>NC_035435.2:2959443-3559443 GCF_002127325.2 Helianthus annuus | reverse complement strand
TGATTTGGGGTGTTCGGTTATCTGTAGATCGGTTATCCAAGTATCTTTCATGCGTTTACCCCATACGCCCCACCGCCACTTCAACCCAGGCCAACGAGCCATGCACTTAGACATGAAACTTTTACATTGAGTACCATCAACACCACAGTGGATAAGCAACGAGACCACTGACAAGCCCACGCATTGGTCCAACAGACATGCAACATATGAGAAAGTCAACGACGGGTCAACTAACATCAGATATGCACAGATTGTCTTCAATCCTTTACTCCCATCCAAAATGTCCCAACCTTGAGGATCCAAACAAGCTTCTAATTCCGACCAAGCACCTGAATTAATACGTAGAGAACTCACGTTCGGAAAAACCCTGAACACCTTCCCTAGGGTTAATTTTGAATCTGTAGCGTCTCTTGGTGCTATGTTTCTCGAATCCAGTATCAAAGTTTCTACTGTTTTCATGGTCGGGAATTCTGAAAGGAAGAAGCCAATGTAGAAAGAGTCCAACCAAAGTGTTTTCAGGTTCTCAAACTTTTTGGCGGTGAAAGCGGCAGGATGTTTTTGGCCGTCAACACTAAGATGAAAGAGAGATAACGTGGGAGCTTCAACATGAATTGCAGTGTGATAGCCACATAGTACAATTTTGAGTGTGATGAGGTTGGGGGTGATTAGAGTCAAAGATGATAGATCACTATACAGAGTCAAATGGCAGGTTTGGAGGTTGAGAAGGTGGATCTTAGGATCTTTAAGTCCTGTGATACCTACCAACTCAAGAACTTGAAGATTAGGGAAACACTTATTCAACTGGTTTAGGTGATGGTCTTGTAATATTGTGCATTCAAGTGTCAAAGTAGTTAGCATTGGCATTGGATTCAAGTGGTCCAAAGACAGCCGTGCAGACCTTAGATTTAACTCAGCAAGATTATGACCTGCGACAAACAATAACTTAACAAAATCACTAGAAAATATTCAAAGAGGAGACTAATCAAGCGGCCATTTAAGTCGACAAAATCACTAGAAAATACTATTAAACTTACAATACTTGGCGAAAGGAAGATCAGACAACGAAAGCGATTTCAAGGTTTGCGAAACCCTAGGCAGCCACTCCATTAAAAATTCCGCATCTACGGGATCAACTCCAGTGGCGTCATGAAGGCCGATACACACCGATTCAACAACTCTCAGTTTAGAAATAAAGTCCAGAAAAACCTTCTTGAAACAACTCGAGGAAATAGAGCCTGAAGTGCCGCGCCATGAGCATAGTAGCTTAATTGATCGAAGGTCTGGAAAAACATTATTGAAAGCCTTGGAAGCCACTCGGCAGCAAGCAACGTCGGCTGAGTTGTCGAGCCGACTCAGGATTTCGAGTAGCAGAGACTCAGGAAGTTTGTCCATGGAACTAGCTAGGGTTTTGAATATTCAGCGAGAACCATGCCATGCATTAGGGTTGCGTGGTAATTTATATCTCTGTGGCCCTCGACCCGATAGGGTCCAACCCAATCGACAGCATTTTTAAAGTTTTTTTTTTCTTTTTTTTTTTCTAAATCGGTTTGAATGTTTGAGTCCACAAAAGCCGAAACAGTTTTTGTTGGAAAGAAAGTCAAACAACTGGGTTTGGTCAGTTGGAAGCTGGTTTTGACCAGGTCGAGTTTGACCGGGTTTAAGCTGATTTCAAAATATAGTGTTATAAACCAATTTCAACTACACGGTTCGAGCTGTTCCAAACTAATTTTTAGCGGTGTTCATGGTTTGGCTTTAATCCTTAAACCATCCAAACCAGTTATCGATCTGGCTTCACGGTCGATCAGTTTCAAAAGTTTCAAACCATGACCAACGGTTTGCTTTCATGTTTCAATATTTTCAAACCATATAAAACCGGACCGGAATTAAAGTTTTAAATATATCTTAATGTTTTAGATATTTTATATAATATATTAGATTATTATATATTAAACATGTTTTGAAACGAGGATCTATGATGTGTGCCAAAGACAAAGTTATTTTTTTTTATGTTTTTTGATTTATGAGAATCAGAGAACATGGCTAAAGTCACTTCCAAAATCGAACTATAAATATTTTTTCTTAGGCTGTTGGGTATGGTGACGGAGGTGAAGCCGGCGACGGGACGAAGACGGAGGGGGGGGGGGGTGATGGAGAGGACGCTGGAGAGAGAAGAAGGGGGCCCACCATTTGGATCGTCCTCAATGTCAATATTCCGACGTTGAAGACGGGGACGGAGCTGAGACGGAGGGGGGCGGGATGGGGTGACGCCGGCGTCGGTCGGAGAGGGAGTGGACGACGCCACCGTACCAAGCAGCCTTAGTTTATGGTGTATTAGCTTCTACTGGTTTTTGCAGTTTTGTAGTAATAATCATTTGATTGACAGAATTACTAATATGGCTTTTAATTAAAAGGGAAAATTGTGTTCCCCAAATTTGTTTTACCTATTTATTTAGTTCTCCTGGGATATAGAGATTGTGTTTGTATAATACTCGTAAATTTTTCCATGCATATAGAGATTGTGTTTGTATATTACTTGAATTTATTCCATATCTCATGAAAACATTCACGCCCCCGTTTGACTGCCGCTCGGGGATGTAGTTGTAGATACGTTAGTCTTAGTGGGTCGTTGGCTCCACTTGTTATCTCCTTCTATTTGTAGGTGCCCCACCAGTAAGTAAAGGTAAAGAGAGAACATAAGCAGTAAGGGATGGAGAGGAGGTTGTTGCACTCGAAAGGAAGTATAGTATCACAAGGCCAGGTACGGGCCTATCTTCTTTCTATAAGCAAGCTCCCTCCGGCTGTCCAGGGGCTGGGCGGCTCTCGGTTCTTGAGGGGGATTAGGCGGCAGTTGAAAGAGCTGCTCGAAAGCTTGACGAAGAAGCGAAAAAGGCCTATATAGTGCTTGACCACTCTTTCTTCTAAGGATGCCTAACCGCCGCACCGATCATTCGGGGAGCCACTGATAGCTCTGACCCCTTTCGGATTGGCTCTCCGATCGGATAGGAACTATGCTTTGGTCTGACGGCAATAGGGATTATATTTGACCCGACTTATTTCGAACAAAATTTACGTTAAAACGTAGAACGACTAAAAATATACAAAAAAATAAGGGTTATTGGATTTTAATAATCCTAACTTTCAACTATTGCCGACCTTAATCTCAACTTCAAAAATTCCCATTGGCGGCTAATGGTGGTGGTTTGTTGATGGTGGTGGCGGCTAATGGTGGTGGTTCTTGATTGTGGTGGTGGTTGTGAAAGTTGGGATTATTAAAATCCAATAACTAAGTTTTTGTCACATAAGGGTGATCGGGGCACTCGCGGGGAGGGTGTTCGGTGACCCTATCCACCGATCGGGAACACCGCCGCCATCACTGCGGGGACCCGATTCGGGGAGGGGATTCGGGGGGGAGTCACCGCGTTGAATGCACGAAGATCGATGGTAGACCGTTGGGCAACGGTCATATTTAAAAAAAAAATCAATTTTTTAACAATATAAATATAACCAACTTAATCAATTTTTTTACCACACCCACCACTCTCAAACTAACTCTAAAAAAATCTATCAAATACAACACAAAATGGATTCCAAGTTTCCGTTTTTTTCTCCCCTACCTGACTTTCCGGCCGATGAAGATTCATCGTCAAGCGATGGTAGCTTAATTTTCTTCCATAATCTCATCCAACGAGCGGAGCTACTAGACACGGCATCATCTAGTAAAAAAAATAGTCCGTCGAGATCGTGAGGGAGGCCATGAGACACTCACGGCCGATTATTTTGTCGAAAATCCAAAATTTAATGCCGATACTTTTCGTCAGAGATTTCGTATGTCCAAGTCTTTGTTCCTAAAAATTGTTAGTGACGTGGAAGCGAATGACGAGTGGTTTCAAGAGGGCTTGGACGGGAGAATGAAGAAATGTTTCACGCCGTTGCAAAAGGTTACTTCGGTGATTAAACAACTTGCAACCGGTAACCCACCAGACGAAAACGACGAGTATTTAAATATGTCTGAAAGGACCTCTCGTGAGTGCCTTGAATATTTCTGCGAGACGGTCTGTAAAATGTATGCCGGTGAATTCTTACGTAGACCAACGAGCCACGACGTTGCGCTATTGTATCAGGCTCATGAGGAGAGGCACCACCTACCTGGTATGTTGGGTAGTCTGAATTGTACACACTTCGTCTGGAGAATGTGCCCCCACAGAATTGCGTGGACAATATATGAGAGGCGATCATCAATACCCGACGGTTATGTTAGAAGCGATGGCGTCTCAAGATTTGTGGATTTGGCATGCTTTTTGTGGCCCGGCGGGTTCACAAAACGACATCAACGTGCTACAACAATCTCCATTATTTCTTACTCAACGAAACGGAACGGCGCCAAATTGTCCATTTCAGGTGAACGACCACTTATACAAACGCGGGTATTATCTTACTGATGGGATCTACCCTAGCTGGTCCGTGTTTGTGAAGTCTTTTCCATATCCTCACATCACGAATGAAAAAAAGTTCAAGAGGCAACACGAGGCCGCAAGAAAAGATGTGGAACGGGCGTTTGGTGTGTTAAAGGCGAAGTGGGGAATACTAAATCGTTCAATGCGTTCGAAAACAGTGAAAAAGATAAGGTCCATCGTGTATACGTGCCTTATTTTACATAACATGATTATAAAAGACGACAGAAGGGCGATAGCACCGGTACATATTCAAGATCCTCCAGTCGAACCCGTCTTCGATGATACAGCTTATAGCGAGCTCATTGACGAAGAAATGCATTGGAGACTAAAACACGATCTCGTTGAGCATTTCGGAAGTTTAGATCTACCTCACCTTGAAGTGAGTTCCGACGACGAGTAGTTTGTTTTTATATTTTTCTAGTTTGAATGTAATTTTTATTTTTCTAGTTTGAATGTATTTTTTATTTTTCTAGTTTGAATGTAATTTTTTTTTAATTTAATGAAATGTCTTTTATTTAATTTTTATTTTTATTAATATTTTTTTAATTTATAAACATGCATAATTTTACAACAAATTAAAAAAAAAACACAAGTCCCCTAACAGGGGAGTGCCGCCATCAAATTGGGGTGTTAGGGGAGTTTAAGAGGGGAGTTGACGTGGCATATGATGATTGGTGGTGCGTAAGAGAGGGGACTCCCCTCTTAGGGGAGTGCCCCTCTCACCCTAAGCAGCCACATCAGCCAATAACTAGGTTTGTGCCTAATATGTCACCTCAGCAAAAAAACTAACTCAATTAGAAAAGGATCGATGGGAGCCAAATTCTTACAAGTTGGGATTGTTAGAGATAATTTTTAAAGTTGTATTAATGTTGGCCAATTTGTAAAAGTTAGGATTATTAAAAGGGTCTGCATATTCACACACCCAAGTGTCTATTCACACACCCTCGTATATGCCCCCCCCCCCTCGTATAGGCCTGTACGGGGCGTATAACCTTTTTCAATTTCCAAGAGAATCTCTGATTATGTCATATCATGTCTTGTATATAGGCAAAAAAGACCATTTTACCCTTGGTTTAGGGTTATACGCAGCCCAAACCAGGGGTATAATGGTCTTTTTTCCCCTTGTATAGGGTTGTACTAGTCGTATATAAAGGGCTTTTGTTTTTTTATTTTTTACAAACAATTTTATATAATATTTATTATTTTAGCAAAGATTTATAATATTTATATATATTATCGTATCGGGACCTATACTATACACTATATGTCACACCCCAACCGATGGCGGAAACATCGGGCTGAGACACTGAGCGAAACAGATTGTCCAAGAGAATCCATAACACTATTAGTGACAATATATTTAACGTTCACGTCCCATACCATAAACATATAAAGCATAAGTAGTTATTACAGACATTGTTCTCAAAGACAAATAATTGTTCCGACAACTCAGATTATTATTCGTGGGTTTCTAGACCACCTAACTTGATTCATCACAGCAAGCATAGCAAAGCATCCTAAACACCTGTCACATACGTTAAAATAAAGTCAATACACATAGTGTAAAGGTGAGTACACAAGTTTAATAGCATATAGTATGGCGAAAGCGGTTTACGCATGACCAGCATGTAACACGTAGAAATGTGAAGCAAGTAAGCTATCGACAATGAAATATGCAACCGACATGACTGCGAGTTGTAGAATGCGCAACACATTATTACCACTGTGACCATTTGAAGTAAAACCCTTAACAACCCCTGTCCACGATAGGTGCTGAGTCCAAACTATAGTACTATCGTTGCTAAGGTGTCACGCAACAATCACTGTGTAAACATAACATACAAGCATTCATCGAATAACACGTATAACATGCGAGAGCGGTTAGCGTATAAAAGTGTTTGCCTTGTGTGTCGTCATAGAAAAGTAAATTCGGCACATTCGATTAAGACAACACGTGAATATTTGAGATTGCAAGTGATTTCAATGCTACATTGCTACAAAACCCCTGGCTAGCCAACCATTCATTAATAAAAGTCCAACCAAATTCAGCACAACACTTTCGATTAAGACAACATGCAAATTTTTATATTGAAAGTGATTTCAACGTTACAAAAAACAAAACCCCTAGCCAGCCAACCACTCATTAATTTAAAAAGCCCTTGGGTGAGGTACCAAGCATCATCATCCTCAGCGTCGTCATAGAGCCTATGTCACCCGATGTTGATACTCATTGATTCAACAAATCTTATATTTGATAGGGAAATTGGCCTGTAATAATCTCATCTAGACCTTATTGGCCATTAATAATCCCACCTCAGAATATTCCTCCCACCAGTCCCACCTTTCACATATTTTTCCTACAATGGTCCCCCGTTAAAAAAACTTAACGGGGTTAAGCTTTTTCCAAATTACAAACAGATTTTTAGGGCTTTTGATGAGAACGACGATACGAGTCCATTGATGTAAAACTTGCCTCGAAACAGTTTGTAAGATTGCAGAAAATTACCTTAAAAAACTTAGTGCTTTGAAAAGAACTTAAAGAATGTGAAACCTACACCTTTGCCTTAAAAAGCTTAGTGCTTTGAAAAGAACTTAGGTAGCGTTCGTTTCATGGAATGGAATGAAATTGAGAAGCTTTTCTTTGTAAAATTGATCTTGGTTTGGGGAGGGAGGAAGTTGAAATCCAATGAATTTCTTTAATCAATGAAATTTGTGACTATTTCAACATTCCATTCCATTCTTTCATTAGAGTGAAGGATTTCTAAGGAATGTTGAAATAGTCACAAATTTCATTAGAGTGAAGGATTTAAATTCCTCCCTCCCCCAACCAAGATCAATTTTACAAAGAAAAACTTCCTAATTCCATTCCATTCCATGAAACGAACGCTACCTTAAAGAATGTGAAGCCTATGCCTTATGTGCCATTTGAGTGTACATTATATATTCATTGATAGTAGGTGTTGATATAGAATATAGAAAGTCTTCTAAATTACTAGACATCAAGCAGTTGGGTCGCTCTAGAAAGTACAAAAGATTAGTTAAGTGGCAAATTGTAACTTCCAATCACAATGATGTGCTCAGAGTAGTTTAACTAATATTAACTAAATTAACCCTAAACTAGACACTAAATTATACACTAAACTCTTTAAAACTAAACTGCTAACAGGAAAGTAAACCCTATCGACTCTAGTAAAGCTAAAGTAAGTCCGGATATCGAACCCACGAGACTCCTATTGAAAAAGCTAACTAGACTCAACTTATCTAGACTACTAATTTTAATTGTTTTTATGTTTTGAGGGGTGTTTTCTAACAACCTAATGCAATTAATTAAAATATTAACTAGCGCAATCACTGACACGAACTATGACTGTAGGTGTAATTAGATGATGATAAAAGTACCACCTAGGTTTGGAATCTTATTCGAGAATCATGGTTTTCTAACGGTATTGTAAATTGTTAACTAGGATGGAACCGAGATCTATGATACTAAACTGATAAGGAATCCTAAAGGAACCTCGACCCTGCTCACAATGACCAGAAAGAACCCTAAAAGCTGTTAAACTCATCGGTTAGTCGAATCGCCTCACAACAAAACCGACAATGCTAAAGTACCCAAAAGACGGTCTACCTCACAGCACGACAATCTCAATGTACCCTAAAATGTAAAGAGGTAATCTACGAACGCTTACTCAAACTTAGGCAACAACTATCAAACGACAATAAAGGGAGGCCCGCTCACACATAATCAAACCCTAAGCTGTCAAGACACGAAGACAAACCTACCTAATCATCACCACACGGCTATTAGACTAGGTAGAACACTAACTTAAAAACTCTAAATCCTTAATTACAGTTCCTACGGGAGTCGTTGACAACTAACCATAAACTAATCGCAAACACACAGTAGGCGACCTAACTAGCATTCATACATGACAGACCATCACAAAAACGCAAGTGGAACAATGAATAAGAATAAAGTTGAATCAAGCATGCAATAACATCTGAATTCGTGAACAAGACAAGTTACAAAAGCATTAGTCCATCAATTCATTACCAAAAACCGTTTGAAACCAAGTCATACACGAATATTCATCATTAAACCTAGGCATTAACAAGAGTTTAGCCTAAAATCATCTTAAAAACAGAAACAAGTAGCAAAACAAGTTCACAGGTCATGATAGAATTCAAGGATAAATGAAGAGGACAAGAAACCGAAAGATGAAACCCCAGAAATCTTGCTCCAAAGCGATTATTTCTTCAACCTGATGTGTCTGGATCTCCAAATTCGCCCTTGACTGCTATTAGTTCGTCCTAGATGTCGATAATGATCACTGACGTTCGTCTTTAGGTTATATTAAAACAACTTGGATCACAAGACAAAGTTTTCACGATCCGGGGGACCTTCATCTCTCGCGTAGTGTGAGAGCCTTAAATCACGCCGTTTGTCTTGTCGCTGGTTTTTACCGTATCCAGCAACAATTTGTTAAGCTCGATATAATTTTGTCGTGTTTACATTGCACAGTTTGCAAAAGTTACATTACCATAGGAAAGAATTGCAATTTATTTAAGTGAAAGCAAATGAGTAAAGACCAGTCAAATTGGGGCTCAGATCAGCCCATTATCAGCCCAATACAAGACTATAAGATCATCTAAGACATCAAGCTATTAGCTATAGAGCTTGAACCACCTCAATCTCGGTCTCAGTCTAATCACTCGAACGAGCTGGACAGGTCCGAGCTCAGGACCAGGCTCGCGACAGGCTTGGGTTGACCCGTCTTCCAAACAAACCGACTCTTGAAAAGTTTGAGTCGACCAAACAAGGAAACTTTAAACGACAAAAATGTATATATGGGTATGCTTCTTGAAAAACAAACAAATAAAATATGTGCGAGACATCGTATGTGTTACGTAAAATGCTATACAAAAAAGCTTACCTGATTATGAGTGTATAAAACTGTAATTACTCATTAATGATTCATCTTACTTAGAGCCTGGATACGAGCAGCCAGCGAGTCATACTCGGGTAGCTTTGGATGAACATGACTCGGTTTCTTGACATTATTTGCTTCCTGTTTTGTTTCAGAACTCAAATTCACTGTTTTTGGTGGCTCTGCTTTCACTGATTCCACAATCTTTATTCTTGGATTCGGTGGTGGTTCGGAAATCTTAGGATCGGGCTTTGTTCGGAAAGGTTCGTGCTTAAAATGGGCCAGGTCAGGCTGAGGCCCGGGAGGAGATTCGGTGATGTTAGAACGTGTGTTTGACTTTCGTTCTGCTGAAGTACTACTAGATGGAGATGAATTGGAAATTACAGTTTTGCCCATGGGCTCAACCTGACCTTTGGTACGGCGAGACAAGCCCGGACCCAAACGAACCTTACCGGTCGACATTGGTTTTGAAGCTGATGAAACTTCTTCTTCAAAGTCACTTTCATCATTATTAAAGAATTTATCAGGGGGTGCAAATTGTGATCTAGTTTTAAAAGAGTTTTGTAGCCGCAATGTTTCATTGTCATCATCCGAATCAGAATCCGATTCAGATTTCGACACAACACTTGGTTTTTTGTTATCCGCTTTACTTGTAGTTGTTCTCGAACTGAAAGAACTTTGTTTGGATGTCGGGTCAACTTTTACGGGACTTTCTTTGACTGCAGTCTTCGTGTAAGGTGGATACTTTAGACCACTTTTGTGTCGAAGGCCACCGGTCAATGTTCCAAATTTTAAATCTTTCCCCGTATCAAAATCATCGTATTCATTATGAATGGATGATCCCGTTTCGACCAAATCATTCAACTCAATTCGGGTTTTTGTAGGATTGACTTTACTTGGTGGCAGTTCTACAAATCCCGGGTCAACTCGAGAAGTTGACTTTGTCGTCTCGGTTTCAGTTTCAGAACCTGGACCATCTGAAAGGTCGTATTTCACCGAGTGATCAACAGATTGTGCAGAACCAACCCTGCCCATAGTGCTGCTCGTGTTCTTTTGATCAACGAAAGTTGACTTTTTTGTATCACTAAAAGTTGACTTTGGGCTCGCGAGGGGAGAGAATGATTCCCTGTCGGGAGATGGGAAAAACGCCTTGGCGTCCACTTCATCATACTCGAATCCCGTATCGAACCTAGGACCCGCATCAGAATCGCTTTCATCATCTTCATGAACATCGTATTTTACATCGCTTGGTTCGTTTTCTTGGTCAACGACTGTTCTTTGACCAGCCTTCCGTTGGTCAAAAGTCAAGTCATCACGTCCATTATCATAATAATCAAAATTTGCAGATTTAGAAGAACCTTCATCACCCCCATTTGTAAACCGAGCTCGAGATTCTTTCTTCGAACTACTTTCATGTGATTCAAAGTAATTTACCGAATTATCCTTTATTGAATCATTTCTGGATCTCAAACTGCTTGAACTCTTAGTAGCTTTTGGGGAAGTATCAATATCCGTTGGGCCCATTGGGCCCATTTGCTGATTCTGTATCTTTGACTTTCGATCCTTAAAAGAGGTATTGTTATATGTATCTTTGAAGCTATGTTGACCTGTATATTCTGAAGAAACTCGGGCATTTTGTTGACTACTATATGATTCGGATGAATACTGTCGCGTAATCTTACCCTGGCTCGATAACATTGCAGCCGCTCTAGCGGCAATACTAGCCCGTTCTGCTGACTCAGCTGCAGCCTGTGCTGCAGATGTGGCATCCTTGAATTCCATGTTCCATGTCTCCTTACTGAAAGAAGAATTGTTGCTGCTATTGAATGAGTGCCTCGTGTTCATCGTTCCAGAGCCCAGTCCTGATGAAAAAGTGATTTATGATCGATTATGAACGAGTCCATTTACAATTTATGTTACTGGTCATACAGATAATATAAAACAATATTGTCCGAAGTGTATTTTAATGCATAAACACCTATCAAATCAAATCAATTTAATCAAAAATATTGTTACTATCGAAATTAATTTTTAACCATAGTTGTTGTACTCAATAAAAAAAAAGTTAAAAAAGTTTGGGCATAAACTGTTTCATTTCAACCCAACCTGATACGACCCAAATGGGTTTTGGCCCATTACACAAACAGCAAGCCTGGCCCATTTTGCCACCTCTAAGTGTACCCATAAAAAAGTAGGGAATAATACTTGTGGAGGCCACTGAACTATTGTAAAAGTTAATGTAGGGCGCTCAACTGGAAAAAAAAAAAAAAAAAAAAAAAAAAAAAAAAAAAAAAAAGCGCAAGAGGCCACCGAACTATTCAATTGGTGTGGCCCAAATTATCCCGAATCTATACTATATAATAAAAGAAACCTGATTTTGGACACGTGTCATTCATTGAAGATGTCTATATTTGTAATTTTCTACCTTTTCATACTTAATATTATTATTTACCAAATTGACACTTTTTTATTTAGTTTACCCTTATCTCAAATTTTATGAAAAAAAAAATATCAATTATTCTATCTCTTATTTTCATATTGCATTTTTTTTTAAATTTAGTTTGTACTTATCTTTTCCGTTCAAATGGGACAGAAGTAAAATTATTAGGTTTCGCATTTGTCATTAGTTATTTTTTTTATTAAGATGCTATCGTTCTATTTACTCATCTTCAAACTGATCAGAAAAAAAAAACTCAGTTATTTTTGTTTCTAGGAAATCATAATCCTTTTATTTGATTCAATCATTCTAGAAGTTTTAAAACTAAAATATAATCTATCATAATCAAATTCACATTTCAAACCCCTCAAAATTCAACCATTCAATAATCACAATTACTCACACGTATAAGCCCATATATAATCTAACCTACTTTTAATAAAGGATTCCAATTAATTCTATGTGAAATTTATAAAGACTTTTTGTTATACACTTAATTTCATATATAATCTAATCTAACTTTTAATAATGTATATATGTGTGGACGCTCGGAGGGCAAAAATGAAATTGCACTAATTTTAACGTTATTTCACTAAATTTATGAAAATAACGTTAAAAGCGGCGGGCAGTTAATCATGCATCATCATCGTGTGGTGGCGTTGATAACAAAAAGACAAAAGGGAACATGCACTAATCGGTCTTTGTCCCGATTGCTAAGTGTTATGTGCCTTATGTCCAAAGCTTGATGCAAAACTACTATCGAGTCGGGGGTCTTACTGAAAGCAGCGTCTACATCTTACTCTTCTCGAACCCTACCTTAGCTTTGCTATTTGTGGGATTTACTGAGTATGATGATGATGATGATGATGATGATTTCGTATATATAATTAGATTTATTCAACCCGTATAATACACGGGGTTTATAAAGATATAATTTTTTTATTATGTAGTTTATAAAATTACATTTATCCAACCCGTGTAATATACAAGGTTACAAAATTACATTTATTTAACCCGTGTAATACACAGTGTTTTTAAAAAATATAACTTTTTTTATTATTTAGTATATATAATTAGATTAATTCAACCCGTACAATACACGGGTTTTTATTATTTGGTATATAAAATTACGTTTATTCAGTACAATACATGAGGTTCTTAGAGATATAATTTTTTTTATTATTTAATATATAAAATTACATTTGTTCAACCTGTGTAATAAACGAGTTTTTTAAAGAATAATTGTTTTAATTTAGTATATAAAATTACATTTATTCAACCCGTGTAATACACGGGGTTCTAACCTAGTATATATATATATTAAAAAAAATGAACATTATGTCCTTTAACTCAATTTACATTAAAAAAATCCAAAATGAAACTAATGTAAAATGCAGGGGGCTTATATGGGAAACTTAAAAATCTAACGCCAATTAAATTTTGAATATTCACCTCTACATTCAAAGCGGTGTGAATGTCAGACACGACACGAACTAACATGAAATTTGAGGGTTTGGGTTTAGTCTAATAAACAGGTCCGGGTCAGTTTCAGGTTGAAACCGCGAACCAATTTATATTATATTGTATTTTTTTACAATATGTTTTATGTCATAATTACAACTTAAAAAGAGAAATTGAAATAAGATTTTATCGTTTAAATGTAACTGTATTATATATTTGTGTTTTTTGTAGTAGATTTTAGTTTTAACATATCAATTTGGGGAAAAAAATTTAAAAAATCGGGTTGAATTGGCCGTGTTCGGGTCAACCCGCAAATATTCAGGTCATGTTCGGGTTCATATGTATGACACGATTTTCGGGTTTGGGTCGTGTTCAGGTTCGTCTAAAATTTTCGGGTTGGGTTGAACCCGACAACCCGCGAACACCAACCGTTTAGCACCCCTTCCTGACCTGTCCATAACAGTTTAGTGCAGATAGGTTTGTCTTTTGTATGAAAAGTTGTCTTTAAGGGACTACCAAATATTTTTATGTTGAGCAGGAAGTTAACATCTTAACCACCAAATAAAATGAGGGGTCCTTTCGTCATTTTGACGACATTTGGTGTAAATGAATCCAATTGTATAGTTGATTGAGGGACCTCTTTTGAACGTCTTTTCAGTGACCTTTATATGTCATTATTAAAAAAAAAAAAAAATGGTCTATTGAAATTTAATTCAATAAAACATTCATATACCTGAAGGCCCCATATCATCATGAGTAGAATCTGCAGTGGGTACATTCTGAGCATCTAGTGTGAATCTTCTATTCTGTTGAGCGAAATCAACACGTCCATTTGGATTTTCTTCGTGACTTTGCACATTTTGGGCGTATGACGTTTGGATTTTAGGAGAATCGACACTTATCGTGCTCGGTTTCTCAATGTATGTGGGCCCATTCTGCTCAAATTACTTTAGTTAGTCTAAAGAATAAAGGTTTATATGTGAAAAACCGGCACATATTTTATTTACCACAGAATGAGAAAAAAAAAGTAACTTTGTTGTTTGAAACGATACGTAAGATACATTAAAGAGTAAAATGTCATTTTTGTCCGTAAGGTTTGGCCAATTTTGCGACTTTCGTCCAAAGGTTTGTTTTTCCGCATCTGGATCCAAAAGGTTTGAAATCTTGCTATCTTCATCCGGCTTGTTAACTCCATCCTTTTTTTTCCGTTAAGTCAGGGGTATTTTCGTCTTTTCTGTTAATTTAAAGGGCAATTCGGTTTTTCGAATACTTGTACATTAAGTTAAATGCTTGTACATAAACTGAAAAAGACCGAATTGCCCTTTAAGTTACAAAAAAAAAAAAGGAAATACCCCTGACTTAACGAATAAAAATGGATGGAGTTAACGAGCCGGATGAAAATGGCAAGATTTCAAACCTTCTGGATCCAGATGCGGAAAAACAAACCTTTGGACGAAAGTCGCAAAACTGACCATATCTCAGGGACTAAATGGCATTTTACTCTACTATAAAATTTAGAAAATATATATATATATGAATTTTTAATATTTAGAAGGATGTATATGAAACTAATCTTTTTCTCTTCATTATCTGAACTCACCAACAAGTCATCAGGAGGCTTGGATTCTTTCTCTTCAAATGAAGTTGGATCCCAGTTGACGTTGTATTCTTTTGCTACCGCACTTAAAACTTTTACTTTTGTCTGCACGTCTGGTGCAACTGCAGATAACTTCTCGACCAACTGAAAATAAAAATGAATTACAATATGACAACAAAGTTATCGTAAAGGTGCAAGTGAGGTGGCAATCGTGCCAAGTGGACGCGTTTCAGGTTGGTGGGTTGAACTGATTAAACCGAACACAACCCGTATATTTATTCGTGTCAAACTATCAAAGACATCAACCCTAACTCAGAGTCTCGGACGCACTATATATCTAGTAACAAGTAACACGACCTGTGTAACACATTTATTTAAACAAGTTAAACGGGTTAGCGGGATGTAATCAAGTTGTAAACGAGGATTACACAGGTCATAAACGAGTTAGCAAGTTGACCTTATAAAATACATAAGTTCGTTATATTCTATCTTTCAACAAGTTGACAGGTCGACTTGTTTATTTGAATAGGTTAAACAAGTCAACTCAAACACAACATGTTTTATTAAACGGTTTATGCAAGTCAACCCAAACAAGACATGTTTATCGAAATACATACCATGCGGCTTACACCACAGTCAGGACGCAGCTCAATAGCTGCAGAAACAAACTCTTTCCCGTATTTTGCTGTAAAGTTTTTTTTAACATCTGCAAGCTCGGGTATATCTGAACATCTAGGCGCTGCAAATATCACACTTGTGATTGCTTCCTTCAGGTCAATGGGGCAAGTCCTAACACAAAATTTCACCAAATTATTATTCTTATTAACAATAATTATCAGGTTCTTAAATAATATCATTCGCAAAGCAGGTAAACTGGCTAGCTTACTTTTGTGATTCGATAATAGGCAATCGTGCCACAATAAGTTCACAATATATCTCGATCAAATCATACGCTGCCACCATCTTTTCTTCTCTGATCACATGTTCAACCTGGTACAATATTAACAAAATAAGAACAAGATGAGTCTCCAATAGCACGTAAATGGTTTCCCTTAATGAATTTATACCTTTTATTTAGGGGTGCAAACGAGCCAAGCTACTCGTGTTCGGCTCGAAAAAAGCTCGAAACGAGCCGAGCTTAAACAACTCGAGCCCGATCCTGAGCCTAAAAACAAGCTCGTTTAGTAAATTAGCCCGAGCCCGAGCTTCACTTATCGAGCTCGAGCTGTCTCGCGAGCCTAAATGACGCTACTGTTTATATAATTTTTTTATTAACTTAATTATATACATAGCTGTTAATAGCGAATAACGAAAAATAGCAACAAGGGACCTATATGCTACATAGCAAATAGCGACCGCTATTTTATAAATAGCGATACACTAGAAAAAGAATTTTGAAAATTTTTATATGTATATTATATCAAAATACCTTGGTATATAAGCTATTTTACATGTATATTTAACAAAAACCTATAAATCCAGCTATTTTATAGCTATATCTAATTGCTATTTACATCAAAAAAAAAAAAAAACCCTAACTGTCGCTATTCACGCTATTTGTTGCTATGACCAAGATAGCGACACTTGGTCGCCTCGCTACATAGTGCGCTATAGCGGTTGCTATAGCCGCTATTGAAAACTATGATTATATATAAAATAATAATTATAAATAATATAAATTAAATAATACATGAACCGAACCAAGCCGAGCTCAAGCTTGAAAAACAATCTGCGAGGTGAGCTCGAGCTTTAAAAACAAACTTTTATATATGCAACATAAGATGATGTATTTCATATTAATCATGAACATCACAAATCCTCAAATCATATATAAAACATAATTTGAAATTTAATTTTCCATTAAAATGACCTATCTACAGCTCAAAATACCTGAACCAGGATAACATAACCTAAATTTTAATTATTCTAATCAAGGAAACAGATCAAAAATCACAAAATTAAAATAACTTACTCGAATTCTAGCCGTTCGATCTTGTCCAGATTCCAACAGTTGAGCTAACTCACGCTTCATCTGATTAATCTGTACACCTTTCTTATTCCTCATTAACTTAATCCTCGAAGTCGCTAATTTCAACGACGTTTTACTGCATCAATCAATTATCAATCAATCAATCAACATGAACAGAATCAGGTCAAACTTCAAAGTCAACGCTAACATAATCACAGTAATTAACGATGATCTTACCACTTAGCGATCTTGAATCTCTTGTTCAGCATTGTTATCGCTATAATTGCTGTAATAGAACAAATATATGAAGATCACTGTTTGATTGATGATGTGCAAAAGTGTGATCGAGAAATTAGGGCTTGATTTCCGCAATTTGTAACGAAGTGGATGGATGTAACATTAAATGAGAGGAAAATAATAGGAAATTTGAAGAATCATAGATATTAATTAATTGGAAGTTTCGAAATTGAAAATAATAATCTGACAGAAGAATTCTGGTTGAAGAAGGTAAAACAAAAAGTCAAATTATTAAACCTGAATCTTGAGGGGCCGACTACGTTGTTTACATCTGGATGGTTTGCTTTAAAATTTCCATCAATACGGCGACGTTTGACTTGGTCTTGCGTGTTTTTTCCTTTTTTCAACGGCTTTTTTATACATGTTTTAATTTATATTTTTAGTAAATTATCAAAATCGTCCATGAGGTTTGGACGTATTTATCATTTTTATTCAAAACAACTTTTTTGTACAATATTGTTCTTCGTTTTTAGGATTTTTTGTCATTTTCATCCAAACATCTAATTTACTTTTTTTATCAAACATTTGGATGAAAATGACAAAAAATCTCAAATCTCAGGGACGATTTTGGCAAAAAAAAATCAGACATTTGGATGAAAATGGCAAAAAATCCCAAAAGTGAAGGACTATATGGTACAAAAAAGTTGTTTTAGATGAAAATGGATAACATACCCAAACCTAGGGACGATTTTAGCAATTTACTCTATATTTTTTAACGATAAAGATTAAATACAAATGGGTCTATAATATATAAAATATTATTAACATAAGAAATGAAAGGGAAATTTTTTTCCCTACTATTTAAAAATGATATTTAATTGCAAAATGTAAAAAAAAAATAATATTGTGATGTTACACTAGTAATTACTCTATTAGTGTAAAATCATATTTTTTTTATTTCTGGACTAAAAATATGTCTTTAATAGGATGGAAAAAAAATTTAAAAAAAAAAATCCTTCTTAACTTCTTACATTAAAGAGGTATTTTGTATACTAAAGAGTAATTGATACAATAACTTAACCTAATATATGTAAGTTCGTTTTTTTAAAGAATATAATAATGTTTTGTTTGATGTATAGTGAAAAGATTGAAGTTACAGATAAAACATTAAATATTTATTGATAGTGAAAAGTTTAAAGTTACAGATAAAACATTAAATATCTATCAATAAAGTATAACTTAATGGACCAAATTGTTATCATAACATGTGATGTTTATTAAACTATAAAAAGGTACATATATAAGGACTAAAATACAAGAGATAAAAGTTATCTAAATTTACGATTGGTAGATAAGATCAAATACATAGGAACTGAATTAGCGTCGATTGCAAAAGGTAAAGCGTAAAATCGATAGCTAATAGTTACAATCGCAAATAGGTTCGGTTGTAAACTAGGTCGCTGAATTTGCTTGCAAAATAATTTTGGTCATAATAATTTAGTTGCGACGATGGTTTAAGCGACCATCGAAACTAGTTGCAAATGCTTGTTTTGTATTAAAAGGTCTTAGATATTAGAATCTTACTATATAATAAAAGAAACCATATTAGGGACACGTGGCATTCTATGGAGCAATCTCATATATATTGTTTTAATTTTTTTTAAACTAATTAACATATTTTTTATTATATATCCTAGACTAATTTAGATAAACCATCCTAAAATTTAGATCTTTTTTCCTCCTTTTTCTCTTGAAGTCACCGAACTTCTCCCCTATATTTCTTTAAATATTTTTTATTATATCTCCCAGACTAATTTAGATAAACCATCCTAAAATTTAGATCTTTTTTCCTTCTTTTTCTCTTGAAGTCACCGAACTCCTCCCCTATATTTCTTTAAATATTTACTAGGTTATGAAAAAGAAATTATACTTTAAAAAAGACGTGTATTGCATGAACTAAATAAAACCATTTATTATACGGGTTAAATAAATTTATCTTATCTATTAACACATTGAGTCGTCAATACATGTCTTTAAAAATGAACTTTGATATAACATTTATAAATCCAGTTAAGTTAATTTTAAAACATATTTGTTTTTTTCTCAACCGTATAATAACTTTTTCTATTTATTGATGAATGTTAATTTAATTATATGTCTTTAAATATATAGTATGCTTATTGAATGAAAAAAAAAAATAGACAGATAACATTTTATCTAATGTCATTATTTATGAAATATGTTATATGTGAAATTATTTTGTGCATTTACCTTATGTTTGTATGCTATTTTTGTTTTCTTTTTCTTAAATTATGCGTGAATATTAGGTATATGCTTTTCTTATCTTCACTTTATGTTTACAAATACATTTTAGTTTTATAAATAGTGTATGAAATTTAAACTAAATAATAATTATAACTAAATAATAATTATTATAATTAAGTAGGAGAGATTTTTAGTATTTAGTATACAAAATTATATTTATTCAACTTTTTTTATTATTTGGTATATAAAATTACATTTGTTCAACACGTAGAATACATGGGATTTTTAAAGATATAACTTTTATTATTTAATTATATAAATTTACATTTATTCAAACCGTGTAATAAACAAAGTTTTTAAAAATATTTTTTTTATTATTTAGTATAAAAAAATTACATTTAGTCAACCCGTGTAATACACGGGGTTCTAACCTAGTTTATTATATTTGTCATTGTCATTTATATTGAAAATTTTTAGGGTATAATATAATATGTGCTACTAGCCTACTATGACAACTATAACCTTACAAATTGAACTTTTGGAATGGATGTCACGATGATTATTTTATGTCTAGTTGATCTTTAATTGAGTCATTGACAAATATGTAAGGGTTGATATTGGTATATTTTCTCACCCCATCTCTCTATATAAACATGTATATTTAATTATTTATAGAGAGAGATAGAGTGGAGAATGGGACTATGGGAGTATCAACAAAGATCATTGATACATAAGATGTAAAATAACTTTTTAAAGAAAAAATATATCTAAAAGGTTTTAAATCTAAAATATATCTAAAAGGTTTTAAATTTTTTTAATTATAATATAGGTTTCTTTTCGAATCACTGAAAGATACGTAAAGGTAATAAAAAATAAAAAATACGTTTGAGTTTAAACTTTATCTTAAAAGATACGTAAAGGTAATAAAATCTATTTAGGATATCCAACATAATTTATAATTAAAAATCTATTTAGGATATCCAACATAATTTATAATTAACATATTTAAAGTTATGTCACGATACAATTTTACTTTCTCATTCTCTTTGCGGGAAATCTAGAAAGGTGGGAATTTACAGATAAAAAATAATACAAAAGTTTTATTATGTTCGACATGTCATTTATGTTATTTAAGAAAGATAGGTTAACGAAAGTTTTACGTATTATATAGTTACATACATAGTAATAAAATGTACAAATGTGTGGCGCAAAAGTAAAATTGAACTGGTTTTAATGTTATTCTACTAATTTCGTGAATTGAAGGCGGCGACGGTTAATCATGTATCATGTGGTGACACTGACAGCCGAAAGACATTGTGATACATTCGCTAATCTGTCTTTGTCCCGATTGCTAAGTGTTATGTGCCTTATGTCTAAGGCTTATGCAAAGCTACTATCGATCATATGATCTCACTAGAAGCAGCTTATCTATTTCTTCAGGGTAGAGACAAGGTTGTTTATATTTTACATTTCTCAGACCCTACCTTAGCTTTATTATTGGTGTGATTTACTGAGTATGATAATGATACAGTTATATAAATGACATTTTTACTAATTGTGTGGAGATAAACTAAAATACTTTTACGGATACGTATTATATAATTATGGGTTGTTTAAGTATTATAAAATGCTAATTTATGAATATATGTATTTAAATAGTTATTTTTTTTATTCAACATAGTTATGGGTTGGTTTAAATATTATAAAATGCTAATTTATAAATATATATTTAAGGGAATATGTCACAGAATAGTAATAAAGTTTTAGGAGTGTTCCAATTAAGTCACTGATAAAATTTATTGTTCCAATTAGATCATTCTACTTTATTTTGGTGTTCTAATGCTAGAGATTTTACCTGAATAGCAGGTCATAGTCCTACTTGACACTTATTTAACTTTTAAAAAAAAAAACATGATGACATGGAATAAAAAAAAGAAATATAATAAATCAAAACAAAATCAAAACCCAAAAGGATCAAATATTACAAATCGTTGAAATTATATCCTTAGTTGTTTATCTTCATTTATAACTTTTTTTAGATATTTTGAAAAAAAAATCACATTTTTTAATTTTTTTTCGCATTTTTTTAACTTTTCTACAATTTAAAAAAAAAATTAAACCTATTCGGCATTTTTTTTCTAATCCATTTGCCATTAATGTGCCATGTCAACAATTTTTTTTAAATAAAAAACCTAAATAAATGCCATGTATGATGGATGACCTTCTATTTAAGTAAAATATCTAGGATTGAAACATCAAATGAAACATGAATGACCTAATTGGAACAAAAAAAATTATGAGTGACCTAATTAGAACACTCTCGAAACTTGGTTACTATTGTACAAAGTTAACCCTATATTTAAATAGTTAATTTTTTTTTATTCAACATGGATGTAAATTCGTGGTAGGTCGCATGCTTAAGTTGACCATCGACTCGTGGGCCCATGGGTTGAGAACACAAGACATGTGGGCATCTGGTTTTTCGGTTAATGGGCCCGCATACTCTATTATGACCTTTTTATTTTTTATAACTCAAAATTTATTTGCGGAATCTTCTAACTTTTTAGTTGTCTTTGAATAAACAATTTATATAATCTTAAAAAGAAAGGTCGGTTCTCGGTTGTTTACCACCGACCCTTTCTCTTTAGACTATCACCATTGGTGACTAAGAGCATTCTCATCCAAACCATTAAAATATATGAGGGGTAGTTTTTATATTATAAAGGGTATAAAAAATGGTTGTGAGTGAAGGAGAGAGAAAATGTTACTGTTCATTTGTATATTTGGGGGGACACTGTTCACCTAGTATAATTTTTTTAATATATATTGAAAGTGGTTGTGAATGAAGGAGAGAGAAAAATGTAATGATAATATTATTTAATTGAAAAGGAGAGACAAAAGGTATTTGTTTTTAGTGAAAATATATTGATATAGGAGTTGTTTTTTAGTGGAATGTATGTATAATTTGATGGATTGGATGAGAATGCTCTAAACTTAACCCAACCTTTTATTAAAAAATTAATATTCACAACCCAACCTTACTCAATTTTTAACACACATTCACAACCCATCCCAACCTAAAAAATATGTTTTTTTAACGAACTCGGTTTCTAATAAAATTTATATCAGGATGTTCACAAAAAAAAATAAGAAATACCATGTATTTAGTTTTTTTTAAATGTTTGAATATTATAAGTTATTTGAGTAATTAAACTAATAGGGGAATTAGTTTGGGTTGCAACCAAGGTTGCTCCACCAACTTGGTTGTCAATTTTAATTTCATTTTTTATTTTATTAATTACTCAAAGTTTTGTCTTATTGGTGACCAACCCAACTTTAGGTCACCAATGGACATAGCCTTAATCTCTTAAAATACACCTCTGCCAAAATTTTATCCACAAAACTCCAGATCTTTCTTTTTCTTCCTCTGCTCTCACTATCGGCCTTTCTTCCCATCGATTCACCACTGCTCACTCGATCTATCGTCTTCACCGCTGCATCGTCGTCTCTTGTTTATATTTATACTCAATAATAATAATAATAATAATAATAATAATAATAATAATAATAATAATAATAATAATAATAATAATAATAATAAAACTTCTTATTAATATTAATATTTTGTTTAGATGATGGTTGTTCACCCCGTTTAGAAATACGGTTACTATTTTCTTTACGTTTTTACTAATACTAGAAGGATTTTAAGCATTATGCAACGGATGATTATCCTCTTACTTTCCTCATCTAATCGGTTTAAAACTTTAATTTGACAAGTATTCATTTACTTGTCATACAAATAGTTTTGTACGGTTTAGATTTAAACTAAACAATTAAACTCATGCTTTACAAAAGAAAAGTCTTAAAAGGGGAAAATTCCAACTATTTATAAATGAGCTAGGTTATGTGCTCGTATAACACACGGATGTAACTGATGTCGTGTGGATTATACATATTAATTTAATAATATTGAGCACATTTTAGTGTGTTAACTTAATAACTTCAAAGCATGATTATCTAGTTTTAAATTTATAAAAATTATTTTTACTACAGATTATCTAATTGTTTAAAATTTCAATCATGATATAACTACAGAGGTACAGATTATTGAGTTAAATTTTAATGTTTTATTTAGTATTGTTAACTCTTGAAATAAAAACCTTGAAATAAAAACCTTCATAAAAATTAATTTTGCATCTCACTTACCATGTTAACACATTTGCTTTTTTATACAGATCTAGGTCTTATATAAGCGTCCAGTCCATTATAAAGGACAGGGCCAATGAGAAGTAGGGACAACAATGATTTTCCGTTTATTTATTTTTTTGTTTTTTATATGTATTTAATTCAGTTTTAGTTAGTTATTTTCAATAAATCTATAATAATTTAGTTTATCGTAGTAATGGATAATTAAAAATTTATAACTAATTATTTGTTTATAAAAAAATTAAAAAGATGATGATAATATGAAAATGCAAGTATGTAATTATGTTTGTGAATAATACTAGATGCGAAAGTAAACAATGTTTCAAATGTTGACAACCGACTAAATGTGTTTTTAAGTGTTATTAACGCCCCCACTAAAGATGCTTTAATGATCAAAACCTTGCATCCGAATATATAATACAATGACGTTTATCAGGAAAGACACCTTATGTTTAGGAGCAAGAAACATAATTGTTACACTTGGACCGAGTGTAGTGAAATCACACCCAGCTCCACATGGGGTGATTTCATTGGTTGTTGGTCGTTACCACACTCACCCCCCCCCCCGGCGCCCTTAACACCCCCATAATGCCCCATTGAGCGGTGTTTAGTGCTCCGTAGCTGATGTGGCCATGGGCGCCAAACCACTACACAAAGATTTCTATAATAATGAACCTCGTAAGACATTTCTCTTTAGGATTTTGTCGATTTGCATATTGTTACTCGAAAGACAATCGGCAAAGCACAAACAAGAGTTTTCAAAACTAACAAGTCATTACAGATACATTGTTCCAAAACCGCACATTATTGATCCAACTTTCAACTGTTTTCCTCAGCTTCAAAATTTCCAAAAATAATGTCGAAACATTGTATAAATCCATTACCGTAACATAACGGGATCTTTTTCGAGAAAAAAAAACCTTACAATTTTCGCTTCGGATGGAAGCTTTTATGAACCGAAATGGTTGCAAATTCAAACATAGTAACCAGTGAATGTGAAACCCCTTCCAACAATTTCACCAGCACAAAACCATGCAAAGCATTCGAGCCCAAATAAAGTTGCGATCCCAACTTGTTCAACGTGCAGATCTTTCTTGTTTTTCCATAGTCCCTTCACGTGATCGAGTTCCTTCCAAAATGCCTCGTTACGGGTAGGAAGACTGCAAACAAAAAACATAACCGAATCAGTCTTATGTATTCAGATAAAAATATCATATTCATGTCTAGTTGATGTTTGCGTTTTACTTGGTCCCATTGGGCATTGGTTATAGCAAGGTACGGTGGGACCTGTGATGTTACACGTAACGGGTTCTCACGGTCATCATAATATATATACAGAGAGAATGTATGTAGATCGTAGGGGCACCTAATAACTCCTTCAAATAACATATTTGTCAAGCGCTCAAAATATCTTGGAATTCAACTTCAAAAACTAGTTTTTATAGCTAATTTTATCACAGGCTCACAGCGCATCTAAACATGGTTATTTTTTGTCATACAAAAATAAAATCCACCACATGATGAATACTACACGTCGATAGTCAAGATATTTTTTTTTTGAACGGTGAGAATCTTCAACTTGTGAGAGAGATCTCACACCCTCCTAAACAGAGGGCCTTAACCCTACTCTGGCCAGACTATGTTGTCTTAACCGGGTCCACGCTGGCATCAGAGTTTGGCTAACGGCGTTCCCCGGGAAACCATACCACCCACTGCCAGTGGCAGGGGCTTGCGCCGCCACAAGAGAATCTCTTTGGCGTAACGCACGGTGGACTAAAACCCGGGGTGGCTCGGGCTCGAACTCTTGACCTAGGGCCTGGGAGAACTAGCCTTCATTGCCTTTATCCACCAAATATGGCACTAGTGGGGATTGAACTTGGGTCTCCAAGGAGAACCCAAGTCTTTCCAACCACTAGACCACAAGTGATGGATTCGATAGTCAAGATGATGTTTAACCAAGACATTTTCAATTCACAACTAAGTGATTTGGCGATGGATAATAAGTATCATATCTATCCTAAAACCAAATACGTATTGTTCATATATATTAATTCACGTCATCATGACTCATGAGGAATAGTGATGTTTTCATTTCTTAACTTTGACCACTAAATTTTTCAAGGTTTTCATTTTGGCCCCTTTTTTATTTGTCTTCACATAGACATATAGGTGTCTAATCAAGCGGTGTATATGTGTAACATTTGAATAATGTGTGTATATTTATATAACAAATTTATTTTAATAATAAATTGGTTATGGACTATTTTAAGTTTGTTATATTTTTAATTTTAATTGATAACTCTACCTGAATTGTACACAATTTTTTTATACTTAATTATAGGGCTTTTCTATTTATTATTTAACTAAATATTTTTTAACAATTCTTTATTATACTTAATTAAAGGGCTTTTTTATTTAACTAAATGGTTTTTAACAATTCTTTAAATGTTTTCACATCGGTATTCTGCCCAACATGATTTGCACACTAATGTGTTCGAAATTTTCTATACGTTTCGGTATACAATTTGTAATCACCGGTATTTCGCTTTCAGTTTCTAATCTAAGATGTACGTTTGAATCACATTAAAAAAAAAAAAAAACAGCCCTTGCAAGGCAGGGGGATCAAATCTAGTTTACATGAAAAGAGATGCAATGGTTTATGGTAGAGTGAAGAAAGGCTCATCTAGGAGCACAGATGCATTGGGTGTACCTTAAAAAAAAAAATTGTAGAACGGGTTAAAATTCGCCTAAGGTTGTTTTATTAACCCACAGTTTTGGTAATCATATTTGATATAATGGTATATCAACAAACTTTATAGAAAAAGAAAGAGTTAAATGCCATTTTAGTCTCTGTGGTTTGGGCCATTTTGACAGTTTAGTCCAAAGGTTTCATTTTTCTCATGTGGGTCCAAAAAGGTTTCACCATTGCCATTTTAGTCCACTGGGTTAACTTCATCCATTTTTCTGTTAACCAGAAGGGCAATTCGGTCATTTCATATGGCCGAATTGCCTTTCTAATTAACAGAATTACATATAAAATGACCGAATTGCCCTTCTGATTAACAGAAAAAATGGATGAAGTTAACCCAGTGGACTAAAATGGCAACGGTGAAACCTTTTTGGACCCACAGGAGAAAAATGAAACCTTTGGACTAAACTGGCAAAATGGCCAAACCACAGGGACTAAAATGGTATTTAACTCAAAAAAAACTAAAAAATTACAAAAGAAAGGATGTTGGACCAAACCTATTTTGACCCAGCCCGAAAAATTACCCGTTTCAACCCGCTAACACCATATAGCACGACCACCCGAAAAGTTAATTTGCCTGGCCCATTTAAACCCATCCTACAAGGTTACCCAACCTACCCCACCCGGCACCCACCCACCCATTTTTACCAACAAAGGTCAACATATAGAATTTAAATGATGGATATCCTTAGAGACCTAGTGATATAAAATCACAACAATCAAGTAACCAAAAATTGCTTAGTTTTTCAAAAGTGCGCAAGAGACGGTAGGCGGTCGGAAACACGCCTCTGGGCCTTGAGGCGGCGCCTCAAGTGCATGTGGGTTGAGATTTTCAAATATAAGATCTGGAAAAGGCTGATGTGTAAAAATGACCAAAAGGATGAATCGATTACGAATGGTTAATTGATTAGTTGATGTGTAGAATATGAACAAAAAATTAAATGATTACAAATAGAGGTGCAAACGAGCCGAACGACTCGCAAGCTGCTCGAGATCGGCTCGAACGAAAGCTTTAAAAGAAAGCCGAGCCTTATCAAGCCCAAGCCGAGCTTGAGCCTAAAATAAAGCTCGTTTATTTATCGAGCCCGAGCTCGAGCTTGGCATGTGAAGCTCGTCAAGCTCGTCGAGCCTTAGGGTAATATTAGTTCTTATCAATATTTAATAACATTTACCCCTTACTGCCTTAGTGTAATATTAGTTTTCATAAATATTTAATAACATTTACCCCTTATTGCCTTAGTGTAATATTAGTTTTTATCAATATTTAATAACGCTGTCTAGTAAATTAGCCAAGCCGAGCTTATTTAAACTTGTTTACGAGCCAAGCCCGAACCTAAAAATAAGCTTGTTTAGTAAATGAGCACGAGCCCGAGCTTCATTTATCGAGCTCGTGAGCTTACGAATCTAGTGTTTATATTATTTTTGTTTAATGATCTAATTAACAGATAAAAAAACGAGTCAAGCCGAGCTCGAGCTTAAGAAACTACCAACAAGCCAAGCTCGAGCTCGAGCCTGATCAAGCTCGGGCTCAGCTCGTTCGCACCACTATTAATTACGAATGGTTTACTTGATTAAAATACTGATGGGTAAAAATGACCAAAAAATGAAATGATTATGAATGGTTTAGTTAATTAAAACGCTGATGTGTAGAATAAATGAGAGATGCAGCTTTTGGTTGTACATAGAGCAAGGCCTCGCATAGGTGAAGCTCTCGCCTCGTGCCTGGGCTTTCGGGACCTAAACGCCTCAAAGTGCCTTGCGTTTATAAAAACCAAGTCTATAATTAAAAATCTATGCTTGCTAATAAAAGTGAAATGAATTTTTGAAATTAATTTTTCCATGGTTTTAGAAAACGTTTGAGGCGTGCGCCTCAGGCGCGCCTCGAGGCGAAATGGCCAAAAAACGAGTCTGAGGCGCGCCTCATGGTGTTTTTAATGTATATGCGCCTCAGAGGGGCTTAAGTGTGTTTTTGATGATTTTGATGAATCTGATGATGAAATTAGTTAGTATTATTATTTTTATAATATATATAATTTTTATATTTATTTATTAATACCGCCTTGGCCTTACGCCTCGTTTCGCCTCGAGGCTTACGCCTCGTGAGGCGAAGAGAAAACGCCTCGAAACTCGTTTCCGATCTTTTAAACCTTGGATTTTTCCCAACTATCATAAACCAAAAAGTAAAATAACAAATATCATAAAAACCGATGCTTAACCTGGCAAGACGAGTGTAGAACAGCTGTTTGGACAACTCGTTGCACTTCTCAACAGTGGCTGGTTCTTGAATATATTGTTTGTTTTGCTCCAACAATTGCTTGTAATAAGTGGTTCCGTGTTTCGACAAGAACTCTGAAGCTAGAGTCGCCTTTGATTGCAATTGTTTTAGCTTGGATGCCATTCTGTCTGCAAATAACAAACAATCATTCAGACAATACGTTGTAACCATCAAATGCACCAGATAACAAGTAAATTATAGATAAAACCATAGTTGTTAAAATCGAGCGCTTTTTGCGCCTAGGCGAGTTTTTAGGGCGAGGCGCATTTAATGCGCTTCTGGTACCAAGGTAATTAAAGCGCTATAGGGCAGTTAATATGTTAATTAGGGTTTTTTTATTTAATGATAAATATTCGTATTCTTCTCTTTACAGGTCTGTTTTATTTAATGATACTTTTTAATGCGTAGTTAATACTAATTAAGGTCTTTCCTATTTAATATGATACTTTTTAATGCGCAGTTAATACTAATTAAGGTCTTTTCTATTTAATGGTAAATTCTTTATTCTTTATTTATATTCTCCTCTTTATAATAAGAGCTCCCGGGGCACTCCGTTATTCTATAACGGAATCATTCTTCAACGCGTGATGGGCCGCCGCCGGTTCTTCTTCAACGCGTTATTTTATAACGCAAACCCCGATTTCGTGATGGTGACAACGCGTTATGGTTTATTTTTGTGAGGGTATTTGTTGGTTGGGGGGAAATTGTTGAGTGTGGTGGTGAGTGATGACCACCCCCACTAAAAATGGTTGTGAGTGATGGAAAAATGGTCAATGACATGGCGAAACTTGATTGGTGCTTGTGAGTGATAAATTCTATCACTAGTGAACCACCCCTAGTCCCCTAAGGCCTCAAAATAAACTATTCTAGCAACTTAGAGCAAGAACTGTTAAAAAAATCAAATCCTCTAACTTATGTTTTATCTAATTACATGAACACGAATTTATTATGTGCCATTAAATTTATATTAATACGTAGTATGTAATTTTATAAAACAAAAAAATGTCATTTAGTACTACTTTTCTGTATTAATACACCAATATTTTAGAACTTTTGGTACTAATTAGATGATACTAAAAAATATATAATAGTTTTTGTTTATTTTGTTTAAAGAATTGGGTATTATTTTTCTAATATATATGATATTTTTAATTTTTTTCATTGTGCGCTTTTTTTTTCTCAGGCCCGCGCTTTTTTTGCGCTTTGCGCCTAGGCCCCAGGCGAAGCCTGTGCGCCTTGAGTGCGCCTAGCGCCTTTGATAACTATGGATAAAACTGAAGCCGCAAGCTGACCACGTTCATTAACTAAAACGATTTTAATTAAGTGTGAGAATAGCAATCACAACAACAATGCCTTAACCTTAATCTATTTTAGAGCTAAAAAATTTGATTAATTCCCCAAGAAACAAGTAAATGTATATATGAAACGTTGACGCAAAACTGATCAATTCATTAACTAAAAGTAAAAAAAAAACGTTAATCGAGTGTGAGAATAGCAATCACAACAACAATGTCTTAATCTTTAAGGCTGGAGGGTGTGGGATAAAGCTCCTAGGGGCTTTATCACGCCACGTCACGTCCTCGTCAGTCAGGGGGCTTTAAGGCCCCTTCCCTTAACTTGCAGGGTGTGGGATAAAGCCCCCTCAATGCCTATAGTGGCCCCTTATCTTGACCAAATGCCACGATCAACTCAACAATTCGTCGTTAACATGCTGGCGAGAGTCCCATGGCACCCCAGTTTAACTCGGCCGGTATGGGTGGTGGCGCCCCGGGGGCGCTATCGGTGGTGCCCTCCCATACCCTCCGGCCTAACCATCTTGAAGCTAAAAAACTTGATTAATTCACCAAGAAACAAGTACATGTATAGTCGAAACTCAAACCCCAAATCGATCAATTCGTAATTCAAAACAATGTTAATTGAGTGTAAGAGCATCAATCATAACAACAATACCTAAACCTTAAACAATCTTGAACCCAAAAAAAAAAAAAAACTTGTTAATCAAAATTCCAAATTTAACAAAACCCTTCACATAAAATGTTAACAACATTGAATTAAACCCAAAACAGCAACAGGGTTTAACAACTTTCAACCAAAATTAATTAAAACCGAAACCCTAATTCAGAAAAACAAGAGCCGCCAGCAAAATCAGTCAAACAAAACAACAAAATGGTACAAATTCATGCATCAAAGAATATGGGTATTGCATAAAATGAAAATCTAACATGTTATAAGAAAAAGATCTGAGCAAATTGAATTGAAAACACCCAAATCGAAAAGGGGGTGGAGATTATAGTGAATGTTGGGTGGATTGAAAAATATGATGAAGAAAAGAATTACCCCAAATTGTTGAAATGATGAAAGGAAGGGGGATTAGGGTCGTCTGCTTATCTTGACGATCGGAATTTACACTTGCAAAGATGGAAGCTTTCGACTTTTGTGAGATGAGACTCTTTTAGGAGTGTGTGTTGTGGATGTGAAATTCTTGAAAAAAAAAGTTTGGTAAAGTAAATGGTTAATTGTAAGGCCATGGGGTATGGGCTTGGGTTGAGGTGTGAGTTGAGGGCAAACATCTAAGTCACTATCTTGGGTGGGTTTGGGTTAGGGCGTGGCCCTTGGGATTTGGCTTTCAAGCTGGGTGTGGGGCGGTATGGCCATGCTAGTTGGCTGCCTCCCATTCGCTCACCCTGCCACGTCAAGCGGATTTTTCAAATTTTGAATTTTAAATTCAAACGGTTTGGGGAAAACCAAACCGCCACCCGGGTCTCCCAACATCCCCTATGACATCCTGGACCCATGAAGAAGAAATGGCACTCGTCACTAGCGTCGTTGACGCTATGAAGGGGCGGCCATCGGGCCAAACAAAATATTGGCCGGAAGCATTCGCGGCCTACCGACATAACGTCGGTAACGACCGCCACAACCTCAACGTGTGCCAACATAATTGGCGCGAGCTACGGCCCAAGCTCGAGCGTTTCAAGGCTTACTACGAAGCCGTTCCGAGCGACGAGTTAAGCCACGAGGACCGGGTGGCGGTGGCGAACATAGAGTTTCGAGGCAAGGAGCGAAAGGGCGTTCGACAAGATCGACCTTTTTGAAATTTATTTAACGCTCTAGGTTTGTTATTTTGTAATTTTTAGAAATTATGTAATTTTTAGGATTATGTAATTTTTAAAATTTTAATGAAGTTGTAGGTTTTTTTATAAATGTTGTGTGATTTTTTATAAATTTTTTGTTATTTTTTTTTTAAATCTTCTGCCACGCGGTGCACCCAACCCAAGCCCAACCCACGCCCCGTCATACCCCGCGGACACGTAACCAGGCGGTGGAGGGGCTCCCATTCTACGTGTCAACAAATGCCCCAACCCAAGCCCCACCATACCCCACGGCCTAAGGGGCTGTTTGGTAGCCTCTGAATGGTCATTAAAAGGCTACCTCTTAATGAAACCATTAAGAATTTCACCAACGGGAAGGTAGAAGAATGTGACATGTGATGATTTACCATTCAGAGGTTACATCTTAACCATTCAGACTTGAGGTTACCTCTTATTCATTAAGTGGTTTTAAACCATTAAGAGGTAGCATCTGAATGGTCAATAAGAGGCTACCAAACAGCCCCTAAGAATGGTAATATTATTATTATTTTTTTAATATAAAGTTATTTTAATTTTAATTCGGGGTTTTAAGTAGATGACGTTTTAACACAAAGGTCATGGGTTCGAGTCTCGTCTGGAGTAAAATTGTTCTGGGTTGCGTCAGGGTTTTTACCACAGTGGGCATTCAGACGGTGGGTTTCCTTTAGAATGATGGCGGGTCGGGTCACTTGCGTTGTTTGCGTTCGTAGGTGTGGGTAGCATTTTGTCATTGGGTTTACCGGGGTGATGGTGTTTTTGTTGGTTGTTTAAACAAAAGTAGATAATTGAAATAAACATTTATGTATAATGGTAAAGGATCCTTTAAAAAAGACCCAAAGTGTGAGAAAGGTAAGAAAGAATCTCAACCATTAGATCTTTTGATCTAATGGTTGAGATCAATAGGGACCAAATTGCAAATATTTTTATTAATTTGGACTGAATTGAAATTTATAGGGGCAATTGTGTCTTTTTATCTTCATTTGTAAATCAAATCCCTGCAATTTCGTTCTCTCTCTCATACACACGATCACAATTTCTCTCTCTCTTTTCTTCTTCCATGTTCAATCAATCGGAAGATTATATGTTTTAATTGTATGTCTGGTCTGTCTCCGGTCAATCAAGCGGCAGCGGCGGTGGTCTGTTTCCGGTCAATCAAGCGGCAGCGGCGGTGGTCTGTCTCCGGTCAATCAAGCGGCAGCGGCGGTGGTCTGTATCCGGTCAATCAAGCGGCAGCGGCGGTGGTCTGTCCGGCGATGATTATCTGTTATATTTTGTATGTCTGGTCTGTCTCCGGTGTTGATTATGACGACAACCGGAGATGGAGGTTGACGGTGAATGTGATGAACGACGGCCGGAGAATGTCGGAGATGATGGATGGCAGTGGTGGTCGTGCGATCTCTCACTCTACATCGAACGGTGCCGGAAGTGGAGAAGATGATACAGAGGTGTTATATTTCTTTCAGTCATGGTGTTTATTTTCTTTTCTGAATGGTGTTATTTTCTTTTCTGAATGGTGTTATTTTGTTTCTGAATGGTGTTATTTTCTTTTTCTGAATGGTGTTATATTTATTTACTGAATGGTGTTATATTCTTGTACTGAATGGTGTTATATTGTTGACTGAATGGTGTTATATTGTTTATTGAATGATGTTATTTTTTGTTTACTGAATGGTTTTTTTTTGTTTCTGAATGGTGTTATTTTGTTTCTGAATGGTGTTATTTTGTTTCTGAATGGTGTTATTTTTTGTTTACTGAATGGTGTTATATCTTATACTGAATGGTGTTATTTTGTGTACTGAATGGTGTTATATTTTTGTTTACTGAATGGTGTTATATTATTTTCGTAAAAACACCATGAATTGAACTATGAATTTTTTTTAAAACACCATGTCATGAACATTGCTCTGATTCTGTGAATGATGCAAAAAAAATTAAAATGAATGATGTTATAGACGGTTATGTCACACCCCGATTTCCACGTGTCTCACCGGTGGGCCCGGTGGGGGATTACCGTGACGTAGTTGGCAACAATATAGTCAAACCACACAATTATATGAATGCACAGCGGAAGCATAAAGATAAATATAATTCAACCTTTTGAATGTAATATCAAGTGTATTACAGAAGTCGAATTGTATCCACAGGGGATCATAAATAAAATAAAGTATTGTTCAGTCAGATACAGCATCAAGTTTGCGAGACTATTCGTGATGCTAGGAAGCTATTACCAGCCAAATTTCGTGTAGTACCTGCACTTAATCTTTTGGGGAAAATACGTCAGTTTACACTGGTAAATACGTTCAACTGACACATTTGAAAATGTTTATTAAAATTGATTTGAATGCACGAGGCACAAACTCTTTTATAACTTGGGAAAATTATTAAAATCTTGTGAACGAATTACATGTCCTTTTATACGTTCAGTAGCCCGGATCCTGTCCGGGTTAAAGATTAATAGACACACCACATTGCGTAAAACCGTAGTGTAAAAACCAACGGCTACGTCTTTTAATAACAATAATGTCGACATAGTATACCGGGTGTACGCCTACACCGGGATGTCGAGGTCGTGGCCATTTCGTAAAATGATGCCAAGGATATCCGGGACAACGGTCATTAACCCCCCAAAGGCTTTTAAGTAACAAGACTGTTTAAATGAGCCGATCACATTATTCAATTAACCATCTAAGCGATGGAAGATATGATGCTCAATCAAGCGGTATTAATATACCGTATCCCAAGCCCGTATAAGGGAAAATAAGTTAAAAGTATTTACCTTTGCAAGTATATTCCTTAATGGATTACGTCACAGATAGCTTTTACTGGGGCTCCTATTCTGGAACGAAGGTTTTAATTAACCTATTAGAATCCTAACGGGTCTTTATATTGGCCGTAGCCTAGACCGGTTGGTTCCGAAATATAAATACGGTTTAATCGCGCGAAAAGGCGAAAACCGAGAACGGAGTGTGATTCTGACCCAACAAGTTCAGAGACTTGTTTTATATGGGTTTAAGGTTCACACTCTGGATTTCGGGGTCAAAATAATATGGTTTGACCCATATCGGCTAATTTATGAAAACTAGTTTCATAAGCCGAATCGTGCGCGCAATAGGCGCAACGGGTAACGGTAGGAGTCCTACGCTTGTTTCCTAAGTTAATATGCCTAAAAGAGGTTGTGGTATTAGTAGGATACCTTCCGTGATGCCCGTAACGAGTTTAAGTTTATATTATGCCCCGTAGGGGTTTTTCGGTCATTTTAAAGACTTTTAAAGAGCTTTTCGAGTTCTACAGGAAACCTGAGTTTCCCGTACAGTTTATAAAGTTTAAAATACTTTATTTATTATTTAAAATCAGTAGCAACTGGAATCGGGTCAAAAGACCTTGTAGAACTCAAGTTTTGGCCGAAAAGGGCATATTCGGTATTTACCGAACCGTAGCCATAACCGCAGGTTATGAGCAAGGTAAAAATTATTAAAAATCTTTAAAATTCCAAAAATATTATTTTACAACAGTGGGTAAAAGTTTTGGTGACGAAATCTTGGTTTAGATAGGCGTTATGCTAATTGCGCCGTTTATTACAAAAGTTTACTTTAATTGCGCTTTTTAGCATAACTCTCATTCTAAACCTCGGATTGACGTGAAACTTTAAGGACATTCTTATAATTTCGTAAGCAAGGTTATGGTCCGTTCACGCGTCCGAAATACTCGTTTTATTTTAAAAAGGTCGTTTCGGTCAACTTTTAGGCGATTAACGGAAATGCGTAAAAGACTCGGACAAACAATGAACCAGTCACAGAGGGTTATACCATCATGTAACCTGGTCCTAAGAGAGTCCTAAGGCATATCTATACCTCACTAAAACAGGTCAGAACTGAAGTCACTGCAAAAGTCAAACTTTTGCGACATTCGGCTCCGAACCGGGTCAATATAGCAAATGGTCGATTCAAACGAGCGTAGACAAGTTTATATACTTAATATCATGTTTTATAAGTGTCAAAACAGGTTTCATATCATATGCATTACAATTTATACAAGAATCGCTAATATAGCTTTCTGTTGACTTTTTGTGTGCACGTTTGACTCGACATTTGACATAGTTAGAGTGGTGATCAGGGGAAACCCTTTTAGGGGTTTATTACCCACATAAATACCAACTCATAACTACTTTTGATTCGACAATTCACTGGACCATTCGTGAATTATCGCTATGACAACCGTTAGTTACGACGGTTTGGTTTATAAGCTAAACTAAGCAAAAACTATGGAAGGTATGGTATACTTACAGAGACTTGTAGTAAGTTTCAGAACAAGGGAAGAGCACTTGGGAGCCTTAGAAATGATCAGAGATGAGTGTTTGAGGTGTGAGTTCACTTATGCACATAACATGCCTATTTATAGTGCTCAACATGCCTCTAGATCATTACACATTGGTCTACACTGATCATGGATGATGGGCAGGTGTCCCATGGTGCTATGGGTCGAGTAGGGGGCGCCCATGCCTCATTTATTGGTTGTTTGATCGTTCACTAGCTCAAAAGGCATGAAAATCCAAAGTTTCTGCATCTGGGCGTCCCACGCGGCCCGCATGGAGGATCCATGCAATTTTTACGCGGGCCGCCTGATATTTAAAAAATCAGGCGCGTATCTTAGGGGGCTCGCGGCCCGCCTTCACTTAACCCAGAACATAACGCGGGTCGCGAGAGGTTAGATTTTCAGGTTTTTTAAATCTTTTGTAATCATGTCGAAATCCTGGTAATTAATAACGAAATCTTTCGTAATTATTAACCTGACCTTTCGGTTTTGAAGGGGTAACTTTGCGGTTTGGCCCTCGGTTAATTACAACTAAGGACCTCGTGTTATTTACCCGCATTGTTAAGTCCCCGGTTAGTTTATCAATTGTTCTGAAAGCCTTAACTTTCATTGTTGACGCTTTTAACCCTTCTTATACGAATTTGGCCACAACTTTCTCATTTTAAAACGGAACTTCGCGGAATTTATACAGTATATTCTAGTGAGCGTATAACACTGTTACAAAGCCTCGGGAGCGTTAAAGGGTCACTCAGAGGTATAATTAAACATGTTGACACAGTTAACCCCTGTAGCTTGTAATCTCTCACTTTCTTCCGCGTTTCGCTTCCGTACGATCCATGATTTATCCGTTTGAAAGTACGAGCATCATTTAGGGTTACTATACAGTATATCTACCCTTGCTTGACATTTATAACCCTCGAATTCACATACTTTCAAGGTTTGTCAATATTAGTCCTTTATTTAATATCAATGCCACGTGTAATCAAACGACACGTGTTAACACATCATTGGACACAAAAATTCGAGGTGTTACATCCTCACCCCCTTAAAATAAATCTCGACCCGAGATTTACTCAAATAAATAAGGGTATTTTTCTTTCATTGTGGCTTCGACTTCCCACGTATATTCGGGACCTCTACAAGCATCCCATTTGACCTTTACAATCGGTACGTGTTTTCTTGGAAGCTTTTTCACCTGTCGATCTTCAATCGACAAAGGCTTCTCTACAAACTTTAAGCTCTCATCTATATGCACATCTGTGTGTGGGATCACCAATGATTCATCGGCGAAGCACTTCTTGAGATTGCAGATGTGGAACACATTGTGAATTCCATTGAGCTCTTCAGGCAAGTTCAACTTATAGGCAACTGACCCGACACGTTCAATGACCTCAAAAGGCCCTATGTATCTCGGACTCAGTTTGCCTTTCTTGCCGAAACGCATCACCCCTTTCCAGGGTGATACTTTAAGCAATACTTTTTCACCCACTTCGAAGTGAAAATCCTTACGCTTCGGATCAGCGTAACTTTTCTGCCTATCTCTGGCAGCCTTGAGACGTTCCCGAATCTGGACAATCTTGTCCGTTGTCTGGAAAACTATCTCCGGTCCTGATAATTGGACCTCTCCCACTTTCGCCCAACAAACAGGCGATCTACATTTCCTACCGTATAATGCCTCGAAAGGCGCAACCTTTATGCTGGTATGGTAGCTGTTATTGTAGGAGAATTCGATTAGGGGTAGGTTCTTATCCCAGTTACCACCTAAATCGATCGCACATGCACGAAGCATGTCTTCTAACGTTTGGATAGTACGCTCACTCTGACCGTCTGATATGTGTAAAATGCAACATATAAATCACATCAATTAAGGCATAAAACTAACCCTTTTTAAGTACTAATGTTGGAAAAAGAGTGTTTTTGTCTTCCTTTTGTATTTTCAAGATGAAATGAGCTCAAAATCACAAAAGAAACAAAAAGACAACTAATTCTAGCATAAATACAAGAAAAGGAACAAAAGTAAACTGCCCGGACCCTCAACGGCACCTCCCAAGGCAAAGAAGAGAAAACTAGGGATGAGATTTTTTACCGAAATACCGGTACCGTACCGGTACCGTACCGAATAATCATAAACGGTACCGGTATCGGTGTTAGAATTTTCAAAATTCGGTATCGGTAAATAACGGTATCGGTACCGGTAATTTTTCGGTAAAATGCGGTATTAATACCGAATTTTACTAAGGGTATTTTTAGCAAATATAAATTAATTTATCATAATCTTGTACTAATATAAAACATAGCTAAACCTAAAATATCTTATTATCAATTCCAAACTAATCTACGTACTGTGATTAGTCAAACATTCAAAGCCATCTTCTTCAAGGTATTCAAACTTCAAACTTCAAGGTAATTATCATTGTTCTTTATATTTGCTATTAAAAAATCATTGTTCTCCTTTATATTTGTATTCGTAAACTAAACATATAATTATTTGAATGCTTGAAATTGAATAGTTTATGAAACAAGTTATGCATAGTGTTTGATTAGAGATCTCAATTGAATAGTATCGCTATCAGTATTTTAGAATCAAAGGAAAGAAACTAATAAAAAAACATTAAATAATCTTTAAGAGTGTATTCATTATGCATTTGTATAGTTTTCAATAACTGTTACAGCATCTGCAATTTCGTTCAATGACCAAAATTTGATCGACAGTTTTATTCATGGACGTTGTTCAAGAAAATTTAATAATGGGTAGTTCTATCATTGCGTTTATTAGCTGAATGTTATGAAACATATATTTTGTTTGAACTGAAGTCTTTATAGTATAGTCGTAGTCACCGCTTTGTATACAATGAACCCAGCGTTCGATATCATTAACACCTTATTTTGTTTATTTACTAAGAAAAGAAAATTAATAATGTAAGCCATAATCCAAAATAAGGATGACAAGTCACATAATCCAAAGCAAATACAAAAATCAACTAAGGATTAAAAAAATTAAAACATAGCTGAATTTGGAGCTTAACACGAGATGACAGACCGAAAGAGTGGAAGACTAGATTTGTAGGGAAAACTTACACCTCAATAAACAAACATATATACAGATAATTGAAGATTTTGTTGAAAAAAAAAACGGTGTCATTTCGTAATTATTAGTAATTATCAAAATTATTCTTTCATTATTAATTTTTCTTTATTTTATACTTTTGCATTTAGATTTGAATTCCACTAAAGTAATTCTTCTAAGTTGTTTATGGCATCTTCATCATCAGTAAAAAGCATGGAATCCACTCAAGTAAGTTTATTTTTAAAAGCTTTGATTATAAATTATAAATTTATCTTTTCTTATTTTTAGATTCATAATGTCTTTGTGTTTGTTTCTGTAGGGAGACGATACTATTATTGAAGAAACCCCTTATGTCCAACTTGATACTGACTTGGATTTGGGTAATGTGGAACCAAATTCCAAGAGAAAGAAAGCATCAAATGGGAAAGGAATCCAAAGGAAAGCTCAAAAAGTTGGTAGAGAGAGGGCACCCTATTGGAAATACTTTGACGTGGTTTAGCTAGAAGAAGAAGACGGGGTTCAACGAAAGTATGGAAGGTGTAAGTCTTGCAAATCTCATATAAAAGCCGATCCAAATAGAAACGGTACGTCTGGCGTTCGCCAACACTCTACTACGTGTGAAAAGATTCCCGATGTAATTGCTAAGAAAAAACAAAATAATTTAGTGTTTAAAAAGGAAGCTAATGGGGAAGGTAGCGTTAGTGTTTGGAAACATGACGAGGTTAGAATAAAAAAAGCTACGATAGACTTGTTTATTGTTAGGGAACTACCATTTAAGCTTGTAGAAAATCCAGTTTTTGTTGAGTACACTAACGCGTTAAATGGAAAGTACAAATTGCCCTCACGACATAAATTATCTAAGGATATTGGGAAATATTATGTAGATGAAAGAAATAAGTTGATGGCTTATTTAAGTAAGCCAACTAACACTATTCACTTGACCACCGATACTTGGACATCATCATGTCAAAGGGTTAACTATATGGTTGTAACAGGTCATTTCATAGATGATGATTGGGTAATGCATAAACGCATTATTAACTTTAGACCCATTCATAGTCATAAGGGGGATGACATGGCTCGTGAATTGTTAGATTGTATTCACAGTTGGGGAATAAAGAATGTTATGACTATGACCGTTGATAATGCCTCTAGTAATGATAAGATGATTGATCTTTTGGTGAAAAAGTTGCCTAATTTGTATGATGGTGGAAAACATTTTCATGTTAGGTGTATGGCACATATTTTAAACCTTATTGTGAAGGATGGATTATTGGAACTTAACCATCATGTTGAATGTTTGCGAAAGGCCATTAGGTATGTTAGACATTCCACACAAAGAATAACTAATTTCAAAAAGTGCATGGAAGATTTGAATGTTGATCCAAATAAGTTTTTATGTGCTGATATGCCTACGCGGTGGAATTCCACTTATGAGATGTTGAAAGTTGCCGTAGATCTTAAAGAGGTGTTTTTGCTTATGAATTTAAAGACAACAGCTATCATCATGATTTAGACAAAATACCTGAAGATTCCGACTTTAAGGTGTGCAAAGCATTGGTTGAGTTTCTAGAAAAATTCAAGATCAAAACGGAAATTGTGTCGGCATCTTCAAAGCCCTTAGCTCACATTTTTTTTAGAGAAATCTTAGATGTAGACAAACATCTATGTGAGTGGGCGGTCCACTTGGAGTTGGATTTTTATGTAATGGCGGGCGCAATGCGCGAGAAATATAATAAGTATTGGGGAAAATATGATAGGCTTAATGACTTTATGTATTTTGCTATTATCTTAGATCCCACTATGAAGTTATTTTTTCTTGAACATTGTTTTACAAAGTTGATTAGGTATGACATAACAAAAGAAAATCCTATGTCTAAAGAAGCAATTGAAAAAAAGGTGTCAAGTATGGTGCAAGAGATTGAGAACAGACTACATGGTTTATTTAAAACATACAAAGAACGGTTCGATAAGGTTGTTAATAACTCGGCGTCTCAAGAAACGCGTAATGAAGATGTTGTGGAGATGGTGAGAATGATTTTTTTGCGGAGTTTCTAAATGTGGATGGAAGTAACTCGATTGCAATAGAAACCGAGTTAAAGAGGTACTTACAAGAACCGAGAGTTGATTTTAGTAAACGGTTTGACATACTTACATGGTGGAAACATAATGCTATTCGATTCCCAGTCGTGTCTCGGATGGCTAGAGGTAAAATGTTTTTATCTTTTTCAAGCCTCTTTACATTTTTTTGTTACATTAATTATGCTTATTAACAATGTCTATTAAATTATTAGATATTTTGGCAATTCAAATTTCCACCGTCGCATCCGAGTCGGCGTTTAGTACGAGCGGTCGTGTCCTAGACGCATATAGAACAAGATTGTCAAGTAATATTGTGGAAGCTTTGGTTTGCACTCAAGATTGGGTGAGAAAATCGAGAAAGCCAATTATTGATGACATAGATGATATTTTAAAGGACGACGATATTGCCATAGGTAAAGTAGTTCATATTTTTTCAATGGTTTGGTTGTCAAATAATTTGTAGTAACTTTCTTTCTTGGTTTTCTACAGAGATTGAGGATGCGATAAACAAACAAAACGAAAAAGGAAAAGGGAAAATGCAAAGTGATTAGCGATATAAACTTTCTTTTGTTTGGTTCTTTTTAATCAGTTATGAATTATGATGCTTTTTTTAGACATGTTGGAATTTGGATGTTAAAATTCGAACCCATGTATGGTTTCCTTTTGATTTTTTAGTTTTTACTACATACATTTGTCTAGTTTTCCCACTATATATTACGCTAATTCAGTTAATAACGGATGGATGGATTTACATGATTTTTTTAGGTAAACCAATGGAAAACACAAAAGCGGTACCAATGCGGTAAAATACCAAAATACCGGTACCGATACCGGTACCGTACCGTTACCGAATTGAGAAATTCGGTACGGTATTCGGTATCCACTTTTCCTCAATTACGGTAACGGTATTTTCGGTATCGGTACCGGTACGGTACCGGTATGATACCGATCTCATCCCTAGAGAAAACAGAGACTGAACACGCCCCGTGTCCAGCGAACACGGGGGCGTGCCCAGGAAGCAGCAGAAAAGACAAACCAGTAGAAGCTTCCATTGCCCACCACGGGGCCGTGTCCAGCGAGCACGGGGGCGTGGTGAAAGTACAGCAGGCGCATTAATTGTAATTGCGAATTACAATTAATGAAGAGAGAGAATGTCAGACGGGCACGGGGGCGTGTCCAGCGGACACGGGGCCGTGCCCAGCCTTCTGTTCAGCCTATAAATAGGGGTGCTTGGCTTCATTCCATTTTATCCCTTGGCACACCACCTCTCTCACACTTCATCCACCACCCACCACCACCATAACACCATCATCCACCACCATCATCCATTGTCCATCGTAGAGTGTGTGAGTCGTCTCGGGATCCAAGATTGATAGTAAGAGTTCTTGACAATCAAGGCCATGTTTGCCTAAGTCTCTTACATCACTTGGTGAAGACAAGTGTTTAGTATAATACTTTTTATTTTTAATCTTTTGCACTTTTTATTTGGTTTTGTATTAATGACTTTAATAACTAGTTACTTATGTTGAAGGTGATCTTTCCTTATCGTTTGTCCGTGGTGTCTTGGCATTATTTTACTGTCTATATAAAATAAAAGATTTTCACCATTCATATCTCCACGGTCTATATGGAGGTATGTTGGCTACCTGGTCGGGGGTTAAGGGAACGGTTTGGTAAGGGTCTTGCCCTTGTTCAGCGTTTAGAGGTCCTGCTTGGGACCTGGGTCAAATTTAGTAGGATCTCCTTCAATGCCCATAGGTATTGGATGGCGGGGATCCAAACTCTTTGACCCCTCATAAGTTAACTACTATTAATACTATAACCCGGCTATTTAGGACTGTATCCCTGCTGACTCAGACTACTTAGCCGAGGGTAACGTCACCGCCGAAAGCGGGGCCTACCACAATTTGCATTAATAACTTAATTCATTATCTTTCAATAATCCGACCCTTTAGGATTGTATCCTTGCTGACTCAAACTACTGGGTTGAGGGTAACGTCGCCTTCAAAAGAGGGGCCTACTACAATAGCTAAGATAATCTCTTAAACAAGTGCAAAAGTGCGAAAATAATCAAAGGTTATACTAACACACGTGTCGGATCCAAGTGATTCATCTTGTCTATCTGTTTTTTATTTTATTTTATTTTTCAGCATTTAGTTAGTTTTTATTTTTCTTAGTTTAAAACATTTTTTTTCACTTTTTGATTGGATTAGACGTTGAGGATAAACCGGTATTAAAAGCTCTTGTGTCCTTGGACGACCTCGGTATCTTACCAACACTATACTACGTCCACGATGGGTGCACTTGCCCATATGTGTGTTTAGTGTTAGTAAATATCGTGTTTTATAAATTTAAAACTTGGCTAAAAGTGTAAAGGGGCTTAAATATACATCAAAATTATAACACACTTCACGCACATCAAGTTTTTGGCGCCGTTGCCGGGGACACAAGGATTTTAAGAAAGTTAGGAATCAACGGCCTAATCATATTTTTATTTTTCTTTAATTTTTTAGGATTTTTTCTTAGATTTTCAGCTTCTGCAGAGCTCAACACGGGGCCGTGCCTGCTGAACACGCCCCCGTGCTAAATCATTGGAACTGGCAATCCTGTTTTAAGTCAGACAGTAAGCTGAACACGGGGCCGTGTCCACTCAACACGCCCCCGTGCCCAAGATTCAGTTACTGAAAACAGAACCGTTAGATCCCGGCGGTTGGTAATTTCTGACACAAACATGAGTGATAGTAATTCTTTTTACTTTCGGCACTCTTATGGTTTGTGGTGTCGATTATGTGGAGGCGAACATGAGGAATTAAAATGTTATTTTCTCAATTATAGGCCCCACTATATAGACCCACCGATTCCTTGTAACCTTAAGAGGGGCGAAAGTAAAAATAAGCACTATCTCTCCCTTGAATGCGCCCAGCCAGATATTCTAGGAGAAATGCTCCTTGACGAGTTATTTCAACTAGAAGAACTTATTCTCAATTGGTCAAAAGAACTTAGGAAGGATTTTATAGATCCATCCCAAGATGATGACCATGAGGAAATGTTGGAACCGCATTCCGACAACCTCGTTGCTCCCGAAAATACCTTCATACCTAGAAAAGACGTGGACGATAGTCGTCCCTGTGTCGATTGTGCCGTGAAGGACTCCCCATCGACTTCGTTCGGTGCATACATAGACCTGAGCGATTCGGCATACACCTTCTTTAACGAGAGCCCGGAAAAGGGTTGGACTTGTCCACCTAGAATGAAAATAGGAATTACCCTCACCGATAACCTCTTGCGTTCTCGCCTTAGTATAGGACAATTAAGGTATCTTAGGCACTTTGGGGTTGTTCCAACAAATCAAGAGCCACCCGATATAAATTAACTCCTTAGTAAGAGACAAAACTTCATAAAACAGCTTTTCGACACGGGGCCGTGCCCGGCCAACACGCCCCCGTGTCCACCAAAAGATTCCCTTCTGATCAGAACGTCAGAATACGGACAAACTGTGTCAGAATTTCATCTGCACACGGGGCCGTGTCTAGCGGACACGGGGCCGTGTCCAGAAGGCTGTCGTTTTCTATAAATGCAGCCAAAAATCCTGCACATTTGGACCAACTTGGGACAAAGATTTGAAGGAATCTTCTCTCAAACAATCCTAGGTAAGTCTAAAAGAAGTTTCCAACAACCCATCTTGTCCTTTCCTCTTCTAGACATTTCCTTCTTTTTCATCTTTCTTCAAGAACTACCATGAAAAGTTTGAATTCTTCAACCTTTGTGGTAGGAAACAATGAGTTTTGATCATGGAATCTTGGTAAAAACATGTTGTGTAACATTGTTTAAAGTTATTTATTGCCGAAAAGTCTACACAAATTCAGGAAATAACTTAAAAACCCAAGATTCCTTGCTCCAAAATTATGCAGAAAGATGAACACGGGGCCGTGCTCAGTGAGCACGGGGACGTGTCCAGAAACTGTTTCGTCATATAAACTGCTTTTGGTTTATTTTTCGTAGAATGGCGAGTGAGAACAGTGAAACATCATCCGTTCATTCCTCAAACAGCCGAAGGGGAAGAAGGCCCTCCGTTGAAGCTACACTTGTGCACTATGTGATAGCACTGAGGGAAGCTCTCGACGAAATGACGTCAGTAGAGGAGGTCCTCATTGACCGTATTAACGATCTTACGATGGGACTTGAAAGCAGCTTCCAAGAGATTAACCTTTTGCACCAAAGGTTAAACATTCTGGTAGAACCTCCTATGGAACCAGTCCTTCCACAACAAGACTGGAACTTGGCACTCGGGGTTAACAACCCTACCGGGTGGGAAGACTTTCCCGCAGAACCTCCCATGGAAAACCCACAAGAAATTCCAGCGGAAGTTGCAACTCCTCAAACTAACGCAAATGAGCCCTCTTTTCTCCTTCCAAGGGAAGTAGAGGAGTGGCTCGCCGACATATGAGGAGAACCACACCCGGAAGAAGGAGTTCTAAAAAGCCTTATCTAACCAAGATTAGTAGTTTCTTGGAAATTTTGCTAAATTAAAATAAAACATAGGGCTAGAACTCCATAGTTTAATATTTATGTACTTTCATCTTTAACTTTATGTAATGTCTCTCTATGTTCGCAATGTTATGATGGTTTTTAAGATTGATGGTTGTTTTGCGAATAAAACACACTCATGGTGGTAATGGATGAAAAAGGGAACGAGAAAAATGGAACCATGCACAAAGAACAGAGCAACCCGACACAAATCTCCACCACAGAAGGCTCAACACGGGCCGTGCCCAACCAACACGCCCCCGTGCTGAGCCACCTGCAGGAAAACACCCAGTTCAGGTAACTGGACACGGGCCGTGTTCAGCGGACACGCCCCCGTGTCCAGGCTTCTGTTTCAATTCTCTAATTTTTGTTACTGGCACTTGACCACGGGGCCGTGCCCGGTCACCACGGGGCCGTGTCCAGGATGCCAGTAACATAAATCTTTGCTTTTAACTTACTTTTACACATCCTAATCGACCAAAAACCTTATTTTTGGACACATTGAGAACAATGTGTAATTTAAGTGTGGGGGGGATGCTAAAACCTTGAATTTTGCAAATCCTAAACACAAGCCTTACACAAAACTCTATTGGAACCGCTAAACACCCCAAATTTTTTCAAAAATTTTTTTTCATTTTTTTTTATTTACTTGTCTTAGTTTAAGTTGGGAATAACAAGTTCTAAAAAGGTTATATTTTTACAAGTTTACAACCGATAGCGTCGTGATAACAAAGAACCAACATAAGAAAATTAGGAAACGGCATAACAAGTCTAGTTAAAAATTCGATTATATATACTTGATCACATTAAAAACCCATTCCCACAAAAGTGAGTTTTGAGCCTTTATTGAGCATAAAAATATACATATTTAGACTAAATGCTCATTTTTCGTTTCTTGTGTGAATAGCCGCTTGGTTCTTACAAATCTAGAACTTGCCACAAAAATACATTCCCGGTCCTTACCAACTTAAACCCAAGTAAGTAAATGATGGAGGCATTAGGACTAACCATTTTTCTTTCTAAACCATTATTTTTCATTTTTTTTACCACCTACCCAAAATCCCCCTAGATAGCCCCTTTGAGCCTAAACCTTTCATTTCATTACCCCAAAACCCTTTTTACCCACCAAAAACCATTTTTATTTTTCACCCTTTATTTTAGTAACAAGCTCGGTTCTTCGTAAACTCGCCTTTTAATGTGATGAAAAAAAAATGATGAAGTCAAAAACAAACAAAAGCTATATAAAAGCTTGTTTGGAGAAATACTTCAAAATAAAAAGTTGCTAAAGACAAGGTATTTTACGAAAACCGACGCTTTTTACGATTTTCACCCTTTTACTAACCACTAACACAAACCACCCACCTTTAACCCAAGCCTAACCCTTCACCCCAAAAGTCCTCTTGATATTTACAAAGGTAAAAAGTTAAAAAGGAGGAGGATTGATTGCTTGGCAAGCCTATGGAAGGCGTAAGTTCCATGCCGCTCTCGAGTGATTCACTAAAAAAATACACCTTCGGCCGAGTGTTGAGTGATCCCCCGTGAGGTATGTGAACTTGTATATAAATGGAATTTTAATAAGGCATGCTATGCCCAAATAAGTAATTTATCTTATGAAACGTTCAAAATAAATCATAACGAATAGGATTGTAAATAAATAAAAATAAAACTTACAAAGACCTTGGATTCCCGACACTCTAGGACAAGCTAAAAACTTTCTCTTCTACCTATTCCATTTGGGAGTGTAAACCACATTTAAAGAGTTTTGCTTGAGGACAAGCAAAAGTTCAAGTGTGGGGGTATTTGATATGTGTAAAATGCAACATATAAATCACATCAATTAAGGCATAAAACTAACCCTTTTTAAGTACTAATGTTGGAAAAAGAGTGTTTTTGTCTTCCTTTTGTATTTTCAGGATGAAATGAGCTCAAAATCACAAAAGAAGCAAAAAGACAACTAATTCTAGCATAAATACAAGAAAAGGAACAAAAGTAAACTGCCCGGACCCTCAACGGCACCTCCCAAGGCAAAGAAGAGAAAACAGAGACTGAACACGCCCCGTGTCCAGCGAACACGGGGGCGTGCCCAGGAAGCAGCAGAAAAGACAAACCAGTAGAAGCTTCCATTGCCCACCACGGGGCCGTGTCCAGCGAGCACGGGGGCGTGGTGAAAGTACAGCAGGCGCATTAATTGTAATTGCGAATTACAATTAATGAAGAGAGAGAATGTCAGACGGGCACGGGGGCGTGTCCAGCGGACACGGGGCCGTGCCCAGCCTTCTGTTCAGCCTATAAATAGGGGTGCTTGGCTTCATTCCATTTTATCCCTTGGCACACCACCTCTCTCACACTTCATCCACCACCCACCACCACCATAACACCATCATCCACCACCATCATCCATTGTCCATCGTAGAGTGTGTGAGTCGTCTCGGGATCCAAGATTGATAGTAAGAGTTCTTGACAATCAAGGCCATGTTTGCCTAAGTCTCTTACATCACTTGGTGAAGACAAGTGTTTAGTATAATACTTTTTATTTTTAATCTTTTGCACTTTTTATTTGGTTTTGTATTAATGACTTTAATAACTAGTTACTTATGTTGAAGGTGATCTTTCCTTATCGTTTGTCCGTGGTGTCTTGGCATTATTTTACTGTCTATATAAAATAAAAGATTTTCACCATTCATATCTCCACGGTCTATATGGAGGTATGTTGGCTACCTGGTCGGGGGTTAAGGGAACGGTTTGGTAAGGGTCTTGCCCTTGTTCAGCGTTTAGAGGTCCTGCTTGGGACCTGGGTCAAATTTAGTAGGATCTCCTTCAATGCCCATAGGTATTGGATGGCGGGGATCCAAACTCTTTGACCCCCTCATAAGTTAACTACTATTAATACTATAATCCGGCTATTTAGGACTGTATCCCTGCTGACTCAGACTACTTAGCCGAGGGTAACGTCACCGCCGAAAGCGGGGCCTACCACAATTTGCATTAATAACTTAATTCATTATCTTTCAATAATCCGACCCTTTAGGATTGTATCCTTGCTGACTCAAACTACTGGGTTGAGGGTAACGTCGCCTTCAAAAGAGGGGCCTACTACAATAACTAAGATAATCTCTTAAACAAGTGCAAAAGTGCGAAAATAATCAAAGGTTATACTAACACACGTGTCGGATCCAAGTGATTCATCTTGTCTATCTGTTTTTTATTTTATTTTATTTTTCAGCATTTAGTTAGTTTTTATTTTTCTTAGTTTAAAACATTTTTTTTCACTTTTTGATTGGATTAGACGTTGAGGATAAACCGGTATTAAAAGCTCTTGTGTCCTTGGACGACCTCGGTATCTTACCAACACTATACTACGTCCACGATGGGTGCACTTGCCCATATGTGTGTTTAGTGTTAGTAAATATCGTGTTTTATAAATTTAAAACTTGGCTAAAAGTGTAAAAGGGGCTTAAATATACATCAAAATTATAACACACTTCACGCACATCACCGTCCGTCTGTGGGTGGTAAGCCGTACTGAAGTTCAAACGCGTGCCCAAAGATTGCTGGAAACTCTTCCAGAAATGAGACGTGTATCTAGTATCCCTGTCGGAGATAATAGACACAGGTATGCCGTGTAAGGCTACAATCTTATCAACATAAAGTTGGGCTAGCATATCGGAGCTATACGTCTCCTTGATGGGTAGAAAATGAGCTGATTTAGTCAGCCTATCGACTATGACCCATATTGTGTCGTTTCCTTTCCTTGTTTTGGGTAACTTGGTTATGAAGTCCATAGTTACGCATTCCCACTTCCACTCGGGAAGTTCAGGCTGTTGTAGCAAGCCAGACGGCTTTTGGTGCTCGGCTTTGACTTGAGCACAAGTCAAGCACTTTGCTACATGGGCGGCTACAGAATTTTTCAAGCCTATCCACCAATAGTTTGCCTTTAAGTCTTGATACATTTTATCTGCTCCCGGATGGACCGAATATTTGGAACTATGGGCTTCCTGGAGGATAACATCTCGAAGTCCTCCATAAATCGGAACCCATATTCGTCCGTTTAATCTAAGGATTCCATCCTTGCTAAGAGTCAACTGTTCTTCAGTTACTCCTAACTTTTCCTTAGGATAATTAGCTTCCAACACAGCCTCTCGCTGTGCAGCTAATATCCTCTCAATTAAATTGTTCTTGACTTCAATGCTCTTGGCATTGATTCGAATAGGTTTTACCCTTTCTTTCCTGCTCAGGGCATCAGCGACTACATTCGCTTTGCCGGGATGGTACCTGATCTCACAATCATAATCATTCAATGTTTCCATCCAACGGCGTTGCCTCATGTTCAACTCTTTCTGGTTGAACAGATGTTGAAGACTTTTGTGATCAGAATAAATCACAAATTTAATACCATAGAGGTGATGCCTCCACAATTTCAATGCAAATACATCGGCACCCAACTCCAAGTCGTGGGTGGTGTAATTCTTTTCGTGCACCTTTAATTGTCTTGAAGCATAGGCAATCACCTTGCCTTTCTGCATAAGCACACACCCCATGCCTGTGTGTGATGCATCGCAGTAAACTACGAATTCATCTGTACCTTCCGGTAGTGTCAACACATGTGTCACACCCCTTTCTGCGGCGGAAGCACGAGGTGTGATCATGAAAGGTTCTCATTGCATACGAAAGGTAAACATACTATATGCTCGAAAATAACTTTAAACATTACATTACCGAAAACATAAGTCAAGTGTTTACAACACATGATAGCATATTGTCTTAAAAGTTACAACTTTATTTAACGATAAACAAAGCGACATCCACGAGCATGCGTAGGACCACGCGCACATCCACCTTTAGTTACCTGAAATACATGTGAGTTTTGGAAAAACATCAACATAATGTTGGTGTGAATTCATGCAGTGATTGTTTTTGAATGTTTAATATCCTTGAATGAAAACATAGTATAAAACTGGTAGAATGAATGAATGTTTGAATGTAACTTGTAAAACGTATGTATAACTGGGTACTATGACTGTTTGAATGTGTGAGTTTTGCTAGTGGTTTGCAAGGCCACTAACATATGTCACGACATAGGAAGCCACCAAACCTAGGCATTTTTGTCGACTTGACTGAGACACAGAAGCACTCATTGGTAGAAGTAGGCCAAGAGTGGGGTTGCCTGAAACCCATTAGATCTAACCTTTTGTTCCGCGGTCTGAATGTATACGTTGATTAATGGTGCTTATGGTACCCTATTCGAGACATGGTCTGGAATGTTTCACTTGAATGTTTTTGTACCCATCATAACATATGCAAACAATATTCAATTTGTGACATGTATTTCACCCCCGAAGTGTAAAACAAAAACAGTTAAAGAAAAGGGGGAGCATGAACTCACAACTTTGCGTTCCTTGCGTCGTAAACTTCACCGGATTTGCTTAATTAACGTCGTAACCTATACGCGTTTTCTTATCGTTAGTCACTAGACTTGCGTCGCACAAGTTCAGTCACTCACTTTTGTGTATATTTTCTTGTGTTAAAAATATTTTATATTTTTAACTAAATGTCTTACTTATATTATTTTCTCACAAATAAATATAAGTCTTTTGTGTTTTGTACTTTGCACCCGAATTATGTGTCTAGTATATTGTATGTGTATCTTCATGTTTATACTCCTCATGAGTATTTAGTGTATTTTTTACGTCTTAATACGCTAGCATGTATAACACATATGGTATACACTTAGCACAAAAGTTGGTGATAAATAATATATATATTTTTCTTTCAAAAATGCATACTTATATCCATTTTTATGCTTGAAGAAATCCTCATTTCTTATCACCAAAAATTAGGGAAACCTTGGTAATACTCTTAAATACATTTTTAGGGAATAAGTTTCTCAAAAACTTATATTTTTCTAAGTGTCAAGATTTATAAAAATGTTGACAGAGTTTCCCCTAAAAATGGAGGTTTCCCATGTTTTTAAAACATGTGTTTATTTTCTTTTAAATCGTCAACAATCATCAACAACAATTATCAACAATAATCATCAACAACAATCCTAATTTTCCCCATTTCATGAACTTGAATACTTACCAAAATTGTGTAGTAACTTACTAGCACATTTAGTAAGTCTTGTTATCTTTATAAATAAGTTTGATTTCTTAAAAACCTTATTTTTAAAGAATATGAAGTTTCACAACTTCTAGTCAGTTTTTACGAAAATTATTTCTTTGCTAAAAACTTTTGTTACACAAGTGTCCACACACTTGTTTGTTCACAAAAATCACTTTTGTTTGTGTAAGATCCGGTTTAGAACATGTGATTTCTTTTGACGCTTGGTCTTTTGAAAATACCACTTGTAGATACATAGATCGGCTAGTTTTAGACACTATTTCACAAGTAAAACGCTTTTACACAAGTTCATGATTCGTATGTGGTAGAGCTTCACCCTTTAACCATTGTTTCATTCAAAACAACCTTATGTCATGATTCATGATCACGACCAAACCGGGTTAAACGATGATCCGAGCTACCACAACATAGATCGGGTCTAAATAATCACAAATTTCAATTACTACAACATTTACACAACTAGTGAGCTTTTAACCATCGTTTTTCATGTTTTTAGTAGACTTTAATGAACCATTTTGTAAGATTTCGAGTTTTAATCATTACACATCACATTAACCACTTCAAAATAGTTCAAGAAGGTGTATTAAGTAACATACCACTAGCTCGAGGCTAGCGAGGAATCTAAGTGCAAATGAAGTGGATAAAAGCTAGAGGATGAGGTCCTTCGATCTCCGAGTGTACCAAGCCTTCTTATGCGTGACACTTGACACTTGTATGATGTTGGAATGTGAAGAACAAAATCGAAAAATATGATGGATGATCAAGGGGTGTTCGGCCGAAAGTTTTTGAGGGAGAGGAGAGAGTAGTTTTATGGTGTTGGGTGGTGAATTGTCTAATGTGCCATCTCAAGGTATTTATAGACGTTCCATATGGCATATTCCTAGCATATTCCTGGCATATTTCTGGAATATTCCTAGCATATTCCTGGCATATTCCTGGAATATTCCTAGCATATTCCTGGCATATTCCTGGAATATTCCTAGCATATTCCTGGCATATTCCTGGAATATTCCTAGCATATTCCTAGCATATTCCTGGTATATTCCTGGAATATTCCTAGCATATTCCTAGGTTTTCTGCGTTGTCTGCGTTTTGCAGTGTAAGCACTGTGTCGCGTAGGAACACACGGTACGCGCTTAAACATGAAAAAAAAATAACGTTTTTAAGCGTTTTAACTTATTTTTTCAACACGAACCTGATTAAAATTAAATTTTAATCATAACAGAATATTTGTGGGATTAAATATTATCCGGGCGGCCATCAACGTTCGTTTCGCAGTTTTGTCGTAATTAGTTCTGCTCTTAAAGTGTGTTTCGGGTGCTTTTAGTGCTTATTTTTGCTTTCGCAATGTCTATAAATTAAACCCTTATATGTATTCTTGGGTTTTAATGTATTCTTGTCGTAGGACCTACACCTAGGCCTCCATTCTAATGTCTGACTGCTTTCTGCAGTTCTGTTGACACATTGTGTCTTACCGGTGAGTTTGCTTAGTATTTTTTTTTTGACGCAACGCTCTCGTTTATGCATAAAGCAATATTTTGTAGTATACAACGTGCATGAATTCACTTGTTTAACATGTGTTCAGACATTGCTGACAATTAAGCACATAATTGTAGTTATTAAATAATAATTAAAGTGTACGGAAGTTACCGGTTTGGTGCCAGTTGTCACAGTCTCCCCCCGTTAAAAGAATTTCGTCCCGAAATTCAGGATGGACTAACCCTTGCAGGAGTCTCTTTGAATAGGTGGGGATACTTTTCTTTGAACTGGTCTTCACGTTCCCACGTGTACTCGGGTCCGTGCTTAGAGTTCCAACGTACTTTGACAAGCTTCACACTACTCCTCCTGGTCTTGTTGACCTTCCAGTCGGTAACCTCAACGGGTTGTTCTGTAAATCGGAGGGCTTCATCAATATGCACTTCATCCATTGGGATGATCACGTTTTCTTGTGTTGGACTCTTCTTCAGGTTGGATACATGAAACGTATCATGTACTCCATTAAGTTCTTCCGGTAACTCCAACTTGTATGCCACGGTACCAATTCTTTTCAATATTCTGAATGGTCCGATGTATCGTGGATTCAGCTTTCCACGCTTTCCAAATCTGACTACGCCCTTCCAAGGTGAGACCTTTAACAACACTTTGTCTCCCACCTCGAATTCTACTGATTTTCTTTTCGGATCAGCGTAGCTCTTTTGTCGATCTCGAGCCGCCTTAATGGGCTCTCGGATCTGCGCAATCTTGTCGGTTGTCTCTTGAACGAGTTCAGGACCAACCATACGTTTATCTCCGGCATCTGCCCAACATAAGGGCGATCGACACTTGCGGCCATACAGGGCTTCGAACGGCGCGGCCTTTATGCTTGTATGATAACTGTTATTGTAGGAAAACTCAACTAAGGGTAGGTGAGTATCCCAGCTGCCGCCTAGATCCATGACACATGCGCGAAGCATATCTTCTAACGTTTGTATAGTCCGTTCGCTCTGGCCGTCTGTTTGCGGATGGAATGCCGTGCTTAGATCTAACTGAGATCCAAAGGCTTCCTGAAATGATTGCCAGATTCTTGAGACAAAGCGTCCATCTCTGTCTGAAATGATTGAGATAGGCACTCCGTGACGTGCCACAATTTCTCTTAAGTATATTTCTGCAAGCTTTCCAATGCTATCCTTTTCTCGGATTGGTAGGAAATGCGCAGATTTCGTCAACCGATCAATTATTACCCATATCATGTCGTGCCCTCTCGGGGTCCTGGGTAATTTCGTTATGAAGTCCATCGAGATTTGTTCCCACTTCCACACGGGAATCTCTGGTTGTTGTAGTAGACCGGACGGTTTTTGATATTCGGCCTTAACCTTAGCACAGGTTAGGCATTTTCCAACATAGACAGCAACATCGCTTTTGAGTCTCGGCCACCAATAGTACTCTTTCAAGTCTTGATACATCTTGTCCGATCCTGGGTGGATCGAATATCTCGATTTGTGGGCTTCATTAAGGATGACTTCTCGTATGCCACCATAGAGTGGAACCCAAATACGCTTCTTGAAGTATAAGGCTCCCTCTTCATTTGGCGTCATGTACTTCAATGCACCTCGGAGGTATTCAGCTTTGCGGTTCTCTCCTTTAAGAGCTTCTTGTTGTGCATCACGAATGCGTGCAGTGAGGTTCGTTCGAATGGTCATTTCTAACGCTCGAACTCTTAGGGTCTTACCCCTTTCTTTTCAGCTCAATGCGTCTGCTACAACGTTTACCTTTCCTGGGTGGTACTTAATCTCACAGTCGAAATCATTTAGCAGCTCGACCCATCGCCGCTGGCGCATATTCAATTCCTTCTGATCAAATATGTGTTGCAGGCTTTTGTGATCTGTGAAGTTTGTACATCGAGTACCATATAGATAGTGTCGCCAGATTTTCAAGGCGAATACCACTGCGCCCAGTTCCAGGTCATGAGTGGTATAATTTCTTTCGTGCACCTTCAGTTGCCTTGACGCGTAAGCGATGACTTTTTGGCGTTGCATGAGCACGCAACCCAAGCCTTGTCGCGAAGCGTCGCAGTATACCACGAAGTCTTCCGTGCCTTCGGGTAGTGACAATATTGGTGCATCGCATAGCTTGCTTTTGAGTAGCTGAAATGCTTCCTCCTGTTTAACACCCCAGTCATACTTCTTGTCTTTCTGCGTAAGGGCAGTTAGCGGCTGAGCTATTTTCGAGAAATTCTCGATGAATCTCCTATAGTAGCCCGCTAAGCCCAAAAATTGGCGAACTTCAGTTGGGGTTTTGGGAGCTTCCCAATTCTTTATTGCTTCTATCTTGGACGGGTCTACATGAATGCTCTTCTCATTCACAACGTGACCAAGAAATTGTACTTCGCGAATCCAGAATTCGCATTTCGAGAACTTTGCATAAAGTTTCTCCTTTTTCAGTAGTTCCAAGATGGTTCTGAGGTGTTGCTCGTGCTCTTCTTTCGTCCGAGAGTAAATCAGGATATCATCGATAAATACAATCACGAATTTATCGAGATATGGTTTACATACACGGTTTATCAGATCCATAAAGACCGCTGGTGCATTCGTCAGCCCGAATGGCATCACAAGAAACTCGTAATGTCCATAGCGTGTTCTGAATGCCGTTTTTGGTACGCTTTCTTCTTGTATCCTTAATTGATGATATCCAGATCGAAGGTCGATCTTGGAATAGTAGCTTGACCCTTGTAACTGGTCAAACAAGTCGTCAATCCTCGGTAGTGGGTACCGATTCTTGATCGTTAGCTTGTTCAGTTCCCTGTAATCGATACACATCCGCATGGTTCCATCCTTTTTCTTCACGAACAAAACTGGAGCTCCCCAGGGCGAGAAGCTTGGCCTTATGAATCCTTTATCCAACAACTCCTGGAGTTGTGTAGATAATTCTTGCATTTCGGATGGCGCAAGTCTATACGGTGCCTTGGCTACAGGAGCAGCTCCCGGAACCAAGTCTATACGGAATTCGACTTGTCGTTGCGGAGGTAGTCCTGGCAGATCCTCAGGGAACACATCAGGAAATTCCTTCACCACTGGAATGTCTTCGAGTTTCGGCTCCACAGCCTTCTTGTCTATCACGTGTGCTTGGAAGGCAACACATCCTTTCCTTAAGCACTTCTGTGCCTTCATACAATTGATGATTCTTAGAGGCGCGTCTTGTTTTTCTCCATGCACGATGAGAGTTTCATCATTCGCCAAAGGGATGCGAATGATTTTCTCATGACAACTGACTTCAGCTTTGTTCTTGGATAGCCAGTCCATTCCGACTACTACATCAAAGCTACCCAATTGAATAGGTAAGAGATCGATGCTAAACCTTCGCTCACCAAGTTCGAGTGTGCAGTTTCTAACAACTTCGCCTGATTCAACAAGTTTTCCATTGGCTAATTCTATGGAATATGGAACTTCTAATCTACTAGATTCTATTCCGAGTATGCGTTTAAATTCCACAGACATGAAGCTATAATCGACGCCAGTGTCAAATAATATGGATGCAAAGTGATTGTTAATGAGAAACGTACCGGTGACCACGTTAGGGTCCTCGCGTGCGTTCTTTGCTCCAATCACAAATGCCCGAGCCTGAGCATTGTCTTTCTTTGGGCAGTCCCTCATGAAATGATCGTTGCTTCCACACTTGAAGCATCCTTGGTTTCGCCCGGCTTCATTTCCAATTCGGTTATTGTTGTCATCCCCATTTCCGCCATCGTTACGGTTTCCATTCCCGTTCCTATTACCATTGCCATTGTGGCCTCCAATACCTTTACCCCAACAATCTTCAGTACGATGGCCTGACTTTCCGCAGTTCCCGCACTTCCCAACACGACAATTTCCTACATGATGGAAATCACAGCGGTTACACTTGGGCAGAGTGCCCTGATACTTCCTAGTTCCAGACTCATTTGCAGCTGCGAAGGCTTTTGCCTCCCTAGGTGGGTTAGTGTCACGCTTCTTGTTGTTCGAACCCTTGTTGTTGCGAGTTGCTTGAGTCAGAGTCGAATGCTTCCTCTTCTTGTCACCGGACGACTCAGCATGTGTCTCGGTCTTCTCTGTTGGGTTCAATGATAACTTCTCCATACGAACACAATCCTCAGTAAGACTGACAGCCAGAGTTACAGCCTCGGTGATTGTTTGAGGTTTGGCCGACGTTACCATGCCGCGAAACTCTGGGGCCAGTCCCCAAATGTAGCGTTCAACGCGCTTAAATTCCGGAGTCACCATGTAGGGAATCACTCTGGATAAATCATGGAACCTTCGAGTATACCCAGTGATGTCAGCACCCACCATAGTCAAGTGCCAGAACTCTGTCTCCAACCTTTGGAGTTCAGCACGGGAGCAATACTTCTCTCGCATTTTCTCTTTCAGTTCATTCCAAGTCATGCCATACGCAGCATCATCGCCTAGGGTTTGGACTTGTAGGTTCCACCAAGTCAAAGCTTCATCGACAATAGCCCAGTAGCAAAGGTGACTTGTTGATCCGCGGTACACTTGCTCATGCAGATAGTGGCCTCAGTCTTCTCCGTCCAACGCACAAATGCTACTGCTCCTCCAGTGCCATCGTAGTTCATTGGTTTGCAGTCGAGGAATTGCTTGAAGGTGCAGCCTTGGGCTACGTTTCCTCTTGACGAATCTCCATGTCCGTCACGTCTAGTATTGCTTGGTCCTCCACTGTCTTGGGTACGGTTCGCCTCGTACTGGGCGATGGCAGCAGAGATTCTCTCTTCCAGTAGAGCGTTCAACTCTTCAGCAGTTCTTGGCGGTGGGGGAGGAGGAGGTTGATTATCATTGCGAGCATTCACAGCTCTCCTGGGTGCCATGTTCTGGCAGAACATAACACAACAGGGTTAAACATTTGCTTGATATCGTCACCCTAGACATTAGTAGCATATATATTCACAGGTATATATACCACATAAGTGACATCAAACAATTATTACTCCAACAGAGTACATAGTAGGCTTGCACTGAGGGAATCTATACGTGACAAGACTTGCTGTGATTTCTGTGCACTGAATTCCATAATTATGTATGCATCCATAATTACGTAACTCCTTGCACAGTCTGCACAGTTCGTTTCATCCTCGTGTTTCCTCCTTCAGTTAAGTCATTGTTTTCAGGCAAAGTCATGTATACTAGTGGTATTCAACATCTAGTACATGTATATGCTAATTATCACAAATAATTGCAAGTAATCCTTAATCATAGACAAGTGCTACACCAGTGCACCCTAAGTCACGTAGCGTCTTTTCTAGACTCATGTATACAGTTTCAGGCAGTGGATGTCGCGGGATGTTTTATGCAATGAAAACTCTTTGAAAAATTGTTTTCGTGATAGGATCCTAGAGATTGTAGACTAGACTCGAGAAGGAATCCTGGTTCACTACAATCGCAGCTCTGATACCAATCTGTCACACCCCTTTCTGCGGCGGAAGCACGAGGTGTGATCATGAAAGGTTCTCATTGCATACGAAAGGTAAACATACTATATGCTTGAAAATAACTTTAAACATTACATTACCGAAAACATAAGTCAAGTGTTTACAACACATGATAGCATATTGTCTTAAAAGTTACAACTTTATTTAACGATAAACAAAGCGACATCCACGAGCATGCGTAGGACCACGCGCACATCCACCTTTAGTTACCTGAAATACATGTGAGTTTTGGAAAAACATCAACATAATGTTGGTGTGAATTCATGCAGTGATTGTTTTTGAATGTTTAATATCCTTGAATGAAAACATAGTATAAAACTGGTAGAATGAATGAATGTTTGAATGTAACTTGTAAAACGTATGTATAACTGGGTACTATGACTGTTTGAATGTGTGAGTTTTGCTAGTGGTTTGCAAGGCCACTAACATATGTCACGACATAGGAAGCCACCAAACCTAGGCATTTTTGTCGACTTGACTGAGACACAGAAGCACTCATTGGTAGAAGTAGGCCAAGAGTGGGGTTGCCTGAAACCCATTAGATCTAACCTTTTGTTCCGCGGTCTGAATGTATACGTTGATTAATGGTGCTTATGGTACCCTATTCGAGACATGGTCTGGAATGTTTCACTTGAATGTTTTTGTACCCATCATAACATATGCAAACAATATTCAATTTGTGACATGTATTTCACCCCCGAAGTGTAAAACAAAAACAGTTAAAGAAAAGGGGGAGCATGAACTCACAACTTTGCGTTCCTTGCGTCGTAAACTTCACCGGATTTGCTTAATTAACGTCGTAACCTATACGCGTTTTCTTATCGTTAGTCACTAGACTTGCGTCGCACAAGTTCAGTCACTCACTTTTGTGTATATTTTCTTGTGTTAAAAATATTTTATATTTTTAACTAAATGTCTTACTTATATTATTTTCTCACAAATAAATATAAGTCTTTTGTGTTTTGTACTTTGCACCCGAATTATGTGTCTAGTATATTGTATGTGTATCTTCATGTTTATACTCCTCATGAGTATTTAGTGTATTTTTTACGTCTTAATACGCTAGCATGTATAACACATATGGTATACACTTAGCACAAAAGTTGGTGATAAATAATATATATATTTTTCTTTCAAAAATGCATACTTATATCCATTTTTATGCTTGAAGAAATCCTCATTTCTTATCACCAAAAATTAGGGAAACCTTGGTAATACTCTTAAATACATTTTTAGGGAATAAGTTTCTCAAAAACTTATATTTTTCTAAGTGTCAAGATTTATAAAAATGTTGACAGAGTTTCCCCTAAAAATGGAGGTTTCCCATGTTTTTAAAACATGTGTTTATTTTCTTTTAAATCGTCAACAATCATCAACAACAATTATCAACAATAATCATCAACAACAATCCTAATTTTCCCCATTTCATGAACTTGAATACTTACCAAAATTGTGTAGTAACTTACTAGCACATTTAGTAAGTCTTGTTATCTTTATAAATAAGTTTGATTTCTTAAAAACCTTATTTTTAAAGAATATGAAGTTTCACAACTTCTAGTCAGTTTTTACGAAAATTATTTCTTTGCTAAAAACTTTTGTTACACAAGTGTCCACACACTTGTTTGTTCACAAAAATCACTTTTGTTTGTGTAAGATCCGGTTTAGAACATGTGATTTCTTTTGACGCTTGGTCTTTTGAAAATACCACTTGTAGATACATAGATCGGCTAGTTTTAGACACTATTTCACAAGTAAAACGCTTTTACACAAGTTCATGATTCGTATGTGGTAGAGCTTCACCCTTTAACCCTTGTTTCATTCAAAACAACCTTATGTCATGATTCATGATCACGACCAAACCGGGTTAAACGATGATCCGAGCTACCACAACATAGATCGGGTCTAAATAATCACAAATTTCAATTACTACAACATTTACACAACTAGTGAGCTTTTAACCATCGTTTTTCATGTTTTTAGTAGACTTTAATGAACCATTTTGTAAGATTTCGAGTTTTAATCATTACACATCACATTAACCACTTCAAAATAGTTCAAGAAGGTGTATTAAGTAACATACCACTAGCTCGAGGCTAGCGAGGAATCTAAGTGCAAATGAAGTGGATAAAAGCTAGAGGATGAGGTCCTTCGATCTCCGAGTGTACCAAGCCTTCTTATGCGTGACACTTGAAACTTGTATGATGTTGGAATGTGAAGAACAAAATCGAAAAATATGATGGATGATCAAGGGGTGTTCGGCCGAAAGTTTTTGAGGGAGAGGAGAGAGTAGTTTTATGGTGTTGGGTGCTGAATTGTCTAATGTGCCATCTCAAGGTATTTATAGACATTCCATATGGCATATTCCTAGCATATTCCTGGCATATTTCTGGAATATTCCTAGCATATTCCTGGCATATTCCTGGAATATTCCTAGCATATTCCTGGCATATTTCTGGAATATTCCTAGCATATTCCTGGCATATTCCTGGAATATACCTAGCATATTCCTAGCATATTCCTGGTATATTCCTGGAATATTCCTAGCATATTCCTAGGTTTTCTGCGTTGTCTGCGTTTTGCAGTGTAAGCACTGTGTCGCGTAGGAACACACGGTACGCGCTTAAACATGAAAAAAAAAATAACGTTTTTAAGCGTTTTAACTTATTTTTTCAACACGAACCTGATTAAAATTAAATTTTAATCATAACAGAATATTTGTGGGATTAAATATTATCCGGGCGGCCATCAACGTTCGTTTCGCAGTTTTGTCGTAATTAGTTCTGCTCTTAAAGTGTGTTTCGGGTGCTTTTAGTGCTTATTTTTGCTTTCGAAATGTCTATAAATTAAACCCTTATATGTATTCTTGGGTTTTAATGTATTCTTGTCGTAGGACCTACACCTAGGCCTCCATTCTAATGTCTGACTGCTTTCTGCAGTTCTGTTGACACATTGTGTCTTACCGGTGAGTTTGCTTAGTATTTTTTTTTGACGCAACGCTCTCGTTTATGCATAAAGCAATATTTTGTAGTATACAACGTGCATGAATTCACTTGTTTAACATGTGTTCAGACATTGCTGACAATTAAGCACATAATTGTAGTTATTAAATAATAATTAAAGTGTACGGAAGTTACCGGTTTGGTGCCAGTTGTCACAACAGGTGCGTTGCTTAGTTTCTGCTTCAAAATTTCGAAGGACTCTTGCTGCTTTGGGCCCCAAATGAACTTTTCTTTCTTCTTGGTTAGGGAAGTCAAGGGCGCAGCAATCCTCGAAAAATTCTCAATAAATCTCCTGTAGTATCCTGCTAACCCCAGGAAACTACGAATTTCGGTAGGCGTCTTTGGCTCTTGCCAATTCATGACCGCCTCTACCTTAGCGGGATCCACCTGGATTCCACGCTCACTTACAACGTGACCCAAAAATTGAACCTCTCGTAGCCAGAATTCGCATTTAGAGAATTTGGCGTAGAGTTTCTCACGCTGTAGCAATTCGAGAATACAACGGAGGTGTTTCTCGTGGTCAGCTTGGTTCTTTGAATATATGAGGATATCGTCGATGAAGACTATGACAAATTTGTCCAAGTACGGCTTGCAGACGCGATTCATGAGATCCATGAACGCAGCCGGTGCATTTGTGAGCTCAAAAGGCATCACTAGGAACTCGTAATGACCGTAGCGAGTCCTAAATGCTGTCTTGTGCACGTCTTCATCTCTGACCTTTAGCTGATGATAGCCCGACCTTAAGTCGATCTTCGAAAAGTAGCTCGCTCCTTGCAGCTGATCGAACAGATCGTCGATCCTTGGCAAAGGATATCTATTCTTTATGGTAACTTTGTTCAGCTCACGGTAATCGATGCACAGCCGCATCGATCCGTCCTTCTTCTTTACAAATAGGACAGGTGCTCCCCAGGGAGACGAACTAGGTCTGATAAAACCTTTTGCCAACAGTTCATCCAACTGGGTCCTTAATTCCTTCATTTCCGTCGGAGCAAGCCTGTAAGGCGCTCTAGCTATAGGAGCTGCTCCAGGTATGATATCTATTCTGAATTCCACTTGTCTATCTGGTGGTAAACCAGGTAGTTCTTCGGGGAAAACCTCGGAATATTCAGAAATAACAGGAAGGTCTTCTATCTTCGGCTTGGGCTCTTCAATTATCACCTGAGCCATGTAAATGACACAACCTCTGTTCAAGCATCTAGAAGCCTTGAGCATAGATACGTCCTCGGGTAATCCATACTGCGTGTCACCTCGAATGGTAAGCGATTCACCACTCGGAGTTTTTAGCACTATATGCCTTCTGTTGCAAATGATTTGGGCCTGATTGCGGGATAACCAGTCCATGCCCAGAACAATGTCAAAACCTGCTAATTTGAAGGGAAGTAGAGATAGAGGAAAAGAGTGGTTCTTAATGGACATTTCACATCCCTCTAGAACAGTGGAGACGGTTTCTATCGTGCCGTCTGCTAACTCCACCTCGTATTTTACGTCTAGGGTTTTGATAGGCATATTCAATAGTTCGCAAAATTTTTGGTCTACAAAGGACTTATCAGCGCCAGAATCGAAAAGTACTCTTGCAAATATATTATTTACGAGAAAAGTACCTGTAAGTACATTGTCGTTCAGCACAGCCTCCTTTGCATCCATACGGAAGACTCGCATTAGTCTTCTTGTTTTCTTCCGGCTTCCTGGCATTCTTAGGATAGTTACTCTTGATATGCCCCTTTTCGTTGCAACCATAGCATGTTGCATCCTTGATTTTCTTGCAGTCCACCGTCTTATGGTCCTTGGACTTGCATAGTCCACAGGCAAAAGACTTTGGCTGGGACTGTGAATTCGACCCAAACCTACATTTTCCAGAATGGGGTTTCTGGCAGATTTTGCATTTGGGCCTTTCTCCAGCTTGCCCATCTTTCTTTGCTTCAGTCCCTCTCTTGCCTTCACCGTTTCCACGGTGTTTCTTTCCTGACCTACGTGAGGTGTCGTCCTCACGTTTCCTCTTTTCCGCCTCCTTGCTCCTTAGCGTCCTCAGACGGACAGCATCTAAAGTGAGAGACAAGGAGAGGTCAGTTACTGACCTGAAGGTCGTCGGCCGAGAGCCTTCACACTAGCCTTTATCGCAGGCTCTAAGCCCCCAATGAAACGGGCGATTCTCCTGGACTCTGGTGTCACAAGGTACGGGACCAGGCGAGACATCATATTGAAGCTCATCAAATAGGCCTGGCAGTCCAGGTTTGTCATCACCAGTGACACAAAATCAGACTCGATCTTCTCTACCTCATGCTGAGGACAGTAGTTTTCCTTAATGAGAGCAATAAATTCCTCCCATGTCATCTTGTATAGAGCAGACTTACCGGATGCCTGTACCAACGCTCTCCACCATGCTAGGGCCTCGCCCTTAAATGATTGTGACACAAACTTCACCACATCCTTCTCCGCACACCCACTGATGTCCACAATAGTGTCCATCTCATCCAGCCAGGTGATACAATCAACAACACCCTTTTCCCCTGTGAATTCCCGGGGTTTACAAGACACGAAGTACTTGTAGGTTCAACCCTTGGCACCGGATGCATCAGTATATTCTCGATCACGACGAATACTATTCTCAGCGGACGAGTGATTATCGTCATCTTTCTTGGGTTTGGAGAGTGGTTTGGATTGTGACTTTGGTTTGGAGGGTGGTTTTGATACAGTTCTGCTATGAGACTCAGTGTATTGACGATCCAGAGCTGCCTGAACAGCGTTGTCAATCAGAGCCTTTAGCTGTGCGCCTGTCAGATGCACTTGCACATTATCGTAGTCATCTTCGTTTGTATGGCTGTTTTCTCCGTTGGGATCCGCCATCGTAACTTGTATCTGTTACAGAAGATAACATAATTTTATTTAGAAGCTTATTATGGAATTGTCTTTTATGACAATTTGTTAACCATGGTAACAGAGACCATATCTGATTAACTTATTACGCACTTAGTTTTAGGATTTGAATATATCCTATTTTAGCTATAACAATAATATTGGCGGCGTAAAGCCTAATCACGAGGATGTTTTATAATATTAGCCGAGATTTCAGAGAATCAAAGGCATAGAGGTCTGAACCGTAGTTATTTTACCCCTTTCTGACAGGGAGTCATAAACTACCACTGTCTTTTGTCCTTTATAAACAATTATTACGGCCCATAGGCACTACACCACTAATGGATGTTTTAATAAGGTTGGCCCGTAGACACTACATCACAAATGGATGTTTTAATAAGGTTGGCCCATAGGCACTACATCACAAATGGATGTTTTAATAAGGTTGGCCCGTAGGCACTACATCACAAATGGATGTTTTAATAAGGTTGGCCCGTAGGCACTACATCACAAATGGATGTTTTAATAATGATCATCTTTATTGATGATTTGACCAATGATTTATTATATCATTAATTTGGGCTTTTGAAATCCCTTAAAGGATTATTGTATAAGAATGACGTGCGTGATTTTAACGAATCACATCTGCCATGATTGTTAACATGCTTACAGAGGTTAACAGGGAATCTGAATCTTTTAATTAGGTCATACCGTCTTGGCCGGATCTTAAAAGACACCAGGCTAGGTTTCACTCTTAAGATTCTTTATTTAGGCAAATCAATTTAAAAGGAATGGTTTTGATTTATTTCATATATAGTGATAACAAAAATGAAATTCATAATATAACATTCCAAAATATTAATACGATTACACACCGCCCTAAACGGGACTTTTAAATAGTACATACCTACATAGAGGTTTTAAGACAAGAGACAAGTCCACGCAGGGACTAGTACAAGATAAGTGTCCATGCAAGGACTAAAAGATAAGTCCACGTAGGGACTGAAGTACGATAAATGTCCACGCAGGGACTTATTTCAAAGTAGAAATTACATTAGTACAACTATTAAGGGCTAGTGGTCACGTTTCTTCTTTTTGCCCTTTAATAGGTTCGCTAAGCCTTTGAGAAATCCTCGGTGGCTCTTTTTCTCTTCCTCGAACTCTCTCTCCACACGATCTAGTCGTTGGAGTATCTCTTCCTGTTCAGGAGGGGAGAAACGTGGTTGTGGCGCCTGTTGCGGAACTGGAGGTCTGGGAGGTACTGGGTACCCATGTGCTGAGTAGTCCGGTACTCCCATGTTCCCATGAGCTCCGTCGGGGTAGCGTGCATTATATCTAGCCGACACCACATATGGGTCGTGCTCGTAATTGTAGTTGTAATGTGCTTGTGACGGTTCGAACGGGTTGTAAGCCGTTGGACCCGTGTAAGCAGGTATGGGTTGGTCATACCCAAATGGTGGCGAATTTGGTGCAGCTGGTGCGGAGTTCGCCTCCTGTATAGGACTTGAAGGTCCTTCTTCTTGTAGTGGCGGATAATGGCTACTACTAGAGTGTCGAGGGGTGCTGAAGTGGAAATCCCCTCCTCCTCGTGTGGACATACGAGCATTTGTCCTCCTACGCCTTGGCGGATCAGGCACTACTGGCTGTACCGGTGGCGGAGGTGGTGGCGTAACTGCCACGAAGCGTGAATCCTCGGAGGGATCCTGTGGATGTCGCGGTTGTTGTGATGTCTGCTGAGGTGGTGTGTAGTACCACTCATGTCGGTCAAACAATGCTTGGAAACTATCTGGCCCCTGATAGGGTGTGCCATGGAAGGATGACCCATCAGAGACTTCTATCGGATGCGTGGGCGTACCACGAGCAGGTTCTGTCGGATCAGTATCTTCGTCCATATGATCTTCGGAGAAGTGATCTTGTGGCCCTAGTGGAACAAAACCTGAAGGTTCCTGGATGTAGTCAGCTGGATTAAACTGACCTCTGAAGTATGGAGTAGGGTCGTCATAATTTCGGTGCGATACCGAATGTTGTAGAGGTATGAAGGAGGGTTGCGGGTTGTCGGGGTCATTCTCGGAATTTGGCCCGAATGAGTGCCGGTATGATGGCGTCGAGCTGTGCGAGGTGGAATGCCTCGCAGGTTCGTAAAGGTCTCTTCGCCTTTGCGGTTCTTCACTCCTCGTGGTTGAAGGAGCTCGCGTACCTGAAGGCCCGGCTTCGTGATCGTGATGCGTAACGATCTCTCCTCTGCCTCTTCTTCCCCTTCCTCTACCTCGGAAAATCACTGGCGGCATATTTCCTGCTTTATAAAACTTTAAATACCAATAATAAAAGAAAAAGACAAATTTGGAATAACAACTCGAATTTGTCCTATGTTCTTGTCTAGACTCAAGTGTGTGCAATTGTGTCACTGAGATTAAACACATTAGGATAATGTTTAATTCACTCAATGTTGGCTCTGATACCAACCTGTCACACCCCGATTTCCACGTGTCTCACCGGTGGGCCCGGTGGGGGATTACCGTGACGTAGTTGGCAACAATATAGTCAAACCACACAATTATATGAATGCACAGCGGAAGCATAAAGATAAATATAATTCAACCTTTTGAATGTAATATCAAGTGTATTACAGAAGTCGAATTGTATCCACAGGGATCATAAATAAAATAAAGTATTGTTCAGTCAGATACAGCATCAAGTTTGCGAGACTATTCGTGATGCTAGGAAGCTATTACCAGCCAAATTTCGTGTAGTACCTGCACTTAATCTTTTGGGGAAAATACGTCAGTTTACACTGGTAAATACGTTCAACTGACACATTTGAAAATGTTTATTAAAATTAATTTGAATGCACGAGGCACAAACTCTTTTATAACTTGGGAAAATTATTAAAATCTTGTGAACGAATTACATGTTCTTTTATGCGTTCAGTAGCCCGGATCCTGTCCGGGTTAAAGATTAATAGACACACCACATTGCGTAAAACCGTAGTGTAAAAACCAACGGCTACGTCTTTTAATAACAATAATGTCGACATAGTATACCGGGTGTACGCCTACACCGGGATGTCGACAGGGCCGTCTCCGAAAATCACAAAAGAAATTTTGGCCCTGTGCGAGAAAAAAAATTGGGCCCTATTCGCATTTTTTTTTGCCAAGCAACACCCCTCAATTCGTTAATTGGATTTTAAATTAGTTTTGTTTATTCAATTTGGCCCGAGTTACTTTCATTACAGATGAAGGTGTTCGTATCTTTGTCTCTCAAGTGTATAAATTCAGTAATAACAGAATATAGATAAATATAGAATGTAAATATGTTAATATTCTGTTAAGTAAGCTCCTCTTTTGGTTGTCAAAACCCAATGTAAAAAATATTACATACATTCACTTGCAATATGCACACTGCTACTTATTTATATAAATGTGCCAAAACTATGAGTTTTATTATTCTCTTTCAGCTTATTTTTGGCTCACAAGAGATTTGATTCAGTAAGCTAAGTGGGTTAGTTGTTTGAAAATCCAACTATTTCATTTTTTGGCTGTTGTAACTGAGATTATATTCCAAGTGGGCTTCAATCATTTTTTTCTTAAAAAGTGCCAATTTAGTAAATGTTAGGCCCAAAAGTAATTACATCTGCTGAACAAAAATAATTTAGTAATGTTAGGCCCTAAAATAAGCACTGTTACAACTTGCAGGAACAAAAAGAATTGGCAAACTTTTAATGTCCAGACTCGAACCTGGATTTCTTGCAAAGATATGGAAGCGCAGAACCAAATGAGCTGTTACAAAATTCTTGTTTTTATTGGAAGTATATATTATATATGCATATATTAACGAGAATATTTTTTATTTGGGCCCCCATATCTTTTGGGCCCTGCGCGGGTGCACACCCTGCACACCCTTTGGGCCGGGCCTGGATGTCGAGGTCGTGGCCATTTCGTAAAATGATGCCAAGGATATCCGGGACAACGGTCATTAACCCCCCAAAGGCTTTTAAGTAACAAGACTGTTTAAATGAGCCGATCACATTATTCAATTAACCACCTAAGCGATGGAAGATATGATGCTCAATCAAGCGGTATTAATATACCGTATCCCAAGCCCGTATAAGGGAAAATAAGTTAAAAGTATTTACCTTTGCAAGTATATTCCTTAATGGATTACGTCACAGATAGCTTTTACTGGGGCTCCTATTTTGGAACGAAGGTTTTAATTAACCTATTAGAATCCTAACGGGTCTTTATATTGGCCGTAGCCTAGACCGGTTGGTTCCGAAATATAAATACGGTTTAATCGCGCGAAAAGGCGAAAACCGAGAATGGAGTGTGATTCTGACCCAACAAGTTCAGAGACTTGTTTTATATGGGTTTAAGGTTCACACTCTGGATTTCGGGGTCAAAATAATATGGTTTGACCCATATCGGCTAATTTATGAAAACTAGTTTCATAAGCCGAATCGTGCGCGCAATAGGCGCAACGGGTAACCGTAGGAGTCCTACGCTTGTTTCCTAAGTTAATATGCCTAAAAGAGGTTGTGGTATCAGTAGGATACCTTCCGTGATGCCCGTAACGAGTTTAAGTTTATATTATGCCCCGTAGGGGTTTTTCGGTCATTTTAAAGACTTTTAAAGAGCTTTTCGAGTTCTACAGGAAATCTGAGTTTCCCGTACAGTTTATAAAGTTTAAAATACTTTCTTTATTATTTAAAATCAGTAGCAACTGGAATCGGGTCAAAAGACCTTGTAGAACTCAAGTTTTGGCCGAAAAGGGCATATTCGGTATTTACCGAACCGTAGCCATAACCGCAGGTTATGAGCAAGGTAAAAATTATTAAAAATCTTTAAAATTCCAAAAATATTATTTTACAACAGTGGGTAAAAGTTTTGGTGACGAAATCTTGGTTTAGATAGGCGTCATGCTAATTGCGCCGTTTATTACAAAAGTTTACTTTAATTGCGCTTTTTAGCATAACTCTCATTCTAAACCTCGGATTGACGTGAAACTTTAAGGACATGCTTATAATTTAGTAAGCAAGGTTATGGTCCGTTCACGCGTCCGAAATACTCGTTTTATTTTAAAAAGGCCGTTTCGGTCAACTTTTAGGCGATTAACGGAAATGCGTAAAAGACTCGGACAAACAATGAACCGGTCACAGAGGGTTATACCATCATGTAACCTGGTCCTAAGAGAGTCCTAAGGCATATCTATACCTCACTAAAACGGGTCAGAACTGAAGTCAATGCAAAAGTCAAACTTTTGCGACATTCGGCTCCGAACCGGGTCAATATAGCAAATGGTCGATTCAAACGAGCGTAGACAAGTTTATATACTTAATATCATGTTTTATAAGTGTCAAAACAGGTTTCATATCATCTGCATTACAATTTATACAAGAATCGCTAATATAGCTTTCTGTTGACTTTTTGTGTGCACGTTTGACTCGACATTTGACATAGTTAGAGTGGTGATCAGGGGAAACCCTTTTAGGGGTTTATTACCCACATAAATACCAACTCATAACTACTTTTGATTCGACAATTCACTGGACCATTCGTGAATTATCGCTATGACAACCGTTAGTTACGACGGTTTGGTTTATAAGCTAAACTAAGCAAAGACAGAACTATGGAAGGTATGGTATACTTACAGAGACTTGTAGTAAGTTTCAGAACAAGGGAAGAGCACTTGGGAGCCTTAGAAATGATCAGAGATGAGTGTTTGAGGTGTGAGTTCACTTATGCACATAACATGCCTATTTATAGTGCTCAACATGCCTCTAGATCATTACACATTGGTCTACACTGATCATGGATGATGGGCAGGTGTCCCATGGTGCTATGGGTCGAGTAGGGGGCGCCCATGCCTCATTTATTGGTTGTTTGATCGTTCACTAGCTCAAAAGGCATGAAAATCCAAAGTTTCTGCATCTGGGCGTCCCACGCGGCCCGCATGGAGGATCCATGCAATTTTTACGCGGGCCGCCTGATGTTTAAAAAATCAGGCGCGTATCTTAGGGGGCTCGCGGCCCGCCTTCACTTAACCCAGAACATAACGCGGGTCGCGAGAGGTTAGATTTTCAGGTTTTTTAAATCTTTTGTAATCATGTCGAAATCCTGGTAATTAATAACGAAATCTTTCGTAATTATTAACCTGACCTTTCGGTTTTGAAGGGGTAACTTTGCGGTTTGACCCTCGGTTAATTACAACTAAGGACCTCGTGTTATTTACCCGCATTGTTAAGTCCCCGGTTAGTTTATCAATTGTTCTGAAAGCCTTAACTTTCATTGTTAACGCTTTTAACCCTTCTTATACGAATTTGACCATAACTTTCTCGTTTTAAAACGGAACTTCACGGAATTTATACAGTATATTCTAGTGAGCGTATAACACTGTTACAAAGCCTCGGGAGCGTTAAAGGGTCACTCAGAGGTATAATTAAACATGTTGACAGTTAACCCCTGTAGCTTGTAATCTCTCACTTTCTTCCGCGTTTCGCTTCCGTACGATCCATGATTTATCCGTTTGAAAGTACGAGCATCATTTAGGGTTACTATACAGTATATCTACCCTTGCTTGACATTTATAACCCTCGAATTCACATACTTTCAAGGTTTGTCAATATTAGTCCTTTATTTAATATCAATGCCACGTGTAATCAAACGACACGTGTTAACACATCATTGGACACAAAAATTCGAGGTGTTACAGGTTATATTCCTTAAATCAAGGATTTTCTCTCTCCAAATCCTTAAATCAAGGATTACCATATTTGAATTTGTTAATGCATTTACAATCTTACCATTTTCAATTAATTTAGATCTAATGGTTGAGATTCTTTCTTACCTTTCTCACACTTTTAGTCTTTTTTACAATAACTCCACCCTATGTATAATAATGATAAGTTGTAGCAAGAGAGAAAATAGACGGTTACGCAGTTACATAACTATATCATGTATTATACTTGAGATAGTTCTTACAAATGTTGATATTGTTTTCAAGGTTTTCTAACATTTATGTATAATAATGATAAGTTGTAGTGAGAAAGAAAATAGACGGTTATACATATATATATAACTATTTTATGTATTATATTTAAAATAGTTAGTACAAGGGTTGATATTTTTTTAAGGTTGTCTATTTAAAGTTGTTTATGTATTAAACTTCACTCTATGCAAAAGATAAAAAAGTAGGGTGATGGGTCAAGCGTATAACTGCAACAAATTATAAAGGACTTTGCTCTAATACCATAAATGGTAATAAAAAATGTTGAAATTTAACCATAAAAGGGTTAATTATGTAAAGTCTGAAAGTTATGGGTATTTATGTAAATAGGTATTATGGGTCAGACGGTAAGTTTAGTACGTATTAGATTACGATGTTTATTAGGGTTAGAACGCTTATTGATTTCCACTAGACTTAAAATTTCCAGATTTCTAGTTTGAACTTCGATGTTGACTGGTCGGTTCAAACGTTGGTTTGATTTTTTTATTTATCTCGGATTCTGAACTTCTGATTTGTTCTAGCTTTCTAATTTATATTTCTGGTTTCGCCTATAATTGTTTCCCATGTTTGTTGGAATCCAATATATCTAGCTCCATTTGACTTCTAATTTGACTCTGTTTCTAGTTTTGGACATTTGGTTAACTTGAAGAAAAAATGATTTTTGGTCGTTGTTCTAGTTTGATCACTAGTTCTATTCCATCTCCATGAATACTCCCCAGTATTAACCTAGCGAGTAGGAACTTTCAATATTCCATCTCCATCTATCAAAAGTCAAAACCTGCTTCATCACTCCATCGTTCGTGACTTGTTCGTGACTTCTGATGTGCGTTAGGTGTAATATAATTTAGATATATTTTAGAGTGAATTGCAAGTTTTGTCCTTTATCTTTAGGCCATTTTGCAAGTTTTGTCCTTTATGTTTAAATTTGACGAGTTTTGTCCTTTATGTTTGAAAATCAAGCACGTTTTACCCTTTGGAGCAAAACGTGCTTGATTTTTAAGGACAAAACGTGCTTGATTTTTTAAACATAAAGGACAAAACGTGCTTGATTTTTAAACATAAAGGACAAAACGTGCTTGATTTTTAAGGCCCAAAGGGTAATACGTGCTTGATTTTTAAACATAAAGGATAAAACTCGTCAAATTTAAACATAAAGGACAAAACTTGCAAAATGGCCTAAAGATAAAGGACAAATCTTGCAATTCACTCTATATTTTAAGCCCTTTTTACACTTTTTAGCCAAGTTTTAAATTTATAAAACACGATATTTACTAACACTAAACACACATATGGGCAAGTGCACCCATCGTGGACGTAGTATAGTGTTGGTAAGATACCGAGGTCGTCCAAGGACACAAGAGCTTTTAGTACCGGTTTATCCTCAACGTCTAATCAATCAAAATGTTAGAAAAAGGTTTTTAAACTAAGAAAATAAAACTAACTAAAATGCTGAAAAATAAAATAAAAATAAAACAGATAGACAAGATGAATCACTTGGATTCGACTCGTGTGTAGTGTAACCTTTGATTATTTTTGCATTTTTGCACTTGTTTAAGAGATTATCTTAGTTATTGTAGCAGGCCCCGCTTTTGAAGGCGACGTTACCCTCAACCCAGTAGTTTGAGTCAGCAAGGATACAATCCTAAAGGGTCGGATTATTGAAAGATAATTAATTAAGTTATTAATGCATAATGTGGTAGGCCCCTCTTTTGAAGGCGACGTTACCCTCGGCTAAGTAGTCTGAGTCAGCAGGGATACAGTCCTAAGTAGCCGGGTTAAAGTTTTAATAGTAGTTTAACTTATGAGGGGATCAAAGAATTTGGACCCCCGCCATCCAATACCTTTGGGTATGAAGGAGGTCCTACTAAATTTGACCCAGGTCCTTTGCAGGATCTATACACTGAACACTGGCAAGACTCTTACCAAACCGTTCCCTTAACCCCCGACCAGGTAGCCAACATACCTCTATATAGACCGTGGAGATATGAATGGTGAAAATCTTTTATTTTATATAGACAGTAAAATAATGCCAAGACACCACGGACAAACGATAAAGAAGAATCACCTTCAACATAAGAAACTAGTAATTAAAGTCATTAATACAAAACCAATTAAAAAGTGCAAAAGATTAAAAATAAAAAGTATTACACTAAACACTTGTCTTCACCAAGTGATATAAGAGACTTAGGCAAACATGGCCTTTGATTGTCAAGAACTCTTACGATCAATCTTGGATCCCGAGATGACTCACACACTCTACGATGGACAATGGATGATGGTGGTGGATGATGGTGTTGTGATGGTGGTGGGTGGTGGGTGAAGTGTGAGAGAGGTGGTGTGCCAAGTGATGAGTTGCAAGAGCTCTAAACACTCCTATTTATAGGCTGAACAGGAGCTCGGGCACGGCCCCGTGTCCGCTGGGCACGGCCCCGTGTCCATCTGACTCTCTCTCTTCATTAATTGCAATTCGTAATTTCAATAAATGCGTTTGCAGAAAGTTGACCACGCCCCCGTGTCCGCTGGACACGGCCCCGTGGTGGGCAACAGAAGCTTCTATGAGTTTGTCTTTTCTGCTGTCACTTGGGCACGGCCCCGTGCTCACTGAGCACGGGGCGCGTTCAGTCTTCTGTCTTCTTTGTTTTGCTTGGGAAGATGATGTCGGGAGGTCGGGCATGCCACTTTTGTTCCTTTTCTTGTATTTATGTTAGATTTAGCTGTCTTTTTGCTTCTTTTGTTCATTTGAGCTCATTTAATCCCGAAAATACAAAAAGAAGACAAAAGCATACTTTTTTCCAACATTAGTACTAAAAAAGGGTTAGTTTTATGGCACAATTGATGTAATTTATATGTTGCATTTTGTGCACATCAAATACCCCTACACTTGAATTTTTACTTGTCCTCAAGCAAAACTCTTTATTATGTGGCTTACACACCCAAATGGAAAGGGTAGAAGAGAAGTTTTGGGCTTCTCATAGAGTGTCGGGATTTCCAAGATTCTTTAATTAAGTTTTATTTTTATTTAGTTACAACCCTATTCGTCTTGATTTATTAAAAACGTTTCATAAGATAAATTACTTATTAGGGCATAACATACCTTTTTAAAATTTCATTTATATACAAGTTCACATACCTCACGGGGAATCACTCAACACTCGGCCGAATGTGTATTTTTAGTGAATCACTCGAGAGCGGCATGGAACTTACTCCTACCAGAAGCTTGCCAAGCAATCAATCCTCCTCCTTTTTAACTATATACCTTTGTAAATATCAAGAGGACTTTTTTTTAGGTGAAGGGTTAGGCTTGGGCTAAAGTTGGGTGGTTGGGTTAGTGGTTAGTAAAAGGGCGAAAAGCGTAACAAACGTCGGTTTTTGAAAGACTTTTTATTTTTCACATTTTTAATTCATTTTGATGAACCATTTGTTTCAAACAAATTTATTTTTGATGGACTTGTTTGTTCATTTGGTTTCATCAAAATACATATATATATATATATATATATATATATATATATTTTCAAGTCATAAGAAAACCGAACGTTGTTACTAAAAGAAAGGGTTAAAATAAAAAGGTTTAGGTGGTAAAAAGGGTGATTGCTTTGGGTTAAGAAATGAAAACATTTAGGCTCAAAGGGGTTAACTAGGGGGGATTTTGGGTAGGTGGTAAAAAAATGAAAAATAATGATGTAGAAAGAAAAAGGGTTAGTCCTAATGCCTCCATCATTTACTTACTTGGGTTTAAGTTGGTAAGGACCGGGAATGTATTGTCGTGACAAGTTCTAGAGTCGTACGAACCAAGCGGCTATTCACACAAGAAACGAAAGATGAGCATTTAGTGTAAAGATATGTATTTGTATGTTCGATAAAGGCTCAAAACTCACTTTTGTGGGAAAGGGTGTTTATGTGATCAAGTATATATAATCAAATTTTAACTAAGCTTGTCATGCCGTTTCATAATTTTCTTATGTTGTTTATTTTTATCACGACGTTATCGGTTGTAAACTTGTAAAAATATAACCTTGTTAGAACTTGAATTCCCAACTTAAACTTAGACAAGTTAAAAAAAATTGAAAATTTTTTTGAAAAAATTTGGGGTGATTAGCGGTTCCAATAGAGTTTTATGTAAGGTTTGTTATTAGGACTTGCAAGATTCAAGGTTTTAGCATCCTCCCCACACTTAAATTACACATTGTCCTCAATGTGTCCCAAAAATAAGTTTTTAGGTTGATTGAATGTGTAAAAGGGTGTTAAAAGCAAAATTTTATGTTACTGGCATCCTAGACACGGCCCCGTGGTGACCGGGCATGGCCCCGTGTTCAGGTGCCAGTGACAAAAATTAATAAAGAGAAACAGAAGCCTGGACACGGGGGCGTGTTCAATGAACACGACCCGTGTCTAGTTACCTGAACTGGGCGATTTTCTGCAGATTGTTCAGCATGGGGCCGTGTTGGGCGGACACGGGCCGTGCTGAACTTACTGTAATGAAGAATTTGTTGTCGGATGGCCCTGTTTTCGTGTATGGGGTGATGTTTCTCATTTCCCTTGTTATCCTACACCATCCCGAGTGTGTTTTATTTATTACAACATCATCCAAACCTTAAAACCAACATTTCATTAAAAACCATCATAAAGAGAATTACATTATCCTAAAATGCTAGTAAGTTAGATAAGTAAGCACAAGAAGCTTAAACCAAGGAGTTCTAGCCTACTAGTTATTTTAATTAGCAAAATTTCCAAGAAGATAATATTCTTGGTTAGATGCGGCTTCATAGAACTCCTTCCTCCGGGCATGGACTCCTCATATGTCGGCGAGCCACTCCTCTATCTCCCTTGGGAGGAGGAAGGAGGGCTCGTTGGCGTCGGTTTGAGGAGGTGCAACTTCCACCGGGACTTCTTGTAGATCTTCAAGGGGAGGCTCCGCTGGAATGTCATCCCATCCGGTAGGGTTGTTGACTCCAAGTGTTAGGTTCCAATCCTCTTGAGGGAGGACGGGTTCCATGGGAGGTGTTACAAGAATATTTAACCTCTGGTGCAAGAGGTTAATTTCCTGAAAACTATTTTCTAGCCCCACCATAAGATAATTTATACGGTCTATTAGGACCTCCTCTACCGAAGTCATTTCATCGAGAGCTTCTCGTAATGCCATGATGTAGTGTACAAGGGTAGCTTCAATGGAAGGCCTTCTCCCTCTTCGACTATTTCTTGAATGCACGGAAGACGTTCCACTGTTTTCACTTGACATTCTATGAAAATAAACCAGAAATAGCTTATTTTAATGAAACAGTACTATGGACACGGCCCCGTGCTCAACGAGCACGGCCCTGTGTTCACCTTTCTGCAGAATTTTGGAACAAGGAATCTTGAAGTTTTAAGTTGTTTCTCTAATTTTTGAAGCCTCTTTGAACAATAACAACTTAAAACAGTGTTATGCAACTTATTTTTAACAAGATTCTTTGAACAAAACTCAACGATCCTTGCAATAAAGCTTGAAATCTCAAGCTTTAATGGAGGTTTTTGGAGAAAGATGAAGAAGAAGGACATGGATAAAAGAGGAAATGACAAGATGGTGGTTGGAACCTTCTTTTAGAACATACCTAGGATGGTAGGAGAGAAGATCCCTTCAAATCTCTGTCCCTGGATGGTCCAAATGTGCAGGATTCTTGGCTTCATTTATAGAAAACGTCATCATGCTGGACACGGCCCCGTGTCGGCTGGACACGGCCCCGTGTCGGCTGGACACGGCCCCGTGTGAAGGCAGGATCCTGACACAGTTTGTCCGTATTCTGACGTAAAGTCAGAAAGGAATCTTTTGGTGGACACGGGGGCGTGTTGGCTGGGCACGACCCCGTGTCGAAAGGCTGATTATGAAGTTTGTCTATTTTCAAGGAACTTATCCGGATCGGGCGGTTCCTTACTGGATGGAACAACCCAAAGTGCCTAAGATACCTTAATTGATCTAGATTAAGGCGAGAACGCAAGAGGTTGTCGGTGAGGGTGATTCCTATGCTAAATGTAGGTGGACAAGTCCAACCCTTTTCCGGGCTCTCATTAAAGAAGGTGTATGCCGAATCGCTCAGGTCTATGTATGCATCGAACAAAGTCGATGGGGAGTCCTTCACGGCACAATCGGCACAGGGACGACTATCGTCCAAGTCTTCGCTAGAGTCGAAGGTATTATCGGGAGCAACGAGGTTGTTTGAATGCGACCCCAACACTTCTTCTTGGTCATCGTCTTGAGATGAATTAAGGAAATCCATCTTAAGTTCTTTTAACCAAATAAGAATCAGATCTTCTAGTTGAAATAGTTCATCAAGAAGCATTTCTCCTAAAATATCTGGCTGGACGCATTCGAGGGAGAGATAAGGATTATTTTTACTTTCGCCCCTCTTAAGGCTACAGGCAAACGATGGGTCTATATAGTGGGGCTTATAATTTAGAAAATAGCATTCTAATTTTTTATGACTGCCTCCACATAATTGATACCACGTACCATAAGAGTGCCGAAAGTAAAAATGATCATTATCACTCATTTTTGTGTCAGAAATTACCAACCGTTGGGATCTTACGGTTCTGTTTTCAGTAACTGAATCTTGGGCACGAGGGCATGTTGGGTGGGCGCGGCCCCGTGTTCAGCTTACTGTCTGACTTAAAACAAGATTGCCAGTTCCAATGATTGGGCACGTGGCGTGTTCAGCGGACACGGCCCGTGCTGATTTCTGCAGAAGCTGAAAAATTAAGAAAATCCTAAAAAATAAAAAGAAAATAGAAAAAATGATTAGGCCGTTGATTCCTAACTTTCTTAAAATCCTTGTGTCCCCGGCAACGGCGCCAAAAACTTGACGTGCGTTAGGTGTAATATAATTTAGGTATATATTTTAAGCCCTTTTTACACTTTTTAGCCAAGTTTTAAATTTATAAAACACGATATTTACTAACAGTAAACACACATATGGGCAAGTGCACCCATCGTGGACGTAGTATAGTGTTGGTAAGATACCGAGGTCGTCCAAGGACACAAGAGCTTTTAGTACCGGTTTATCCTCAACGTCTAATCAATCAAAATGTTAGAAAAAAGGTTTTTAAACTAAGAAAATAAAACTAACTAAAATGCTGAAAAATAAAATAAAAATAAAACAGATAGACAAGATGAATCACTTGAATTCGACTCGTGTGTTGTAACACCTCGAAATTTTTCGTCAAATGAAATAACGACACGTGTCATGTACGACACACAGATGTGCACATAGAAGAAAGCTTGAAGTTTGTTGAAAAACCTGTGTCGATCGAGGATCGACAGGTTAAGAAGCTTCGAAGGAAGCATGTACCGATTGTAAAGGTTAAATGGGATGCCCGTAGAGGTCCCGAGTACACGTGGGAGGTAGAGTCCACAATGAAGGAAAAGTACCCTCATTTGTTTCAGTAAATCTCGAGGTCGAGATTTCTTTTAAGGGGGTGAGGATGTAACACCTCGAAATTTTTCGTCAAATGAAATAACGACACGTGTCATGTACGACAAAAGTATTATAAACCCGGATTTAGTTAAAGATGTATGGCAGGATTTTTGAACATGTCGACATGTTAATTTATACCTCTGAACGACTTCGTTATAAATCCCAAGACCCTAACATGATTAATAAACATCTAAGTATACCTTTAAAATCCGGTGATTTACTAACAATAATGGATTCCTAATTGCTAGAATGGATCCTATGAAATAATGCTAGATAAACTTTCGTGTATGATTTCTAGTAATGTTCAAACCAATAATTCTACAAGATAGGTAGACACAACTGATCAAGCATGGGTTAAAAAGGCCTCATACTGTCAAATTCAGGCTCAAAATCATATCATGCAAGTTGCCTGTTCAAAGCTGGAAAGGTTAATTTTTTTTGTTTTCTGACAAAGGCTTACCGACCGTAAAGGTCCTGCCTTACGGTCCGTAAGGAGTGCCCAGCGACAGCAAGTTGGCTGTTGGCTGTTATAAACGTTTTAACATACTTAAAACGATTTTTACACTCTTATGGGCGACCCCTAACTGTTCCTAGGCACTAGGAAACACTTGTAATGATCTGGGATCCATGCTAGCCTTGCTTGTCATGATCTTATGCAATCAAGAACACTATAAAAGGCCAATGAGTTGCAACATTGTGTTCACTCATTTCTTCTACATTTCTGGAGCTTCCTGGAGCTTAAGAGCTGATCCTAAGGCTTCCTAATCGTGCATAGGACTTCAGTAAGTATGCTTAACCCTTCTTAGTAGAGTTTTTGCTTAGTTTTAGCTTAAAAGTCAAACCGTCGTAATTAACGGTTGACTTAACGATTAATCATTAATGGTCCAGTGATTAGTCGAATCAAAGGCAGTTATAAGTTGGTAATCATGTGGGCTCTAAACCCTTGAAAGGGCACCCTCTGATTCGTTGTTTGTCCGAGTCTTTTGCACATTTCCGTTAAATGCTTAAAAGTTGACCATAATGCCTTTTTGATAATAAAACGAGAATTTTGGGAATGTGAGAGAGCAAAAACCTTTGTTATTGATTTATAAACATGTCCCTAAAGTTTCATAACAGTTCGAGGTCCAGAATAGGAGTTATGCTAAATAGCGCAATTAAGAAACTTTTACTAATTAAACGGCGCACTTAGCATAAAGCCTATCTAAACCCAACTTTTGGCACCAAACCTTTTACCCACTGATGTAACATAATATTTTGAGATTTTTAAAGATTTTTAATTATTTTTAACCTGCTCATAACCTAAGGTTATGGCATTGATTCGGTAAATACCGATTATACCCTTTTCGGGCATAAAATGAGTTCTACATAGTATTTTGACACAAATCCAATTGCTACTAATTTTATATAATAAATAAAGTATTTTGAACTATGTAACCTGATCAGAAAACTCAGATTTACTGTTTAACCCGGAAATCGCTTAAAATGGCCTTTTTACGCGTATTAAACACCTAGTATAGCTTTAAAACCATTTTGCCATATAAAGACTTATTACCTACTGATGTAACTTGTAAAGGTAAGTAGTTTTTACTGATCACTTCAGACCCGAACATCAAAATTATAAATAATCTCTTTTATAATCTTTAAAATGACCAAAATACCCCTACGAGGCTTATATTGAGATTAAACTTGTTTTGGGCATAATGGAAGATATCTTACTGATATCATAACATATTTAGGGCATATTAACTTAGGAAACCTGTAAATGACTCTCGTGGTTACCCGTTACGCTTTCTGCGCGTTCGGTTCGGTTTATGTAACTAGTTTACATAAATTAGCCGAAACGGGTCAAACCTTATCGTTTTTATCTCAAAATCCAGAAGATGTTTAGTTCGCCCATATTATACAAGTCTTTAAACTTGTCGGGACTAAAACACATTCTATTCCGGTCTTCGCCTAATTGTGCGTTCGAACCGTATCTTTCGTTAAAACTAACCGGTCTAAGCTTAGGCTTAATTAAAGACCCGTTAGGATTCTAATAGGTTATTATGAACCGCCTAATTGTGTGTTGATCTTTAACCCGGTCTACGGAACGGGCTACTGAACGCATAAGAAACATCTAATTCGTTTACAAGTATTATATTCAAATAATTATCCAAAGTTATAAAAGTTTGTGCCTCGTGCATTCAAATCAATTTTATTAAACTTTTCAAACTGAGTCGGTTGAATGTATTTACCAGTGTAAACGGACGTATTTTCCCAAAAAGGTTAAGTGCAGGTACTACGCGAACTAGGCTGGCTTTCTCCTAACGTCCTCAATAAGTCTCGCAAGCTTGGATGTCAAACTGTTGAACAATGTTTCCTATTTATTTTTGGATCCCCTGTGGATTATTTTCAACTATTTGTGATACTTGATATTACAATTATATTCAGTTGAAATATATCTATCTTTTGCTTCCGCTGTGCATTTAAATATTGTGTTGTTTGACTGTAATGTTACCAACTACGTCACGGTAATCCCCCACCGGTGAAACGTGGAAATATCGGGGTGTGACAGGTTGGTATCAGAGCCAACGTTGAGTGAATTAAACACTAGCCTTATGTGTTTAATCTCAATGACACAATTGCATATACTCGAGTCTAGACAAGAACTTAGGACGAATTCGAATTGTTGCTTTAGTTTGTCCTTTATTGTTTGGTATTTTATTTCATTTGTTTTAACAGGAAATATGCCACCAAGAATCAGAAGAGGAGGAAGAGGCGAAGGGCCAATCACTACCCACAACGATCACGAGGTCGGGCCTTCTCACATGCGAGCTCTTTCCAGCACAATGAGTGCTGATCCTCAGAGGAACATGAGGAAACTTTTTGAGCCCGCTAGACGGTCTATCTCTCACAGTTCAACACCTTCTTACCGTCACTCTTTTGGGCCGCACTCGGAAAACGAGCCCGATAACCCTCAACCTTCATTCATACCTCTCCAGCGTTCCGTTTCGCACCGTTCTTTTGGCGACCCTACTCCTGTCTTTCAGGGCTGGTTCTACCCGGAAAACTATATCTAAGAACCAGTGGGTTTTAACCCAGTGGGACCGGAGGACCACTTCTCAGAAGACAATGCAATGGACATGGACGAGGACACGGATCCCGCCGAGCCTGCAAGAGGTATCCCCAACCATCCAATTGAGATCTCTGATGGATCATCCTTCCATGGAACACCCTATCAGGGTCCAGACAGTTACCAAGCAAGATTCAATCAGTGTGAGTGGTACTTTACACCCTCTCACCATTCTTCACCTCACCAGCAGCAACAACAGCAGCAGCATCCCTCCGAGGATTCGCGTTTCGTGGCAGTCACGCCACCGCCTCCACCGCCGCCAGTTCATCAAGCACCTCCAGAACCACCAAGGCGTAGGAGAACAGGCGCGTGGATATCCGCACGAAGAGGGGATTTTCACTTTAGCACCCCTCGACACTCCAGTGGCAGTCATTATCCGCCACTGCCTGAAGACCCACAAATTGGTGGACCTTCGAACCCAGCTGCAGAGGTGAATTCTGCACCAGTTGCACCACCTCCGCCACCATTTGGTTATGATAACCCGATACCTACATACGCCGGTTCCACAGCATACAACCCGTTTGAGCTGCCAGCTCACACTCACTACAACTATATTGATGTCGACCCATACCTAGAAGCAGCGGCAAACTACAACGCCCTTCATCCCGAAGGACCTTATGGAACTCCTTGGGGAATGGGGTACTCAACTCATGGGTATCCAGTACCTGCTAGACCTCCGGCTCAGCACCTATCGCAGCTGCCACGTTTTTCCCCACAGGAGCAGGAAGAAATCCTCCACCGTTTAAACAGGGTGGAACGTGATTTTAAAGAAGAGCGTAAGAACAACCGTGGATTCCTCAAGGGCCTGGCAAACCTGTTAAAAGGAAAGAAAAAGAGGGATCATTAATCTCTATATGTGTTATTGTATTTCCTATTTCAATCAAGTCCCTGCGTGGACAATTATATGCGTATTTAGTCCCCGCGTGGACTTGTCTTTTAGTCGCTGCGTGGACTTGTCTTTCAGTCCCTGTGTGGCCATCTATCCTAGTATTGGTCCTTGCGAGGACTTGTTTTCTAGTTTAACCCCTGCGTGGGTAATTTGTCTATTAAAAGTCCCGTTTAGGGCAGTGTGTAATCCTTGTTATGTTTTAATGGAATGTTAAGTTTATTAAATTCATTTTGTCATTATGTACATTAAATATGAAATAGATAAACCGGAATCATTCCTTTTTAAATAGATCTGCCTATCATATATTAAATAAGAATCTTAAAGGTATAACCTAGCTTACATGTCTTTATAAGACTTGGCCAAGATGGTAAAACCTGTTTAAAGGATTCAGATCTCTGTTAACCTCTGGAAACATGTTAAACAATCCGGCAGACGTGATTCGTTAAAATCACACACGTCATTCCTATATGAGGACCCTTCAAAGGATTCCAAAACCTCACTTAATGATCTATAAATCAGGGGTTTAAATCATCAATTAAGATGATCATATGTTAGTAGTATAGTGCCTACGGGCCATACTCATTGTCATATAAGACAAAAGACAGTAGTAGTCTAGGACTCCCTGTCAGAAAAGATAAAGAACCATGTTCAAACCTTAATGCTTTGATTCTCTGAAATCATGGCTTATGAATTGAAATGTCCCTGTGACTAGGCCTTTTGTGCTAATAATACTATTGTTGCTTTGTAATTAGGATAAATTATAAATAAAATCCTAAATAAATGTGAGTAACAAATTAACCAAATATGGTCTATGTTTACCATGATTAATGAATTGCCATATAAGACAATTCCATAATAAACTCCCAAATAAAATTTTTGTCATTATCTTATGTGACAGTTCAAGATAAATGGCTGATTCGGATGAAATAAATAGTCACCCAAAGGAGAACCAGAATGATGCTCGGATAAATATAGCGAGTGCTGAACTGCAAGTTTTAATTGATAATGCTGTTGCAAAAGCCTTGGATAGGCAGTATGGCGAGTCGAGCGGTACGCGGAGTAGGACCCTATCCGCACCGCATTCTAAGCCTAAGACTCATTCTGGGGTGCATAGCAAGCCTCCCTCCAAGAGGGAAGAACCAAAGAAAGATGATGACGATCGTCACTCTTCAAACCATCATAGTGTCCCATCTCAAGGTATCGTGCTGAAACAAGGACCCCTTGATAAGGGTTGCTCCTACAAATACTTTGTGTCATGCAAACCCAGGGATTTCACTAGGGAAAAAAGGGCTATAGACTGCATGACTTGGTTGGATAAGATGGACACAGTGGTTGATATCAGCGGGTACGCTGAGAAGGATGTGGTAAAGTTTGTGTCTCAGTCGTTCAAAGGTGAGGCCTTAGCCTAGTGGAGATCATTGATTCAGGCTACTGGGAAGGTTCCACTATACAGTATGTCATGGGAACAATTTGTTGCCCTCATCCGAGAGAACTACTGCCCTTAGCATGAGGTAGAGAAGATTGAGTCGGATTTTCTGTCATTAGTTATGAAGAATCTGGATTGCCAAGCTTACCTTACGAGCTTTAATACAATGTCAAGGTTGGTTCCTTATCTGGTGACCCCGGAACCCAAAAGGATAGCTCGTTTCATTGGGGGTTTAGCCCCGGAGATCAAGGCAAGTGTAAAAGCCTCTCGGCCAGCTACTTTCAGATCTGTAGCTGATATATCCTTGTCCCTCACACTGGACGCGGTCAGGCAGAGATCGCTGAGGAACACGGATACCGAGAAGAGGAAGCATGATGATGACAACTCGCGTCGGTCAAACAAGAAGCACCGAGGAAACAATGACCACAAGAAGGGATCTGGTTCAAAGAAGGATGGGCATCAATCTGGAGATAAGCCCAAGTGTAAGACTTGTCAGAAATACCACTTTGGGAAGTGCAGACTTGACTCAATATCCCAATCTCAGTCGAGACCATGTGGGATTTGCAAGTCCACGGAACATAAGACCCTAGAGTGCAAGAAACTGAAAGACGCAACATGCTACAGTTGCAACGAAAAGGGGCACATTAAGACAAATTGCCCGAAGTATGCAAAGAAAGCTGATGAGGGGAAGAAGACCAATGCCAGGGTCTTCAGAATGGATGCAAAGGAAGCTGTGCAGGATGATAACGTGATCACAGGTACCTTTCTCATAAATGATGTCTATGCAAGAGTACTTTTTGATTCAGGAGCTGATAAATCTTTCGTAGATAATAAGTTTTGCAAATTGCTGAATTTACCTGTCAAAACCTTAAGTGTGAAGTATGAGGTGGAATTAGCAGATGGCACATTAGAAACCGCCTCAACCATATTAGATGGATGTTTCATATCCATTAAGAACCACTCTTTTCCGTTGTCCGTACTTCCTTTGAAGTTAGCCGGTTTTGAAATAGTTTTGGGTATGGATTGTGTTACGTCCGTGTTTGCGTCTAATAAGAGACGACTAAGGGACACTAGAAGAATAAAAATTTCTTAAAAGTGTCCAACTTTTCGCAATTTAAAACGATGATATCAATAACATATGCATTAATTTTAACAAAATTTGGGCATGACCCGTCCGTAAAACGGGCATACCCCTGTTTTAATCATAATCAAACTAGATACAATTCTACGATTCGTTCAACAAAATACTACTAAAAACCATTACAACAAATTTTGGACCAAAAACATTTGGACAAACTAGCGGAAGCGTTTGGTATGACATAACATGAACACGCGCTCGCTCCGATTCTCCAAGTCGCCTAAATTGAGGATTTACCTACATTCAACAACAAAGCTTTAAAAGTTAGTCAATATACTTATCTGCTTATAAAACCATTATTTTAGTTCCATTCGTGCATGTACTTTCATTTTTTTCTTACGCATTGAGTACCCAATTAAACGGGTACGACATATATTTTCATACAACTCACCCGTTAGTAGATGATGACGACCAAGCATAAAATATTGTATAAACTAAAATTCTAACCGCATAAGTTACTTCCACCCAATTATCCTTCCAACATTCAATCGTATCATTTCTATATCAATACTTCGAAAGTCCGACATACATAAACCTGCACTTTCAAACATGCTTAATAATAACTTGGTTAGCAATCCCGTAATCTCAACATGTTCAAGTACTACATCTTCGTAAAAAGGATGCCAGCCGTTTATATACATCTATTTAATTATCACACATGTACGCCTTTCGCATAACTATGAACATACATATCATGCATACTAGTTTATACAATTTAAACTCACCATGACACCAATTATTCATACCTACATACCATCCTAGTCATGCATATGACCATCCGATAATAGCCTACTTATAAACAAATCCTACCCATTCGCATGCTTAGCACATTTGGTCACAATCTAATAAAAGAAAACCGCCCAAACCTCCGGGGAACATAAATTACGGCCTGCCCAGTAAGATACGGCCTAAAATACAGCCTAAAGTATGACCTGCCTACTGATTACAACCTCAAACATGATTCTGATGCAGGGGAGGCCGTAAATTCCGGCCTGGGGCGTAATTTACGGCACCTGCATCTTTGTTTCGTCCGTTTACGCTAAAACTTGCGTAACTTTCAAACCGTTTACCCGATTAACCTCCCGTTTCTTCCTACGTGATTGTAACTTAACATTCTATCATGTGAACTTGAAATCCTACATCCGAGTTAAGGAATTTCTTAATTTATATTACTTAAACAAACTGGGAAGTGATTATGGAATTCACTTACTTAATGCTACTCATTCGATATCGTCTTCAATAACAAATTTCAACATAGCCTTTAATGATTATCATACAATTAATTCCATTGCTATTAAAGATAATGTTCGGGAGTTTACTTACCTCGTGCGTCCGAATTTGCACATAGCTTCCGTGTTCACCTCCGACCCATTGCACATCCTTGTTTGTTCTCTTGATGACATGACTCCTATCCGTACATGTCATCACAATCATAACACGGTTAGCTTACATACATTCATTCGTTCGGCCTTCAAATTATGCAAATTTGACTTTCCTTAGTTTATTAACGCATACAAGGGATATGTATCATTGTTCTTTATTACTACCGTACATAACACATCAACTAGCGAGTTCGTAACGTAATGGTTTCTTGTATACAACTTTTACCCTTTTTTAACTTCAATCGTACACATAATCCATTCTCATCTTAAACTATGCCCTTCACCTACATAACTATTGCATTCACATGTAATTTTCATTGCATAACACTTTGCAAAATTTATGAACTTACCATTCAAGCATTTAATCGAACACTTGGCGTGCATACAATATTTTTAAGCATTATGTACATGTGCTTTATGCATAATCTATCCATTCATACCACACTTGATTAATTCAACCAATTTCACTTAGCTTCTTAGTTTACATCAAAAATATTTACCAAAACCCTAATACTCATACATTCATCCTTCAATTTCTCATAAATCTTAGCATCTAAGAATTGCTAAAATCCTATCATATGACTAACACAAGTGGCTTTTACTTCAATCATTTGCTATAATCAGATTCACATATAATTCGCATTCAACATAATGATATTAGCCCTCATACAAACTCAAATTCATACAATCTTCACGGATTATCCAAAACCCACTTAACAAAAAGCATCAAAACATGAAATTGAACTCACCTTATGATCAATACACTTAGATTAAAGAGTATCCAGACCCATGCATTCGATTTTTCCCTTGATCTCCTTATCAATTTGATGATTTTTGGTTGTTAGGGTTTTTGGCTCTTCCCTTGGCCCTGCTCTCGATCGCACGCATAGAACCCCCAAGATACTGACATTTTTTTTTGTAAAGTGTTTTATTTAACACATTTTCCTTTTAACCCCTCAAACTTTTAAAACTTGTCATTTATTTCGTTTCACATACTAACTTGTATTTAAAACCAAGTTCGCTAACTCAGTTACCTTAATGTCACACCATATAAAAATAAGTCATTCTTGAAATTTTTAACATTTGGGTTTTTGGGGCGTTACAAGTCTACCCCCCTTAAAGAAGGTTTCGTCCCCGAAACCTTTCACACTTATTCTCCTACCAATTCCCTGTACTCATTCGAAGAGCATACTATAATACGCATACCTTCAGGATCTTGGCTAACGGTCTTATTCTTAATTAGACATCATGGCAGATAATGTACCTACCTTCTTAAGTTATATTACAATAATATACTTTTATAATCACATAAAAGTCGGAGTCTTATCAAAAGCTCTTAGTAGTCTCTTTTACTTTATAATGCTAGCTCCTATAGCGTTTAATTCATCGAATTATTCCAATCGTATACAATTATTAATCGAGCAAACCTAAGTCTACAGTTTGCTTCTAACTTCCTATTTGAGCATATTACATTCATATATTTGCTAATAGAAATAAATCAATTTATTTCACACTACTCATACATCATATGCTATCTTTCATTTTGTCCACTATGAGCCATCCTAAACATTCCATTACTATCATTACTTTAGATTACCTTTAAACTCATAGGAGGGGTCGATACATCTCCATACGCATACTATAATCATTCGAGGACTCATTATTTCAACTAAAATCACCCTTCTTAACTTAATTATCCGTACTTAAACCACGATGACTAAGCATTATTTCCATGGTTACTATCGTTATTTATGCCATGCGTATCTTTTCTACAATATTTTGTTCAAATGAACATGACTAACAAGCCGAGCATCAAAGTTAGCATTTCTTAACGATACTTGCCGTCTTTTATATTCTATGAGAATTTCCACAGTTACGAGCATTTAAGTTCCCTACCACTTGACGATCATTACGTATATCTTGAAATTCATTCTACATATTTGCATTACGGTTTGTATATATACATTCTATTCTAACACATCAGTCTCTAGTCGAGTCATAACCTCCTATTTAAGTTATAACTCTTTTCATACATACCTGACAGAAGTAAATTCCATTGATTCGTTATCCATACCTTACGATGTTCATTCCTTTCCGATTAGTGACATTGCGTCTCCATCCTTCAAGCTCACCTATGAGCATGAAACTTGACAAATCAAATCATTAACTACCGAGTTCAAATGGCGGTCGCCATCTGACCCGTATGTCCCATTTATCCTTTCTACCATTCTTGCTTACAACACATTTACATAAATATAATCATGTATATATATATATATATATAAAAGTTTAAACATAATTTGGATCTTATCACTTAAGGAATATTTATTTGTTTGGTATGTAATCACTTCACATTCGAATATCTTCCTTCTTATCATTCCTTTATTCATTTGCATTACATTTACTTATATAACTTGTTTGACGCAATCATGGTCAAACTATTGACCCTTCTCATGTAGACTAGTTTTCGCCTCTTTTTTTTTTGTACCTTAAGTCCGCTTCGCGGATTTTAACATTGCATTCATACCTTCCATTCCTTGAATCCGTCTCGTGGATTCAAGCAGTGCATTCGTATCTTTCATTCCTTAAATCCGTCTCGCAGATTCAAGCATTGCATTCGTATCTTTTATTCCTTGAATCCGTCTCGCAGATTCAAGCATTACATTCGTATCTTTCATTCCTTGAATCCGTCTCGCGGATTCAAGCATTGCATTCGTATCTTTCATTCCTTGAATCCGTCTCGCAGATTCAAGCATTGCATTCGTATCTTTCATTCCTTGAATCCGTCTCGCGGATTCAAGCATTGCATTCGTATCTTTCATTCCTTGAATCCGTCTCACGGATTCAAGCATTGCATTCATACATTGTTGCTCTGTACTTTTTACGGATTCAACATTTTATTCTTATCACTTGCACTTTTTACTCTTACGTAGTACTCTCAATCTCCCGAGAGTCTTACTACTCATTTCACCCGTGCGCCCACCTGCTACCCAATTCTAACGAACACACATGTAACAATTATCGCGGCCCCACGAACGTCATACGTTTCTTGTGTACTGACCAGGTACACCATCCACGTACTAGTTTCGAGTCTTCGCGTAATCGCCACATCATGCCCGAAGAATTAAGTTTCGGCACGTGTTACATTTTTTTTAAAACTCCTTTACCATGTCATTGTTATATTCATTTAGAATTTTCTTTCACTTGCCTACTTATACTATTTCATACATTAACGCGTTTAGTATACATACCAGGGGTCAATTCGTCTTATTACTTGCCTTGATGCCGGTCCTAGACCGCGTTCACGGATCATCCCTTCCACCACTTCTGTGACCTTGTTGAATAATGTTTCTTTGACGAACAGTTTCAGTATCATCATCATCTTTAACGTTGCTTGCATCAGCCATCTACACCATGTCATGTTTACATTTAATACGGATCATAAACTTTCAACATATCATAGTTCATTAGTCCGTATTACTTATTCACATTCTTTCATCTCAAGCTTAACTTCACACATTCATCGTTTATTTCATACCCTTGTGTACATTTCATTCAACATTTAATGGTTTTATACCATTGCCATTATCTATTTAATCCTTACATACTTAATTCGTCTCATAATGACTCGGCAAAACCGCAATTCAGACTCCCGGGAAGTACCGTTAAATAAAAATTTGGAAAATCTTAAAATTTTTGGGGGCTGAATTACACAAGCCGTCGGCGACGGCTTGCTAACCCGTCGGCGACGGGCTTCTAAATATGGCGTCGGCCATATTACCCGTAGACAGGAGGGTAAGGCGTCTGCAGGTGGGGTGGCGTCGGCGACGGGAGGTAACCCGTCGGCGACGACCTTTCTTTGTGCAGAAACGTTGCAGGTTGGTTTCGGGCGCTTTCGTTCGTTTCTTTCTAGTCCGTTCCGACTCTACCACACCTGAAACTTCTCATTTAACCTCCCCACATATTTATCTATTACTTTTGTCATACACATAATAAACACACTTGCAATTTGTTTAACTTAAACATTACCTCATTGGCGACCTTGGAGCGAGCACTCTTTCGAACGAGCCATCGGTTGAGTTCAAGCACCACTATTCGTGCTCGAATCCCTCAACCTAGGCTCTGATACCAACTTGTTACGTCCGTGTTTGCGTCTAATAAGAGACGACTAAGGGACACTAGAAGAATAAAAATTTCTTAAATGTGTCCAACTTTTCGCAATTTAAAACGATGATATCAATAACATATGCATTAATTTTAACAAAATTTGGGCATGACCCGTCCGTAAAACGGGCATACCCCTGTTTTAATCATAATCAAACTAGATACAATTCTATGATTCGTTCAACAAAATACTACTAAAAACCATTACAACAAATTTTGGACCAAAAACATTTGGACAAACTAGCGGAAGCGTTTGGTATGACATAACATGAACACGCGCTCGCTCCGATTCTCCAAGTCGCCTAAATTGAGGATTTACCTACATTCAACAACAAAGCTTTAAAAGTTAGTCAATATACTTATCTGCTTATAAAACCATTATTTTAGTTCCATTCGTGCATGTACTTTCATTTTTTTCTTACGCATTGAGTACCCAATTAAACGGGTACGACATATATTTTCATACAACTCACCCGTTAGTAGATGATGACGACCAAGCATAAAATATTGTATAAACTAAAATTCTAACCGCATAAGTTACTTCCACCCAATTATCCTTCCAACATTCAATCGTATCATTTCTATATCAATACTTCGAAAGTCCGACATACATAAACCTGCACTTTCAAACATGCTTAATAATAACTTGGTTAGCAATCCCGTAATCTCAACATGTTCAAGTACTACATCTTCGTAAAAAGGATGCCAGCCGTTTATATACATCTATTTAATTATCACACATGTACGCCTTTCGCATAACTATGAACATACATATCATGCGTACTAGTTTATACAATTTAAACTCACCATGACACCAATTATTCATACCTACATACCATCCTAGTCATGCATATGACCATCCGATAATAGCCTACTTATAAACAAATCCCACCCATTCGCATGTTTAGCACATTTGGTCACAATCTAATAAAAGAAAACCGCCCAAACCTCCGGGGAACATAAATTACGGCCTGCCCAGTAAGATACGGCCTAAAATACAGCCTAAAGTACGACCTGCCTACTGATTACGACCTCAAACATGATTCTGATGCAGGGGAGGCCGTAAATTCCGGCCTGGGGCGTAATTTACGGCACCTGCATCTTTGTTTCGTCCGTTTACGCTAAAACTTGCATAACTTTCAAACCGTTTACCCGATTAACCTCCCGTTTCTTCCTACGTGAGTGTAAATTAACATTCTATCATGTGAACTTGAAATCCTACATCCGAGTTAAGGAATTTCTTAATTTATACGCGTTCGGCTTATTATTCATCTTCGAATGATTCAACCCGTTCTTGCATTTATCAAAATAACCCATTGATTTGACCTCAACTTCAAATGACTTAATAATTAAAAACATTATATTACTCAAACAAACTGGGAAGTGATTATGGAATTCACTTCCTTAATGCTACTCATTCGATATCGTCTTCGATAACAAATTTCAACATAACCTTTAATGATTATCATACAATTAATTCCATTGCTATTAAAGATAAAGTTCGGGAGTTTACTTACCTCATGCGTCCGAATTTGCACATAGCTTCCGTGTTCACCTCCGACCCATTGCACATCCTTGTTTGTTCTCTTGATGACATGACTCCTATCCGTACATGTCGTCACAATCATAACACGGTTAGCTTACATACATTCATTCGTTCGGCCTTCAAATTATGCAAATTTGACTTTCCTTAGTTTATTAACGCATACAAGGGATATGTATCATTATTCTTTATTACTACCGTACATAACACATCAACTAGCGAGTTCGTAACGTAATGGTTTCTTGTATACAACTTTTACCCTTTTTTAACTTCAATCGTACACATAATCCATTCTCATCTTAAACTATGCCCTTCACCTACATAGCTATTGCATTCACATGTAATTTGCATTGCATAACACTTTGCAAAATTTATGAACTTACCATTCAAGCATTTAATCGAACACTTGGCGTGCATACAATATTTTTAAGCATTATGTACATGTGCTTTATGCATAATCTATCCATTCATACCACACTTGATTAATTCAACCAATTTCACTTAGCTTCTTAGTCTACATCAAAAATATTTACCAAAACCCTAATACTCATACATTCATCCTTCAATTTCTCATAAATCTTAGCATCTAAGAATTGCTAAAATCCTATCATATGACTAACACAAGTGGGTTTTACTTCAATCATTTGCTATAATCAGATTCACATATAATTCGCATTCAACATAATGATATTAGCCCTCATACAAACTCAAATTCATACAATCTTCACGGATTATCCAAAACCCACTTAACAAAAAGCATCAAAACATGAAATTGAACTCACCTTATGATCAATACACTTAGATTAAAGAGTATCCAGACCCATGCATTCGATTTTTCCCTTGATCTCCTTATCAATTTGATGATTTTTGGTTGTTAGGGTTTTTGGCTCTTCCCTTGGCCCTGCTCTCGATCGCACGCATAGAACCCCCAAGATACTGACATTTTTTTTTGTAAAGTGTTTTATTTAACACATTTTCCTTTTAACCCCTCAAACTTTTAAAACTTGTCATTTATTTCGTTTCACATACTAACTTGTATTTAAAACCAAGTTCGCTAACTCAGTTACCTTAATGTCACACCATATAAAAATAAGTCATTCTTGAAATTTTTAACATTTGGGTTTTTGGGGCGTTACAGACTGGTTATCTCATAACCAGGCCCAGATTGTCTGTAATAAGAAGCAAATGGTGATCAAGACTCCGTCTGGTGAATCACTTACCATTCAGGGAGATATCCAGTATGGACTGCTTGAGCAAGTGACTATGCTCAAGGCCTCTAGGTGTTTGAATAAGGGTTGTGTCATTTACATGGCACAAATGACCATTGATGAGCCGAAACCCAAGATTGAAGATATCCCCGTCATTTCCGAATACCCTAAAGTTTTTCCTGAAGAACTACCTGGTTTACCACCAGATAGACAAGTAGAATTCAGAATCGACATTATCCCTGGAGCAGCACCTGTTGCTAGAGCGCCTTATAGGTTGGCACCAACAGAAATGAAGGAATTGAGAACACAACTAGATGAATTGCTAGCCAAAGGTTTCATTAGACCTAGTTCGTCTCCTTGGGGAGCACCAATCTTATTTGTCAAGAAGAAGGATGGATCGATGCGTCTGTGCATCGATTACCGAGAGCTTAACAAGGTCACTATCAAGAATAGGTATCCATTGCCCAGGATCGACGATCTGTTTGACCAACTTCAAGGGGCAAGTTACTTCTCCAAGATTGACTTAAGGTCAGGTTATCACCAACTGAAGGTTAGAGATGAAGACGTACACAAGACTGCATTTAGGACTCGTTATGGTCATTACGAGTTCCTAGTGATGCCTTTTGGGCTCACTAATGCACCAGCGGCATTCATGGATCTCATGAATCGTGTTTGCAAGCCATACTTGGACAAATTCGTTATCGTCTTCATAGACGACATTCTGATTTATTCAAAGAATCAAGCTGATCATGAGAAGCACCTTCGATGTATTCTTTCACTACTTCAACAGGAGAAGCTCTATGCCAAATTCTCTAAATGTGAATTCTGGCTTTGAGAAGTCCAATTCCTTGGACATGTGGTTAGTGAGCGTGGTATCCAAGTGGATCCCGCTAAAGTGGAAGCTGTCATGAATTGGCAAGAGCCGAAGACGCCCACAGAAATTCGCAGCTTCTTGGGATTGGCAGGATATTACCGGCGTTTTATTGAAAATTTTTCCAGGATTGCTGCACCCTAACTTCTCTGACTAGAAAGAATGTTAAGTTTAACTGGGGTCCTAAGCAGCAGGAGTCCTTTGATATCCTTAAGCAGAAGCTAAGCAATGCACCTGTGTTGTCATTGCCTGATGGAATAGAAGAATTTGTGGTATATTGTGATGCATCACACACCGGGATGGGATGTGTGCTTATGCAGAAAGGAAAGGTTATTGCCTATGTTTCACGTTAGTTGAAAGTGCACGAAAAGAATTACACCACCCATGACTTGGAGTTGGGTGCCATTGTATTCGCACTGAAGCTATGGAGGCATTATTTATATGGCATCAAGTGTGTGATCTATTCTGATCACAAGAGCCTCCAGCATCTGTTTAACCAAAAGGATTTAAACATGAGGCAGCGACGATGGATGGAAACTTTGAATGATTATGATTGTGAGATAAGATACCATCCTGGCAAGGCAAATGTAGTCGCCGATGCCTTGAGTCGAAAGGGAAGGGTGAAGCCTATAAGAATCAATGCCAAGAGCATTGAGATAAAGAATAGTTTGAATGAAAGGTTGTTAGCTGCACAGAAGGAAACTGTGCTGGAAGCTAACTACCCTAATGAAAAGCTAGGAGTAACTGAAGAACAGTTATCCTATGGCAAGGACGGAATTCTAAGGTTAAATGGATGAATATGGGTTCCAGTTTATGGAGGACTTCGAGATGTTATCCTCCAGGAAGCCCACAGTTCCAAATACTCCGTTCATCCTGGAGCTGACAAGATGTACCAGGATTTGAAAGCAAACTTTTGGTGGATAGGCTTGAAAAAGTCTATAGCTACCTATGTAGCTAAATGTTTGACATGTGCGCAAGTCAAAGCTGAACATCAGAAGCCGTCAGGTTTGCTGCAACAGCCTGAACTTCCCGAGTGGAAGTGGGAAATGGTGACAATGGATTTCATCACCAAGCTGCCAAAGACAAGGAAAGGAAATGATACGATATGGGTAATAGTTGATAGGTTGACTAAGTCAGCACATTTCCTACCCATTAAGGAGACTTATAGCTCCGACATGTTAGCCCAATTGTACGTAGATAAGATTGTATCTCTACATGGCGTACCTGAGTCTATTATCTCTGACAGAGATACTAGGTACACATCTCATTTTTGGAAAAGTTTCCAACAATCTTTGGGCACGCGCTTAAATTTCAGTACGGCTTACCATCCTCAGACGGATGGGCAGAGTGAGCGTACAATCCAAACCTTGGAAGACATGCTTCGTGCATGTGTGATTGACTTAGGTGGTAATTGGGATAACCACCTACCATTAATCGAGTTCTCATACAACAATAGCTACCATACCAGCATTAAGGCTGCGCCTTTTGAGGCCTTGTATGGTAGGAAGTGTAGAACGCCCGTTTGTTGGGCGGAAGTTGGAGATGTCCAACTGTCAGGACCAGAAATAGTCTTTGAAACGACGGACAAGATTGTCCAGATTCGTGACCGTCTGAAAGTTGCCCGAGATCGGCAGAAAAGCTACGCAGATTTGAAGCGTAAACCTTTTAACTTCGAGGTAGGTGACAAGGTACTGCTTAAAGTATCACCCTGGAAGGGAGTGATGCGATTTGGTAAGAAAGGCAAGTTAAGCCCGAGATACATAGGACCCTTCGAGATCATCGAACGTGTCGGATCAGTTGCCTATAAGTTAAACTTACCTGAAGAGCTCAGTGGTATTCACAATGTATTCCACATCTGCAATCTAAAGAAGTGTGTCGCTGATGATTCACTAGTCATACCACACACAGATGTGCACATAGAAGAAAGCTTGAAGTTTGTTGAAAAACCTGTGTCGATCGAGGATCGACATGTTAAGAAGCTTCGAAGGAAGCATATACCGATTGTAAAGGTTAAATGGGATGCCCGTAGAGTTCCCGAGTACACATGGGAGGTAGAGTCCACAATGAAGGAAAAGTACCCTCATTTGTTTCAGTAAATCTCGAGGTCGAGATTTCTTTTAAGGGGTGAGGATGTAACACCTTGAATTTTTTCGTCAAATGAAATAACGACACCTGTCATGTACGACAAAAGTATTATAAACCCGGATTTAGTTAAAGATGTATGGCCGGATTTTTGAACATGTCGACATGTTAATTTATACCTCTGAACGACTTCGTTATAAATCCCAAGACCCTAACATGATTAATAAACATCTAAGTATACCTTTAAAATCCGGTGATTTACTAACAATAATGGATTCCTAATTGCTAGAATGGATCCTATGAAATAATGCTAGATAAACGATGCGTGTGTAGTGTAATATAATTTAGATGTATATTTAAGCCCTTTTTACACTTTTAGCCAAGTTTTAAATTTATAAAACACGATATTTACTAACACTAAACACACATATGGGCAAGTGCACCCATCGTGGACGTAGTATAGTGTTGGTAAGATACCGAGGTCGTCCAAGGACACAAGAGCTTTTAATACCGGTTTATCCTCAACGTCTAATCAAATCAAAAAGTGAGAAAAAATGTTTTAAACTAAGAAAAATAAAAACTAACTAAATGCTGAAAAATAAAATAAAATAAAAACAGATAGACAAGATGAATCACTTGGATCCGACACGTGTGTTAGTATAACCTTTGGTTATTTTTGCACTTTTGCACTTGTTTAAGAGATTATCTTAGTTATTGTAGTAGGCCCCTCTTTTGAAGGCGACGTTACCCTCAACCCAGTAGTTTGAGTCAGCAAGGATACAATCCTAAAGGGTCGGATTATTGAAAGATAATGAATTAAGTTATTAATGCAAATTGTGGTAGGCCCCGCTTTCGGCGGTGACGTTACCCTCGGCTAAGTAGTCTGAGTCAGCAGGGATACAGTCCTAAATAGCCGGGTTATAGTATTAATAGTAGTTAACTTATGAGGGGGTCAAAGAGTTTGGATCCCAGCCATCCAATACCTATGGGCATTGAAGGAGATCCTACTAAAATTGACCCAGGTCCCAAGCAGGACCTCTAAACGCTGAACAAGGGCAAGACCCTTACCAAACCGTTCCCTTAACCCCCGACCAGGTAGTCGACATACCTCCATATAGACCGTGGAGATATGAATGGTGAAAATCTTTTATTTTATATAGACAGTAAAATAACGCCAAGACACCACGGACAAACGATAAGGAAAGATCACCTTCAACATAAGTAACTAGTTATTAAAGTCATTAATACAAAACCAAATAAAAAGTGCAAAAGATTAAAAATAAAAAGTATTATACTAAACACTTGTCTTCACCAAGTGATGTAAGAGACTTAGGCAAACATGGCCTTGATTGTCAAGAACTCTTACGATCAATCTTGGATCCCGAGACGACTCACACACTCTACGATGGACAATGGATGATGGTGGTGGATGATGGTGTTATGGTGGTGGTGGGTGGTAGATGAAGTGTGAGAGAGGTGGTGTGCCAAGGGATGAGATGGAATGAAACCAAGCACCCCTATTTATAGGCTGAACAGAAGGCTGGGCACGGCCCCGTGTCCGCTGGACACGCCCCCGTGCCCGTCTGACACTCTCTCTCTTCATTAATTGTAATTCGCAATTACAATTAATGCGCCTGCTGTACTTTCACCACGCCCCCGTGCCCGCTGGACACGGCCCCGTGGTGGGCAATGGAAGCTTCTACTAGTTTGTCTTTTCTGCTGCTTCTTGGGCACGGCCCCGTGTTCGCTGGACACGGGGCGTGTTCAGTCTTCTGTTTTCTCTTCTTTGCCTTGGGGGTTGCCGTTGAGGGTCCGGGCAGTCTACTTTTATTCCTTTTCTTGTATTTATGCTAGAATTAGTTGTCTTTTTGCTTCTTTTGTGATTTTGAGCTCATTTCATCCTGAAAATACAAAAGAAAGACAAAAACACTCTTTTTCCAACATTAGTACTTAAAAAGGGTTAGTTTTATGCCTTAATTGATGTGATTTATATGTTGCATTTTACACACGTCAAATACCCCCACACTTGAACTTTTGCTTGTCCTCAAGAAAAACTCTTTAAATGTGGCTTACACTCCCAAATGGAATAGGTAGAAGAGAAAGTTCTTAGCTTTTCCTAGAGTGTCGGGAATCCAAGGTCCTTGTAAGTTTTATTTTTATTTATTTACAATCCTATTCGTTATGATTTACTTTGAACGTTTCATAAGATAAATTATTTATTCGGGCATAGCATGCCTTATTAAAATTCCATTTATATACAAGTTCACATACCTCGCGGGAGATCACTCAACACTCGGCCGAAGGTGTAAATTTTTTTAGTGAATCACTCGTGAGCGGCATGGAACTTACGCCTTCCATAGGCTTGCCAAGCAATCAATCCTCCTCCTTTTTAACTTTTTACCTTTGTAAATATCAAGAGGACTTTTGGGGTGAAGGGTTAGGCTTGGGTTAAAGGTGGTCGGTTGGGTTAGTTAGAAAAAAGGGCGAAAATCGTAAAAAGCGTCGGTTTCCGTGACATACCTTGTTTTTAGTGATTTTTTTTATTTTTGAAGTATTTCTCCAAACAAGCTTTTATATAGCTTTTGTTTGTTTTTGACTTCATCATCGTTTTTTTTTCATCACATAAAAAGGCGAGTTTACGAAAAACCGAGCTTGTTACTAAAATAAAGGGTGAAAAATAAATTTTTTTTTTCGGTGGGTAAAAAGAGTTTTGGGGTAATGAAATGAAAGGTTTAGGCTCAAAGGGGCTATCTAGGGGGATTTTGGGTAGGTGGTAAAAAAAATGAAAAATAATGGTTTAGAAAGAAAAATATGGTTAGTCCTAACGCCTCCATCACTTACTTACTTGGGTTTTTAAGTTGGTAAGGACCGGGAATGTATTGTCGTGGCAAGTTCTAGAGTTGTAAGAACCAAGCGGCTATTCACACAAGAAACGAAAAATGAGCATTTAGTCTAAATATGTATATTTTTATGCTCAATAAAGGCTCAAAACTCACTTTTGTGGGAATGGGTTTTTAATGTGATCAAGTATATATAATCGAATTTTTAACTAGACTTGTTATGCCGTTTCGTAATTTTCTTATGTTGGTTCTTTGTTATCACGACGCTATCGGTTGTAAATTTGTAAAAATATAACCTTTTTAGAACTTGTTATTCCCAAATTAAACTAAGACAAGTGAATGAAAAAAAAATGAAAAAGTTTTTTTTTTTTTTTTGAAAAAATTTGGGGTGTTTAGCGGTTCCAATAGAGTTTTGTGTAAGGCTTGTATTTAGGACTTGCAAAATTCAAGGTTTTAGCATCCCCCCCACACTTAAATTACACATTGTCCTCAATGTGTCCAAAAATAAGGTTTTTGGTTGATTAGAATGTGTAAAAGTAGGTTAAAAAGCAAAGATTTATGTTACTGGCATCCTGGACACGGCCCCGTGGTGACCGGGCACGGCCCCGTGGTCAGGTGCCAGTAACAAAAATTAAAGAATTAAAACAGAAGCCTGGACACGGGGGCGTGTCCGCTGAACACGGCCCGTGTCCAGTTACCTGAACTGGGTGTTTTTCTGCAGGTGGCTCAGCACGGGGTCGTGTTGGTTGGGCACGGCCCGTGTTGAGCCTTCTGTGATGGAGATTTGTGTCGGGTTGCTCTGTTTTTCGTGCATGGGTCCATTTTTCTCGTTCCCCTTTTCATCCATTACCACCATGAGTGTGTTTTATTCGCTAAACAACCATCAATCTTAAAAACCATCATAACATTGCAAACATAGAGAGATATTACATAAAGTTAGCCAAATAACTAGGGGATACATGAGGTTATCATAAGGGTTCTACTTATTTAGGAAAATTTCGGGAATAGCTTCCCGATGTAGTAACACTCTCTAGCCGACGGCTCCTCGGTTGTCGTTCAAAGCCATTCTTCTATCTCCCTTGGGAGGTAGAAGGTAGCTTCATTCTCTTCGGTGTCTTGAGGAGGAACCCTCACCGGGACTCCTTGCACCACCCTTGGTTGAGGCATTTGGTGCATGGTGTGCCATTCGGCCGGAATGATGACCTCGGGTACTACATTCCACGCTCTTTGGGTTATTACTGGAACCAAAGGCGGGGAAGCGAGAAGGTTTAACCTCTGGTGCAGGAGGTTTACTTCTCGTAGACAGTCCTCCAACCCTACCGTCAGATGATTAATACGGTCCACTAATGCTTCCTCCACTCCCGTCATTTCGTCTATGGCTTCCCTCAAAGCGTAAACGTAGTTTACTAGGGAATCTTCTGCCGTGGACGACCTTCTTCCATTTCGGTTATTTCTCGAGGATGATCCGCTATTTCTGCTGGCCATTTTCTGTGAAAGAAGCCGAAGATAACTAAACTTTTACAGAACAGTACCTCGAACACGGCCCCGTGCTCAGTGAGCACGGCCCCGTGTTCAGCTGTCTGCAGGATTTTTGTCTAACGATTCTAGGGTTTTAAATTACTTTAACATTCTTTTACCATGTTCTAAGCTTAGATAATTTAAAACAAAGTTATAGAACTAACTTTAAACAAGAATTCGCAGCCAAAAATCCTACAAACCTTACATAGAAGATTGGAATAATGGGGTTTCCAAGCTTCCATGGAGGGGATGTTTGAAAAATTTTTGGAAGAAGGAGAAATGAACAAAAGTGGAAAAGACAAGATAGTCCTTGGGAACCTTCTTTTAGCACTTACCTAGGATGGTATATTGTGAAGATCCCAGGAATCTCTGCTTAGTGAAGTGGTCAAAAATGAGCAGGAATCAGGCTGCATTTAAAGAAAACGACAGCACACTGGACACGGCCCCGTGTTCGCTAGACACGGCCCCGTGTGCAGAGAAAATCCTGACACATTTTGTCCGTATTCTGACAAAATCAGCAGAGAATCTTCTGAGTGAACACGGGGGCGTGTTGACCGGGCATGGCCCCGTGTCGGTAGGCTGTTTCATGGAGTTTATTGCTACTAAGGAGTTTATTTATATCGGGTGGTTCTTGATTTGTTGGAACAACCCCAAAGTGCCTAAGATACCTTAATTGTCCTATACTAAGGCGAGAACGCAAGAGGTTATCGGTGAGGGTAATTCCTATTTTCATTCTAGGTGGACAAGTCCAACCCTTTTCCGGGCTCTCGTTAAAGAAGGTGTATGCCGAATCGCTCAGGTCTATGTATGCATCGAACGAAGTCGATGGGGAGTCCTTCACGACACAATCGACACAGGGACGACTATCATCCAAGTCTTTTCTAGGTATGAAGGTATTTTCGGGAGCAATGAGGTTGTCGGAATGCGGTTCCAACATTTCCTCATGGTCATCATCTTGGGATGGATCTATAAAATCCTTCCTAAGTTCTTTTGACCAATTGAGAATTAGCTCTTCTAGTTGAAGTAACTCGTCAAGGAGCATTTCTCCTAGAATATCTGGCTGGGCGCATTCGAGGGAGAGATAGTGCTTATTTTTACTTTCGCCCCTCTTAAGGTTACAAGGAATCGGTGGGTCTATATAGTGGGGCCTATAATTGAGAAAATAACATTTTAATTCGTCATGTTCGCCTCCACATAATCGACACCACATACCATAAGAGTGCCGAAAGTAAAAAGAATTACTATCACTCATGTTTGTGTCAGAAATTACCAACCGCCGGGATCTAACGGTTCTGTTTTCAGTAAGAGAATCTTGGGCACGGGGGCGTGTTGAGTGGACACGGCCCCATGTTCAGCTTACTGTCTGACTTAAAACAGGATTGCCAGTTCCAATGATTGAGCACGGGGGCGTGTTCAGCAGGCACGACCCCGTGGTGAGCTCTGCAGAAGCTGAAAATCCACGAAAAATCCTAAAAATTAAAGAAAAAAATAAAAATATGATTAGGCCGTTGATTCCTAACTTTCTTAAAATCCGTGTGTCCCCGGCAGCGGCGCCAAAAACTTGATGCGTGTGTAGTGTAATATAATTTAGATGTATATTTAAGCCCTTTTTACACTTTTAGCCAAGTTTTAAATTTATAAAACACGATTTTACTAACACTAAACACACATATGGGCAAGTGCACCCATCGTGGACGTAGTATAGTGTTGGTAAGATACCGAGGTCGTCCAAGGACACAAGAGCTTTTAATACCGGTTTATCCTCAACGTCTAATCAAATCAAAAAGTGAGAAAAAATGTTTTAAACTAAGAAAAATAAAAACTAACTAAATGCTGAAAAATAAAATAAAATAAAAACAGATAGACAAGATGAATCACTTGGATCCGACACGTGTGTTAGTATAACCTTTGATTATTTTTGCACTTTTGCACTTGTTTAAGAGATTATCTTAGTTATTGTAGTAGGCCCCTCTTTTGAAGGCGACGTTACCCTCAACCCAGTAGTTTGAGTCAGCAAGGATACAATCCTAAAGGGTCGGATTATTGAAAGATAATGAATTAAGTTATTAATGCAAATTGTGGTAGGCCCCGCTTTCGGCGGTGACGTTACCCTCGGCTAAGTAGTCTGAGTCAGCAGGGATACAGTCCTAAATAGCCGGGTTATAGTATTAATAGTAGTTAACTTATGAGGGGGTCAAAGAGTTTGGATCCCCGCCATCCAATACCTATGGGCATTGAAGGAGATCCTACTAAAATTGACCCAGGTCCCAAGCAGGACCTCTAAACGCTGAACAAGGGCAAGACCCTTACCAAACCGTTCCCTTAACCCCCGACCAGGTAGTCGACATACCTCCATATAGACCGTGGAGATATGAATGGTGAAAATCTTTTATTTTATATAGACAGTAAAATAACGCCAAGACACCACGGACAAACGATAAGGAAAGATCACCTTCAACATAAGTAACTAGTTATTAAAGTCATTAATACAAAACCAAATAAAAAGTGCAAAAGATTAAAAATAAAAAGTATTATACTAAACACTTGTCTTCACCAAGTGATGTAAGAGACTTAGGCAAACATGGCCTTGATTGTCAAGAACTCTTACGATCAATCTTGGATCCCGAGACGACTCACACACTCTACGATGGACAATGGATGATGGTGGTGGATGATGGTGTTATGGTGGTGGTGGGTGGTAGATGAAGTGTGAGAGAGGTGGTGTGCCAAGGGATGAGATGGAATGAAACCAAGCACCCCTATTTATAGGCTGAACAGAAGGCTGGGCACGGCCCCGTGTCCGCTGGACACGCCCCCGTGCCCGTCTGACACTCTCTCTCTTCATTAATTGTAATTCGCAATTACAATTAATGCGCCTGCTGTACTTTCACCACGCCCCCGTGCCCGCTGGACACGGCCCCGTGGTGGGCAATGGAAGCTTCTACTAGTTTGTCTTTTCTGCTGCTTCTTGGGCACGGCCCCGTGTTCGCTGGACACGGGGCGTGTTCAGTCTTCTGTTTTCTCTTCTTTGCCTTGGGGGTTGCCGTTGAGTGTCCGGGCAGTCTACTTTTATTCCTTTTCTTGTATTTATGCTAGAATTAGTTGTCTTTTTGCTTCTTTTGTGATTTTGAGCTCATTTCATCCTGAAAATACAAAAGAAAGACAAAAACACTCTTTTTCCAACATTAGTACTTAAAAAGGGTTAGTTTTATGCCTTAATTGATGTGATTTATATGTTGCATTTTACACACATCAAATACCCCCACACTTGAACTTTTGCTTGTCCTCAAGCAAAACTCTTTAAATGTGGCTTACACTCCCAAATGGAATAGGTAGAAGAGAAAGTTTTAGCTTGTCCTAGAGTGTCGGGAATCCAAGGTCCTTGTAAGTTTTATTTTTATTTATTTACAATCCTATTCGTTATGATTTACTTTGAACGTTTCATAAGATAAATTACTTATTCGGGCATAGCATGCCTTATTAAAATTCCATTTATATACAAGTTCACATACCTCGCGGGAGATCACTCAACACTCGGCCGAAGGTGTAAATTTTTTTAGTGAATCACTCGTGAGCGGCATGGAACTTACGCCTTCCATAGGCTTGCCAAGCAATCAATCCTCCTCCTTTTTAACTTTTTACCTTTGTAAATATCAAGAGGACTTTTGGGGTGAAGGGTTAGGCTTGGGTTAAAGGTGGTCGGTTGGGTTAGTTAGAAAAAAGGGCGAAAATCGTAAAAAGCGTCGGTTTCCGTGACATACCTTGTTTTTAGTGATTTTTTTTATTTTTGAAGTATTTCTCCAAACAAGCTTTTATATAGCTTTTGTTTGTTTTTGACTTCATCATCGTTTTTTTTTTCATTACACAAAAAGGCGAGTTTACGAAAAACCGAGCTTGTTACTAAAATAAAGGGTGAAAAATAAATTTTTTTTTTCGGTGGGTAAAAAGAGTTTTGGGGTAATGAAATGAAAGGTTTAGGCTCAAAGGGGCTATCTAGGGGGATTTTGGGTAGGTGGTAAAAAAAATGAAAAATAATGGTTTAGAAAGAAAAATATGGTTAGTCCTAATGCCTCCATCACTTACTTACTTGGGTTTTTAAGTTGGTAAGGACCGGGAATGTATTGTTGTGGCAAGTTCTAGAGTTGTAAGAACCAAGCGGCTATTCACACAAGAAACGAAAAATGAGCATTTAGTCTAAATATGTATATTTTTATGCTCAATAAAGTCTCAAAACTCACTTTTGTGGGAATGGGTTTTTAATGTGATCAAGTATATATAATCGAATTTTTAACTAGACTTGTTATGCCGTTTCGTAATTTTCTTATGTTGGTTCTTTGTTATCACGACGCTATCGGTTGTAAATTTGTAAAAATATAACCTTTTTAGAACTTGTTATTCCCAAATTAAACTAAGACAAGTGAATGAAAAAAAAATGAAAAAGTTTTTTTTTTTTTTTTTGAAAAAATTTGGGGTGTTTAGCGGTTCCAATAGAGTTTTGTGTAAGGCTTGTATTTAGGACTTGCAAAATTCAAGGTTTTAGCATCCCCCCCACACTTAAATTACACATTGTCCTCAATGTGTCCAAAAATAAGGTTTTTGGTTGATTAGAATGTGTAAAAGTAGGTTAAAAAGCAAAGATTTATGTTACTGGCATCCTGGACACGGCCCCGTGGTGACCGGGCACGGCCCCGTGGTCAGGTGCCAGTAACAAAAATTAAAGAATTAAAACAGAAGCCTGGACACGGGGGCGTGTCCGCTGAACACGGCCCGTGTCCAGTTACCTGAACTGGGTGTTTTTCTGCAGGTGGCTCAGCACGAGGTCGTGTTGGTTGGGCACGGCCCGTGTTGAGCCTTCTGTGATGGAGATTTATGTCGGGTTGCTCTGTTTTTCGTGCATGGGTCCATTTTTCTCGTTCCCTTTTTCATCCATTACCACCATGAGTGTGTTTTATTCGCTAAACAACCATCAATCTTAAAAACCATCATAACATTGCAAACATAGAGAGATATTACATAAAGTTAGCCAAATAACTAGGGGATACATGAGGTTATCATAAGGGTTCTACTTATTTAGGAAAATTTCGGGAATAGCTTCCCGATGTAGTAACACTCTCTAGCCGACGGCTCCTCGGTTGTCGTTCAAAGCCATTCTTCTACCTCCCTTGGGAGGTAGAAGGTAGCTTCATTCTCTTCGGTGTCTTGAGGAGGAACCCTCACCGGGACTTCTTGCACCACCCTTGGTTGAGGCATTTGGTGCATGGTGTGCCATTCGGCCGGAATGATGACCTCGGGTACTACATTCCACGCTCTTTGGGTTATTAGTGGAACCAAAGGCGGGGAAGCGAGAAGGTTTAACCTCTGGTGCAGGAGGTTTACTTCTCGTAGACAGTCCTCCAACCCTACCGTCAGATGATTAATACGGTCCACTAATGCTTCCTCCACTCCCGTCATTTCGTCTATGGCTTCCCTCAAAGCGTAAACGTAGTTTACTAGGGAATCTTCTGCCGTGGACGACCTTCTTCCATTTCGGTTATTTCTCGAGGATGATCCGCTATTTCTGCTGGCCATTTTCTGTGAAAGAAGCCGAAGATAACTAAACTTTTACAGAACAGTACCTCGAACACGGCCCCGTGCTCAGTGAGCACGGCCCCGTGTTCAGCTGTCTGCAGGATTTTTGTCTAACGATTCTAGGGTTTTAAATTACTTTGACATTCTTTTACCATGTTCTAAGCTTAGATAATTTAAAACAAAGTTATAGAACTAACTTTAAACAAGAATTCGCAGCCAAAAATCCTACAAACCTTACATAGAAGATTGGAATCATGGGGTTTCCAAGCTTCCATGGAGGGGATGTTTGAAAAATTTTTGGAAGAAGGAGAAATGAACAAAAGTGGAAAAGACAAGATGGTCCTTGGGAACCTTCTTTTAGCACTTACCTAGGATGGTATATTGTGAAGATCCCAGGAATCTCTGCTTAGTGAAGTGGTCAAAAATGAGCAGGAATCAGGCTGCATTTAAAGAAAACGACAGCACACTGGACACGGCCCCGTGTTCGCTAGACACGGCCCCGTGTGCAGAGAAAATCCTGACACATTTTGTCCGTATTCTGACAAAATCAGCAGAGAATCTTCTGAGTGAACACGGGGGCGTGTTGACCGGGCACGGCCCCGTGTCGGTAGGCTGTTTCATGGAGTTTGTTGCTACTAAGGAGTTTATTTATATCGGGTGGTTCTTGATTTGTTGGAACAACCCCAAAGTGCCTAAGATACCTTAATTGTCCTATACTAAGGCGAGAACGCAAGAGGTTATCGGTGAGGGTAATTCCTATTTTCATTCTAGGTGGACAAGTCCAACCCTTTTCCGGGCTCTCGTTAAAGAAGGTGTATGCCGAATCGCTCAGGTCTATGTATGCATCGAACGAAGTCGATGGGGAGTCCTTCACGGCACAATCGACACAGGGACGACTATCGTCCAAGTCTTTTCTAGGTATGAAGGTATTTTCGGGAGCAATGAGGTTGTCGGAATGCGGTTCCAACATTTCCTCATGGTCATCATCTTGGGATGGATCTATAAAATCCTTCCTAAGTTCTTTTGACCAATTGAGAATTAGCTCTTCTAGTTGAAGTAACTCGTCAAGGAGCATTTCTCCTAGAATATCTGGCTGGGCGCATTCGAGGGAGAGATAGTGCTTATTTTTACTTTCGCCCCTCTTAAGGTTACAAGGAATCGGTGGGTCTATATAGTGGGGCCTATAATTGAGAAAATAACATTTTAATTCCTCATGTTCGCCTCCACATAATCGACACCACATACCATAAGAGTGCCGAAAGTAAAAAGAATTACTATCACTCATGTTTGTGTCAGAAATTACCAACCGCCGGGATCTAACGGTTCTGTTTTCAGTAAGAGAATCTTGGGCACGGGGGCGTGTTGAGTGGACACGGCCCCGTGTTCAGCTTACTGTCTGACTTAAAACAGGATTGCCAGTTCCAATGATTGAGCACGGGGGCGTGTTCAGCAGGCACGGCCCCGTGGTGAGCTCTGCAGAAGCTGAAAATCTACGAAAAATCCTAAAAATTAAAGAAAAAAATAAAAATATGATTAGGCCGTTGATTCCTAACTTTCTTAAAATCCGTGTGTCCCCGGCAGCGGCGCCAAAAACTTGATGCGTGTGTAGTGTAATATAATTTAGATGTATATTTAAGCCCTTTTTACACTTTTAGCCAAGTTTTAAATTTATAAAACACGATTTTACTAACACTAAACACACATATGGGCAAGTGCACCCATCGTGGACGTAGTATAGTGTTGGTAAGATACCGAGGTCGTCCAAGGACACAAGAGCTTTTAATACCGGTTTATCCTCAACGTCTAATCAAATCAAAAAGTGAGAAAAAATGTTTTAAACTAAGAAAAATAAAAACTAACTAAATGCTGAAAAATAAAATAAAATAAAAACAGATAGACAAGATGAATCACTTGGATCCGACACGTGTGTTAGTATAACCTTTGATTATTTTTGCACTTTTGCACTTGTTTAAGAGATTATCTTAGTTATTGTAGTAGGCCCCTCTTTTGAAGGCGACGTTACCCTCAACCCAGTAGTTTGAGTCAGCAAGGATACAATCCTAAAGGGTCGGATTATTGAAAGATAATGAATTAAGTTATTAATGCAAATTGTGGTAGGCCCCGCTTTCGGCGGTGACGTTACCCTCGGCTAAGTAGTCTGAGTCAGCAGGGATACAGTCCTAAATAGCCGGGTTATAGTATTAATAGTAGTTAACTTATGAGGGGGTCAAAGAGTTTGGATCCCCGCTATCCAATACCTATGGGCATTGAAGGAGATCCTACTAAAATTGACCCAGGTCCCAAGCAGGACCTCTAAACGCTGAACAAGGGCAAGACCCTTACCAAACCGTTCCCTTAACCCCCGACCAGGTAGCCAACATACCTCCATATAGACCGTGGAGATATGAATGGTGAAAATCTTTTATTTTATATAGACAGTAAAATAACGCCAAGACACCACGGACAAACGATAAGGAAAGATCACCTTCAACATAAGTAACTAGTTATTAAAGTCATTAATACAAAACCAAATAAAAAGTGCAAAAGATTAAAAATAAAAAGTATTATACTAAACACTTGTCTTCACCAAGTGATGTAAGAGACTTAGGCAAACATGGCCTTGATTGTCAAGAACTCTTACGATCAATCTTGGATCCCGAGACGAGTCACACACTCTACGATGGACAATGGATGATGGTGGTGGATGATGGTGTTATGGTGGTGGTGGGTGGTGGATGAAGTGTGAGAGAGGTGGTGTGCCAAGGGATGAGATGGAATGAAACCAAGCACCCCTATTTATAGGCTGAACAGAAGGCTGGGCACGGCCCCGTGTCCGCTGGACACGCCCCCGTGCCTGTCTGACACTCTCTCTCTTCATTAATTGTAATTCGCAATTACAATTAATGCGCCTGCTGTACTTTCACCACGCCCCCGTGCCCGCTGGACACGGCCCCGTGGTGGGCAATGGAAGCTTCTACTAGTTTGTCTTTTCTGCTGCTTCTTGGGCACGGCCCCGTGTTCGCTGGACACGGGGCGTGTTCAGTCTTCTGTTTTCTCTTCTTTGCCTTGGGGGTTGCCGTTGAGGGTCCGGGCAGTCTACTTTTATTCCTTTTCTTGTATTTATGCTAGAATTAGTTGTCTTTTTGCTTCTTTTGTGATTTTGAGCTCATTTCATCCTGAAAATACAAAAGAAAGACAAAAACACTCTTTTTCCAACATTAGTACTTAAAAAGGGTTAGTTTTATGCCTTAATTGATGTGATTTATATGTTGCATTTTACACACATCAATAAACTTTCGTGTATGATTTCTAGTAATGTTCAAACCAATAATTCTACAAGATAGGTAGACACAACTGATCAAGCATGGGTTTAAAAGGCCTCATACTGTCAAATTCAGGCTCAAAATCATATCATGCAAGTTGCCTGTTCAAAGCTGGAAAGGTTAATTTTTTTTTGCCTTCTGACAAAGGCTTACGGACCGTAAAGGTCCTGCCTTACGGTCCGTAAGGAGTGCCCATCGACAGCAAGTTGGTTGTTGGCTGTTATAAACGTTTTAACCGACTTAAAACGATTTTACACTCTTATGGGCGACCCCTAACTGTTCCTAGGCACTAGGAAACACTTGTAATGATCTGGGATCCATGCTAGCCTTGCTTGTCATGATCTTATGCAATCAAGAACACTATAAAAGGCCAATGAGTTGCAACATTGTGTTCACTCATTTCTTCTACATTTCTGTAGCTTCCTGGAGCTTAAGAGCTGATCCTAAGGCTTCCTAATCGTGCATAGGACTTCAGTAAGTATGCTTAACCCTTCTTAGTAGAGTTTTTGCTTAGTTTTAGCTTAAAAGTCAAACCGTCGTAATTAACGGTTGACTTAACGATTAATCATTAATGGTCCAGTGATTAGTCGAATCAAAGGTAGTTATAAGTTGGTAATCATGTGGGCTCTAAACCCTTGAAAGGGCACCCTCTGATTCCCACTCTAACTAGATCAAATGTCGGGTCAAAGTTGCTTAGAAAAAGTCAACAGGAGCTTAATTTTTGAATTAACACATAATTAACAATGTAGAAGGCATGTAACCTATTTTATCATTCATTTAACTTGGTAATAAGTATAAGAACTGGTCTAAGCTTGTTGATCCGACAATTTTCTGTTTAGACCCGGTTCGGAACCGAAAGTCGCAAAGCTTTGACTTTTGCTTTGACTTCATTTCAGACCCGTTTTAGTAAAGTTTAGAAGTGCCTTAGGACTTCCTTAGAACCAAGTTACATGATACTATAACCCTCTGTGACTGGTTCGTTGTTTGTCCGAGTCGTTTGCACATTTCCGTTAAATGCTTAAAAGTTGACCATAATGCCTTTTTGATCATAAAACGAGAATTTTGGGAATGTGAGAGAGCAAAATCCTTTGTTATTGATTTATAAACATGTCCCTAAAGTTTCATAATAGTTCGAGGTCCAGAATAGGAGTTATGCTAAATAGCGTAATTAAGAAACTTTTACTAATTAAACGGCGCACCTAGCATAAAGCCTATCTAAACCCAACTTTTGGCACCAAACCTTTTACCCACTGATGTAACATAATATTTTGAGATTTTTAAAGATTTTTAATTATTTTTAACCTGCTCATAACCTAAGGTTATGGCATTGATTCGGTAAATACCGATTATACCCTTTTCGGGCATAAAATGAGTTCTACATAGTATTTTGACACAAATCCAATTGCTACTGATTTTATATAATAAATAAAGTATTTTGAACTATGTAACCTGATCAGAAAACTCAGATTTCCTGTTTAACCCGGAAATCGCTTAAAATGGCCTTTTTACGCGTATTAAACACCTAGTATAGCTTTAAAACCATTTTGTCATATAAAGACTTATTACCTACTGATGTAACTTGTAAAGGTAAGTAGTTTTTACTAATCACTTCAGACCCGAACATCAGAATTATAAATAATATCTTTTATAATCTTTAAAATGACCAAAATACCCCTATGGGGCTTATATTGAGATTAAACTTGTTTCGGGCATAATGGAAGGTATCCTACTGATATCACAAAATATTTAGGGCATATTAACTTAGGAAACCTGTAAATGACTCCCGTGGTTACCCGTTACGCTTTCTGCGCGTTCGGTTCGGTTTATGTAACTAGTTTACATAAATTAGCCAAAACAGGTCAAACCTTATCGTTTTTATCTCAAAATCCAGAAGGTGTTTAGTTCACCCATATTATACAAGTCTTTAAACTTGTCGGGACTAAAACACATTCTATTCCGGTCTTCGCCTAATTGTGCGTTCGAACCGTATCTTTCGTTAAAACTAATCGGTCTAAGCTTAGGCTTAATTAAAGACCCGTTAGGATTCTAATAGGTTATTATAAACCTTCGTTCCATAATAGCAGAACCGGTAAAAGCTACCCGCACTTGCTATTTGTGATCGATACTTGCAAAGGTAAATACTTTTAACTTAATTTCCCTTATACGGGCTTGGGGTACGGTATATAGAATACCGCTTGGTCCAGCATTGAATCTTTAATCGAATAGAGGTTAAATCATTGATATGCTTTGTTTTGAAATGTTTTGTTTGCTTAAAGGCTTTGGGGGGTTAATGACCATGTCCCGGATATCCTTGGCATCATCTTACGAGATGACCACGACCTGAGCGCGGGGTGTAGGCGTACACCCGTCGGTGCATAAATAAATAAATAATGTGGTGTGTCTGTTGATCTTTAACCCGGTCTACGGAACGGGCTACTGAACGCATAAGAAACATGTAATTCGTTTACAAGTATTATATTCAAATAATTATCCCAAGTTATAAAACTTTGTGCCTCGTGCATTTAAATCAATTTTATTGAACTTTTCAAACTGAGTCGGTTGAATGTATTTATCAGTGTAAACTGACGTATTTTCCCAAAAAGGTTAAGTGCAGGTACTACGCGAACTAGGCTGGCTTTCTCCTAACGTCCTCAATAAGTCTCGCAAGCTTGGATGTCAAACTATTGAACAATGTTTCCTATTTATTTTTGGATCCCCTGTGGATTATTTTCAATTGTTTATGATACTTGATATTACAATTATATTCAGTTGAAATATATCTATCTTTTGCTTCCGCTGTGCATTTAAATATTGTGTTGTTTGACTGTAATGTTACCAACTACGTCACGGTAATCCCCTACCGGGCCCACCGGTGAAACGTGGAAATATCGGGGTGTGACATGTGTAGTGTAACCTTTGATTATTTTTGCACTTTTGCACTTGTTTAAGAGATTATCTTAGTTATTGTAGCAGGCCCCGCTTTTGAAGGCGACGTTACCCTCAACCCAGTAGTTTGAGTCAGCAAGGATACAATTCTAAAGGGTCTGATTATTGAAAGATAATTAATTAAGTTATTAATGCATAATGTGGTAGGCCCATCTTTTGAAGGCGACGTTACCCTCGGCTAAGTAGTCTGAGTCAGCAGGGATACAGTCCTAAGTAGCCGGGTTAAAGTTTTAATAGTAGTTTAACTTATGAGGGGATCAAAGAGTTTGGACCCCCGCCATCATCCTTTGGGTATTTTAGGAGGTCCTACTAAATTTGACCCAGGTCCTTTGCAGGATCTATACACTGAACAATGGCAAGACTCTTACCAAACCGTTCCCTTAACCCCCAACCAGGTAGCCAACATACCTCCATATAGACCGTGGAGATATGAATGGTGAAAATCTTTTATTTTATATAGACAGTAAAATAATGCCAAGACACCACAGACAAACGATAAGGAAGAATCACCTTCAACATAAGAAACTAGTAATTAAAGTCATTAATACAAAACCAATTAAAAAGTGCAAAAGATTAAAAATAAAAAGTATTACACTAAACACTTGTCTTCACCAAGTGATGTAAGAGACTTAGGCAAACATGGCCTTTGATTGTCAAGAACTCTTACGATCAATCTTGGATCCCGAGACGACTCACACACTCTACGATGGACAATGGACGATGGTGGTGGATGATGGTGTTGTGATGGTGGTGGGTGGTGGGTGAAGTGTGAGAGAGGTGGTGTGCCAAGGGATGAGTTGCAAGAGCTCCAAACACTCCTATTTATAGGCTGAACAGAAGCTCGGGCACGGCCCCGTGTCCGCTGGGCACGGCTCTGTGTCCATCTGACTCTCTCTCTTCATTAATTGCAATTCGCAATTTCAATAAATGCATCTGCAGAAAGTTGACCACGCCCCCGTGTCCGCTGGGCACGGCCCCGTGGTGGGCAACAAAAGCTTCTATGAGTTTGTCTTTTCTGCTGTCACTTGGGCATGGCCCCGTGCTCACTGAGCACGGGGCGTGTTCAGTCTTCTGTCTTCTTTGTTTTGCTTGGGAAGATGCTGTCGGGAGGTCGGGCATGCCACTTTTGTTCCTTTTCTTGTATTTATGTTAGATTTAGTTGTCTTTTTGCTTCTTTTGTTCATTTGAGCTCATTTAATCCTGAAAATACAAAAGGAAGACAAAAGCATACTTTTTCCAACATTAGTACTAAAAAAGGGTTAGTTTTATGCCACAATTGATGTAATTTATATGTTGCATTTTGTGCACATCACTTCCATCACTCCATCGTTAGTTCCAGACTTCCATATTCATCTACCAAATTCGTTCCAAGCTTCCATCTTCATCGTTTGTTCATAGTTTATCACTCTAGTTCATGATTGGTATGTCAATTCAATTTTTGTTTTCTTTGAATTTTGTTGTTGTTGACAGTAGTAAGATGTGTGTGTATATACACTATTTAGTCTTACCGAGTCAACATGAATACATGGTGTATCATGTATGTGTATCATAGTAGTTAATGTATCTAAATCCGGATATATGTGTGCTGGTCAACCTGGTTGAACCGCCAGGTACAACCCGGTTGAACCACTTTTGAGCCCAAGTCAATATAATTTAAAAACCAGTTTTTTAAACATTGATTCCTCTAGACTTAAAATTTCCAGATTACTAGTTTAAAATCTGATGTGGACCAGTTGGTTCGAATGTTGGTTTGATTTTTTTTATTTATCTTTAATTCTTAACTTCTGATATGTTCTAGATTTCTAATTTATATTTATGGTTTCACCTATAATTATTTCCCATGTTTGTTCGAACCCAATATATCTAGTTCCATTTGACTCTGTTTCTAGTTCTGGAAATCTGGTTGACTTGAAGAAGAAACGATTTTTTATCATTGTTCTAGTTTGATCAGTGGTTCTATTCTGGCTCGCAGGTTCTTTGTTTGGCTAGTCGGTTGTTTTGGAGTTTTATTATGACTTTGATTCTAGACCTATTGCTTATAAAATCGTACGGTTTTGGTTCTAGTTGTTTTCGGTTGAGGCACCACTGGCCTCGGTTTAGGTATGGGTTTGTGTTATGCTTAAGTAATGGAATTTCGATTGGTTGTAAGTTCAATTTGTGGTGTCTTTTTGGTTCGATCGTGGGACATGTTTGGTTACCATTTTTATCTGATCGCAAGATCGATTTTGGTTTATTTATGGTCTTTGTACCAGATTCCGGGTAATATCATGGTTTTGACACAATCATTTGAGTTGATCATAAGATCGGCTTTGGTTTCCATCTGGTTAATTCTCCCTCTATGTGAACCATAAAATATTATTTTGGTGAAGGATTTGTGCATCATAAATTGATGTTTATTTTTGTGCAACCATTTGTCTCTTATTTCTGGTTCGATCCTCTTCGAGTTCGTACTTAGTTTTGAGCAACCATATAGAGTTTGTTTTTGGTTAAATCCCCTTCTAGTTTGTGTTTAGTTTGAGCAACTATATGGCTTTGGGTTTGGGGGGGGGGCAGGTTTCATTTGGGTTGGTGATCACTTTGTTAAGTTTCGTGTTTGGTTTGGAACAACCATTTGGGTTTGTGGCTCAGGTGGGTGATCAGAGTGTCGCTCCTTGGTCAAAGATAATATTTATAAGTCCTAAATTACCTCAAACTAATAGCTAATGGTAGTTTGGGGTCACACACGAAGAGTCTGTGGTCTGTGTCAGAATTTGGTCGATTTTCAAGTTGGAACAATTTATAAAGCTTGTTGTTTTGAAATCATATTTGTTTGTTTGGTTTAAAAGAGGCGTGAGAATAGTCCGACAAATTCTGCTATTAACTACTAAAATGGATTGCTTGAAATTGCACAAAACTGATTTCTTGATTGTTGAACTATAATAGAGAACACGATTCACACCCGGATCGATAATTGCAAGACCTAGGGATCTGACACGTTTTAACTTGATTTAGTTGAATTTGGTGATTAACGAACTTAGTGTTACATGGCTTATGTGTCGAGAGCTATCAATGTTACAAAAACAAACCGCAATGCACTTCGTTACCAATAACATGTAAATTCTAACCTATGATAAGGCATAATTGCACATAAACATTTCGCAAAGTCAAATTTAATGATTCACCCGACAATTCACGAATTCAATACAAATACAAGTCAGTTATCACAAGTTTCAAATACTACAATCAACTAGTCACGTATCAAATATAAACACAATGATTGAAACCCTAGAAAATCTTACAAAAATCTACACCGGGGTGAAACCATGAGAGCTAGTCACTCATGATTGATGCAACATGGACACCTGATGATGAGTACGAATAGCTATCAATGGAGACTTGAAACTTGATCTTGATGGACGGAAAATTAGGGTTACAGTTTATATGATTGTGATTGTGATGAATTGTTGGATGATGATGATGATGATGGTGAATGATGGGATTGGTGATAGGTTTAGGTTAGGATGATTGATAGTGATTAAGAGAGGCTGTGGATTTAAGAGAGAACACGAAAAAGGCTCTAATAATTGATTAGATGTTTCAAAATTCGTAACCCGTTATAACACCTCCCAAAATTTGGTCAAACCAGTCAAAACAAGGGAATCAGCATCTGAACATTTGATGTCGGGTCGGCAACGAGCTACCCCGGCGTCGGTGACGCGTCTATATGCTCAGACGCCCTGTGCCACTTAACGCAGTTCTCCAGATGACGCGATGCATCGGCGACGCTGCATGAGGCTCTCGCTGACGCGATAATTGGTCCTGATTGCATCCCGATGCTTCGTAAGTCTCCAAAATGCCCCTTAAACTCAGTTAGACCTGCAAAACACAAATCACATCAAAGTAGGCCATTCGAAACTCAAATTCATGTAAGAACACAAACTTTAATACGATTAAACAACGGTTTTTCAACTACGTATCAGTGGGGATCAAGTTGCATTTCTGTTGGTGATCACTTTGTTAAGTTTCGAGTTTGTCCGCGTTTGGTTGGAGCAACCATTAAGGGTTGCATTTGTGTCCGTGTGTTGTTTTGAGCAACCGTCCAAGTTTGTTGCTTAGTGGGAGTCAGGTTAGGAGTTTCCCAAGTCACTTTTTTGTTCGTGTTTGTTTTGAGCAACAACCATCCAGGTCTATTGCTTGGGGGGGTCAGTTGGGTGTGCTACCAGACTATTATATTATTCGTATTCACGTAATGTTCGTGTCCCCGTGTTATGTTGTGTTATGTCTGGATACGGGTTAGTTCGTGTCCGTGTTTGTGTTGACCAACCACCATGTAGTTACTCAAAGGGAGTCTTGTATCATTTTTGTTTTGTAATCATTTTTATATTCATTTTGGAAGTCAGGTTTGGTTACACTTTTATGTGTGATCATGTTTTTGTATGATCATTTTGGTGAATTTTTGGATTCAAGTTTGATTATACTCTTACTTTCTTGAGTGTTGAGTGTATATTATAAAAGGTGGGGTCTTTTGGGCTACCAGATTATACTATGCTATTGCTTGTGTCTGTTTTGCAGTTGTTCTGATGAAATATGCTATGGATTTTGTGTTTTACTTTTGGTGGTGGCATTTTGTTGTTGCTTAGAACTTATATGGTTTAAATTTATATTGGGTCATTTAATATATTGTTCTAGGTTTAAAGATTCAAATATTTTTTTTTTTGCTATTTGGAAATCTTTTGATTCGCTTCCTCCAAAAGCTAGTTTTTGATGATCTTGTTGCTTATATTTCATTGCTGATGAATAGGATAAGACAACTTGCTATGATAAGATATGGGCAGGAGATAAGACATGTCAAGTTTCCATGCAAGGGTAGCTTAGATATATTTAGTTCATATGTATGTAACATGTATGTTTTACATTTACAAATGAGTGAATATAATGTAATCTTATAATTTCTTGTGTTTATCAATGGGGTTTTCACCCCATTGGTCTCGTATTCCTCCTTTGACTTTATATTTGGAGTTCATCATTGTTTGAGTGTTATGTTTTAGTGTAAACATCATTCTCTATTTAGTTTACTTCGGTTGCTAACAAAAATCAACTGAAAATATGTTTTATAAAAGAAAAGATGGGAACTTAATGCAACGTTCCGTCTTTTCGTACTTTCTGTTTTTAGAGACTTGTATTCATATTCAATTTCAATCCTTGTAATCCGAGACTTTTGATCATAATGGAAATACATTTTATATCGCACATGTTCGATCATGCTTATGCAATCCATAAGCAACCATCAAGATGCACGTCTTATACGATTCATGCAACTTACATATGTGATTACACATTATACATACTTGTGCACACCTTGAAACATTCAAAACAAGCTTAGAATTTCATGCTCTGCATAACATAACCAAATAATCTAACCCATGATAAACTTCCATACACCGAGTCCACACTATCCGTAGAGTATTATGGATGCACGATCATATGTTACACACAGTTGTGTATACCTTAATCACAAGTTTATAGGCTAAAATAATCAAATAATCAAACACAAGGGCCAAAACTGGAATTTTGGAATAAAACACACCCTCGCGTCACCTGAGGGATATGTGTTTCCATTGCCACGCAACATGACATCAAGGTTTTCACAACAGGTTTTGTTTCACATCCGGGTTTAAGTGTTTTAAACCTCTTCTCAACTCCTAACTGTCACACCCCGACCCGCAATGGAATGGTACGGGGCATGATTGATTGCTCAAAGCTTATAACAACTATTTAAAAGTTGTGGTATTTAAAGCATCAATATTAAAATGTCACACATAACATAAAATCAAATATTATTACAAAGTTCCAAATTCAAATAAATAAAGGAAACATAACATAGCCAGTTCATTACTAAGGCAGTCCTACATGTCTTCAACTCAAAATCAGCTCACACTAGGCACCTGTATCACGCGTAAAAGAGTTTTGGGTCAACAAAAATGTTGGTGAATATATTTGTAACACCTCGAAAATTTTTCGTCAAATGAAATAACGACACGTGTCATGTACGACGAAAGTATTATAAACCCGGATTTAGTTAAAGATGTATGGCAGGATTTTTGAACATGTCGACATGTTAAATTATACCTCTGAACTTCTTCGTTATAAATCCCAAGACTCTAACATGATTAATAAACATCTAAGTATACCTTTAAATCCGGTGATTTTCTATTAATAATGGATTCCAAATTTGCAAGAATGGATCCTATGAAATAATGCTCGATAAACTTTTGTGTATAATTTCCATCATTGTGCAAACCAATAATATTGCAAGATAGGGTAACACAACTGATCAAGCATGGGTTAAAGGCCTCATACTGACAAATTCTGGCTCAAAATCATACTATGCAAGTTGACTGTTCAAAGCTTGAAAGGTTAAATTTTTTTTGCCTTCTGGTAAAGGCTTACGAACCGTAAAGGTCATGCCTTACGGTTCGTAAGGAGTGCCCAGCGACAGCAAGTTGGCTGTTGGCAGTTATAAATGTTTTTAACCGACTTAGTTAGTTATTTCACTCCATGGGCGACCCCTAAACAACCCCTAGGCCCCTAGGGACATCTGTGGATGATCCATGGCATTATTAGGCTTGTGTGTCAATGATCTAGTGAGTTTAGAACACTATATAAAGGCCTCTTGTGCAACCATTTTGATCACACCTCACTTCTGCATTTTTGGAGCTTCCTGGAGCTTAAGAGCAGACCCTAAGCCTTCCTAATCGTGCATAGGACTTCAGTAAGTATGCTTAACCTTTCTTAATTGAGTTTTTACTTAGTTTTAGCTTAAAAGTCAAACCGTCGTAATTAACGGTTGACTTAACGATTAATCATTAATGGTCCAGTGATTAGTCGAATCAAAGATAGTTATAAGTTGGTAATTATGTGGGCATTAAACCCTTGAAAGGGCACCCTCTGATTCCCAATCTAACTAGATCAAATGTCGGGTCAAAGTTGTTTAGAAAAAGTCAACAGAATGCTAATTTTCGAATTAACGCATAATTAACAATGTAGAAGGCATGTAACCTATTTTATCACTCATATAATTTGGTAATAAGTATAACAACTGGTCTAAGCTTGTTTGATCCGATAATTTTCTGTTTTGACCCGGTTCGGAACCGAAAGTCGCAAAACTTTGACTTTTGCTTTGACTTCAGTTCTGACCCGTTTTATTAGAATCTAGAAATGCCTTAGGACTCCCTTAGGACCAGGTTACATGATACTATAACCCTCTGTGACTGGTTCGTTGATTGTCCGCTTCGTTTACAAGTTTCCGTAAATTGCCTAATGATTGACCATAATGCCCTTTTAACCATAGAACGAGAATTTTGGAAATGTGAAAGGACAACAATCTTCGTTACTGATTATTAAGCATGTCCCTAAAGTTTCATAACGGTTCAAGGTCCAGAATAGGAGTTATGCTAAATAGCGCAATTAAGAAACTTTTGTTAATTAAACGGCGCACTTAGCATAAAGCCTATCTAAAACCCAATCTCGACACCAAACCTTTTACCCACTAATGTAATATAATATTTTGAGATTTTTAAAGATTTTTAATTATTTTTAACTTGCTCATAACCTAAGGTTATGGCGTTAATTCGGTAAATACCGATTATACCCTTTTCGGGCATAAAATGAGTTCTACATAGTATTTTGACACAAATTCAATTGCTACTGATTTTATATAATAAATAAAGTATTTTGAACTATGTAACCTGATCAGAAAACACAGATTTCCTGTTTAACCCGGAAATCGCTTAAAATGGCTTTTTACGCGTATTAAACGCCTAGTATAGGTTTAAAACCATTTTTGTCACATAAAGACTTTTACCTACTGATGTAACTTGTTAAAGTAGGTGGTTTTACTGATCACTTCAGACCTGAACATCAGAATTATAAATAATCTCTTTTATAATCTTTGAAATGACCAAAATACCCCTACGAGGCTTATATTAAGGTTAAACTCGTTTTGGGCATAATGGCAGGTATCCTACTGATATCACAACATATTTAGGGCATATTAACTTAGGAAACCTGTAATGAGACTCTCATGGTTACCCGTTACGATTTCTGCGCGTTCGGTTCGGTTTATGTAACTAGTTTACATAAATTAGCCGAAACGGGTCAAACCTTATCGTTTTTATCTCAAAATCCAGAAGGTGTTTAGTTCACCCATATTATACAAGTCTTTAAACTTGTCGGGACTAAAACACATTCTATTCCGGTCTTCGCCTAATCGTGCGTTCGAACCGTATCTTTCGTTAAAACTAATCGGTCTAAGTTTAGACTTAATTAAAGACCCGTTAGGATTCTAATAGGTTATTATAAACCTTCGTTCCAGAATAGGATACCCGGTAAAAGCTACCCGCACTTGCTATTTGTGATTGATACTTGCAAAGGTAAATACTTTTAACTTAATTTCCCTTATACGGGCTTGGGGTACGGTATATAAAAATACCGCTTGGTCCAGCATTGATTCTTTAATCGAATAGAGATTAAATCATTGATATGCTTCGTTTTGAAATGTTTTTTTGCTTAAAGCCTTTGGGGGGTTAATGACCATGTCCCGGATATCCTTGGCATCATCTTACGAGATGGCCACGACCTGAGTACGGGGTGTAGACGTATACCCGTCAGTGCATAAATAAATAATGTGGTGTGTCTATTGATCTTTAACCCGGTCTACGGATCGGGCTACTGAACGCATAAGGAACATGTAATTCGTTTACAAGTATTATATTTAAATAATTATCCCAAGTTATAAAAGTGTGTGCCACGTGCATTCAAATCAATTTTATTAAACTTTTCAAAAAGAGTCGGTTGAATGTATTTACCAGTGTAAACTGACGTATTTTCCCAAAAAGGTTAAGTGCAGGTACTACGCGAACTAGGCTGGCTTTCTCCTAGCGTCCTCAATAAGTCTCGCAAGCTTGGATGTCAAACTGTTGAACAATGTTTCCTATTTATTTTGATCCCCCTGTGGATTATTTTCAACTGTTTGTGATACTTGATATTACAATTATATTCGGTTGAAATATATCTATCTTTTGCTTCCGCTGTGCATTTAAATATTGTGTTGTTTGACTGTAATGTTACCAACTACGTCACGGTAATCCCCCACCGGGCCCACCGGTGAAACGTGTAAATATCGGGGGGTGACAATATTCTGTTTTTTTTAATTAAAAACTTTTTTGGTATAATTATTATTTTTGTAAACATTATTTATTAACATGCATTCTCAAATGTTAAACTATGTCCTTCAATATGGTGAGAATTAAACACATATATCATAATAAACATAAACACAACAATAATAGTAACCATACATAGAGATTCAAGCCCCGAAAGGCGAATCTGCGAAACAATGATGGCGATACCGAGTTCGACCCATGGCCGTGGGGAACCGGTTTGCCATGTGGATCCACGCGAAACCCGTGACAAAAAACGAGTAACACATAGATGCACGTATAGAGAAACAATAGAATTTAGCAACTTGTGACACGTAGCAACACATCGATTTGCATGTTATAAAATTAAATAATAAATTTAAAATCAAACACGAGATTCACTGATATGAGTAAAATGCAACATATAAATTGTATCAAATAAGTTATAAAAACAACCCTTTTTCAGTACTAATGTTGGAAAAACATGTTTCTTTGTTTGTTTCTAATTTACAGGGTCAAAAGAGCTTAAACACACAAAAGAAGCAAAATAAAGGCAAAAACCAACAAAAATACAAAAGAAGAGAAGTTGACACTTCATACCGACCCTCCAAGCTTCACCCCAAGACCAAAAACAGCAAGTCAGAGGGCTGACATGGGGCTGTGCCAGCTCAGCACGGGGCCGTGCCAGCTAAGCACGGGGCCGTGCCAGCTCAGCACAGGGACGTGCCAGCTTAGCACGGGGCCGTGCCCAACTCCAGATTCCATGAAGAAAAAGACACACAAAAGCAGACTGTCAACACGGGGCCGTGGCCAACTCCCAGATTCGCAGAATCTTGGATAGTACAGCAAGTACAATGGGCACGGGGCCGTGTTAGTACAAGACCTGACACTGCAGTTAATGAAAAAGAGAGAGAATAACCAACACAGGGCGTGTCAGGTGGGCACAGGGCCGTGTTGAGGTTCTGTTTTCAGCTATAAAACTTCTAGATCTTGCAACTTTGGGCATCATAGTTCCAAGCGCAAAAGTGAGTTTCAACTCACTTTCTTCTTCTTTTCTTCATGAATTCTTGTTTCTCCTTATTTGGGATAACATCTAGAAGTGTCTCCACAAGTTTACCATGGTAAACCAAGATGGAATATCACCATTTTGAGGTCTAAAGTTAGGTTTATTTTTTGTTTTGATTAAACTTTTCAAACAATGTTTATCTTGCTTCATCTCTTGGAACATCTTCAATGTCACACCCCAACCAATGGCGGAAACATCGGGATGAGACGAAGTGTGAAGATTGCTCGAGACATCATAACGCTATTTGTGACAATAATTTAATAATCCAAATTTCATTTCCAAACTTCAAGTAGTCATCAATACAAGATCCCAAATAACAACAAGTTTAATCAAAATAACAAACCAACATAACCAAAATTCGATACAACATATTAAACCTAACGTCTAAAGTGTGTATCTAGGCATCATGCTACCTCTTTCATTTCATCATCATCAACCTGTAACATGTTTAAAATACAATTCAATGCAAAAGCAAATGAGAGTATACAAGTTTGGTACATACATAGCATAAGATAAAAGTGTGAACAATCCCTCATAGCAAGCATGTGATTCAAGATAAACATTAAATATGTCATGTGTCTAGCATATCAAACCAAGAAAACGCAACTTGCTCATGACATAACCAAAGTTTCAGTAGAGGCGGGTCATTAATCCTATAGCGCTACATATGTCACGGTTTGGCTCGTACGAAGTTAATGATAAGTTCAACACATAAGAATCACCCAAATTTAAAGTATCAAGCCATCACATATACAAGCATGTTATAGGAATGTTCATGTGTTTAGACAAAAGTTCATGTGTAAGTTTCAATAGGTAAACATGTTACACCCCAAAAGTGGTAAAAGTAAAAAGGGGAAAAGTACGAGTATACTCACGGTTTACAAGTCGTGACTTGAAGTTCCGAGAGCAAGTTAGTGGATGGATTAGTTTGGAGCACCTTGTCCTTCTACACGGGAAAGCAAAGGTGTGTGAGTTTGGGGGAAATCGGAAGATTATAGATTCGGAGTTTAATATGTATAAAAATAACATAAGTGAAAATAATCATCTTGTACATATAACTCTTGTTCTTGACACTATTAAACTCAAAAGAGTTGGTATGATTTCATGGATTCAAGGATCCATTAGAGTCGTAACAAGGGCATGGTCATAGATGATGTAACATATTCTTAACAAGTAACTATTAAGTTATCATCAAGTTTAGTTACTTAGGCATATACATATAGGTTAACTTAGATAGTATAGATTACAAGTCTTAAGATTCAAGCATGAGGTAGGAGATTAATGTCTCCATTTAGGTACCTCTTTGTGACATAGAGTTCATACATGAGGTAGGAAGAACAAGCTTCCATTTAGGCACCTCTATTGTTCACCACTACACTTGTTGTTATAAACAACAAGGAGGGTCATGAACATACAAGTATTAAGGTAATAACAACAACTAATCTATAGAAAAACATCAAGTAATGAGTGGATTCTTATGAAGGATAGCCTAGGCTAAACCAACCATCACACATACATCAAGTTTCACACTTGAACACTACTTGTGGGTAAAACCCTAATTAAAACAGAAAGTTTGTGAGGTTTTAACCTCTGATTTAAGTGTCTCAACCATGTTTTTAAGCTTACCCAACCATAGGAGAGGTTGTAAGCATTAGGACATTGGTGTGAGATGTGTTAGACACAAGTTGGATAAGAAATAACAAGTTGTTGATTAATAATAAACAAAACAGAAAGTTTTAGTCCATTTTAGGGCAAATCCAAGCATGATTCTTCCAAGGAAAAACCAAAGATTCAAACCCAAGGACATAACAAAGTAATAGGAAGAAGAACCAAGTGATTTGGTTAAGAAATGAGCAAGTTACACTCACTTTAGTGAAGTTACAAGAATCTGTCCAAAACTCAGATTTACTGCAGATTGAGAGTGAATTTGTGAAGATTAGAGAGTTGTGAAAGTGTCAAATGGGTTGGAGAAGGTGGGTATTTATAATGAATGAATTAGAAGGTGATTGGAGGTGATTAGAGGTGGATTAAAGGTGATTGGGTGAGTTGGATTATTGGGATTTCGTGCAAAATTTGAAAGAAAACACAAGTCTGCCGAAAAGGGACCCTCGCGTGACGTCTAGGACCCTCGCGTCACGCGGCGGCCTTGTCTCCGAAACTTTTATTTTTTTACACTTTGGCCCCTGAAGTTTATGTTTGGTTCCTTTAGGTGCAAAGTTGAGAGTTTAGGGACTTGTTTTGATATAAAAGCATAGTATAAGGTGTAGTTAAGCATGATGATCATAACCAAAGTATGTTTAAGCGTATAAATGTCATAACCAAGTATCGTTCTCGTTCAAAAGACGTTCAATGCATAAGTTTAGATTAATTACAAGTTTCGCACATAGTTTCCAAGAATAACAATTAGACATTGATTGATTCACGAAGTCGAACATACGAGCATGCATAGAGTGTGTTTAACATAAATGTAACAAAATACAAGCTTCATTAATGATCCAAGTCTCGGTTTGATAATGATTACAAAGAAAGGAACGATTACAAGAATATAAAGTTTCCAAAAATAGAAATACGAACAAAGCTTTCTATAAATGGAAAGTACAAAAGAGCCGGGCGTTACAGTCTCCCCTCCTTTAGGAAATTTCGTCCCGAAATTTAGGAAAACGTAGGCTTGAAAAAGTTTTGACAATAGGATGATTATTAAGAACTGAGGCCTTGAGAATTTAAAACGTTTTGAAAGGTATGAAGTTTTGGAGACGACAAGGCCTAGTACTTTGAATAAAGTGATAAAGGTCTACTAAGTACGTCTATATAAGAATTAAGGATAGGAACACGGTTTAACAGACTTGATTGTCAACGGGGTTCGTATAAAAGACAAAAATAATGGAGAATACTAGGAGTATTGAAGTGGACGATCGATTTTTAATAAACGAATGCATGTTATAAGTATTAGATAGACGAAAGTAGCACATTAAAGATGAAGTTTCGTCATGGGTATTCGGATATAATGCGTTTGTGAGTTGCTTAAAGTTTGTATAAGGTCGAAAAGGTCTTCAAAACACTGGATTTCTCATGGCACGTTTTACGAGAGTTTGGTACATGGTGAAAACACTTATATATAGGAAGTACCAGCGGCGTATCCACCATGTTTTGACCATGTGACGTCCGTTTCGTATCCGGTGTCATGTTACGTTCCGTGTCTTACCATACACAATAGTACACTCTATGGTTCTCATACGACTATCACTATAATCCCGTGTGCACCCGCGATTACATTGATCGTCACATGATCCGCATAACTTGTACTGGTTGCGTATGAATTAAGGTATAATTAAATTCTGAAAATAAGATTGCGTGTATGAAAATGAGTATATATGTGAGTATAACTATGAATTTAAGTATAAACATAATGGTATTGGTATGAGGAAAATATATGGATGTGAATATAAGTTTAAGCATAGTTGTATAGGTACAAGTACCAGTAGGATACATGAGTATAGACATGAATATGAATATTAGCGTAAACGTAATAGTGGGTGTAAGTATAATTGTATTTTTATGAAATTAAACTTGGACATAAGTATGGTGTAAATGAATAATTTGTGAACATGAGTATAATATAAAGTGTATGAATACGTATATGATTATAAACATAAATGTGTAAATATAAACATAGGTGTAGACATAAGATATAGAAATACGAGTATGGATATGAGTGTAATACGTAATGATTTTGTTTATGATATGAATCGTAATATACGAATTTAAACATGAAAAGAAAGGCCAAGAAGTTTTGAGTATGAAGGTAAAAAAATGAGGGTATAAGTGTAATTGTCACGAGATATAAACCTAAGCACATAAAATGATATACATATATAGTTGTTTTGAGCAAAGCGTGACGTTTAATTAAAATCAAAATAGATTGAGTTGACATGACATATAGAATCTAGTTCATAAATGTAAAGAGAGCATAAAATATTCATTGGTTATGCGTGTTATACTTTGTGAAAGAAAGGGAATGCTACTCTTGCTTTAAAAAGGATTTACATTCGTTGAAGATGGTTGGTTCTTATGAAGTTTCCTTGCCCACACATTTTAAATTGACGTATTGAATAATGGTTGAAAAGGTTCTAGAAGTAAATAAGTTTGCATCGTTTTAAATGATCTTGTATTAAAGAAGAAATTCGAATTTTAGACATTTTTGTGACAACGTTGATTCGTAAGAAAAGGATTTTGGTATACGATCCTAGTGATTGTTGAAAAAGCGTTTTTAATAAAACATTTTACTGATTTTGAAAGAAATTTTAGTAAATGATTGAATAACATTGGTAGTATTTTATAGGTGTGCCGGAAAAAGTTGGTTTGATTCCTAATTGAAAATAGAAGATCTCTAGTTTAAGGATATAAGATGAGCCTTTTTCAATAGTTACGTTGAATACAAAATTTCGTGGGCAATGGTTTATTAAACCAACTAGGTTGTAAATTTTGAAAATCGAGAAATAAGCGTTTATGGTAAAGGTTAAGAATTTCGTGTGTGTGAGCTATAAAAAAATATATATATCGTAGGATAAGGAATTCGTTCATATAAACAATGCACGCTGAAATAAATAGAGATTTGCCTAATGATAAACGATTTAGATATAAACGTGATCATGTTTACGTAATATAGTCTATTAAGGAAAATATTGGTAACGATCACCTAAGTAAGGGAATCACCCCTAATACGTTGGCGAGGCCATTGTAAGATGAGAAAAGAAACGGAGTTAGTCGTCAAGGTAAGGAAATCACTCCCACCTTGATGATATGTCTCCATTTATTGTTACAAGGGGTATAAATAAGATTATGTGAAATCGTGCATGTAAATAATGTATAAATGTACGATAAAGTATTTGTACGATATATGCGTAGAAAATGAAATCTCAAAAATAATTCGAATTCGAAAAGAGGGAATAGGTGAGACTTGATCATAATGCTTGTTTAAGAAACGAAATTGATCACATAGCATAAAGTTTCAAGTTGATTAACATAGCATAAAAGTTTAAACATCTCATATAGCATAATCATGAATTCCACATAGCATAACATGAATAAACGAAAACATCGTAAATTTAGTTTGTTCACGAGGGATTATTATTGTCTGTGATTGCGATAACGTGCGAAATGATTAAAACGACATTTCGAAATGAAAGAACGTTCAAGTATAAAATCACATATAAATTGAGATACATAAAAGAGAGGCTCAATAAAACATAGGATTGTTTCGGGTAGAGAAACGTCGACAATTCCAAAGTGGGTCGAAAGTCCTTTCGATTTAGAGATATTGTGCTTTGGCCTATAAGTAGGATACTCTCGTCGAGAAGCGATTAACGGTATCTTACCCTTCCGGTTACTACACATCTCTAAATGATTGGAACATTCGGGACTTTGGCGAGAATAAAAATCAAGGAATGGGACTTAACCGACAAGATGCGGGTTTCACCCCTAACTTGACGATTTCGTACCCTAAATGTGGTTGGTACTTGTCGGCCAAAATAAAATTTTGACACTTTGACAAGGGTCCACTAGAGTTGAAATGGAAATTACCATTAAGTTGTGGATGTCACTCCTAGCTTAATGGTGAAATTTCGTGCAAAAATAGATTAAAGGTAGAGTGAGAGTCGTTTACCAAATTGTGGGTTTCACGCCTATTTTGATAAAGTTGTCTCGTTGATGTCACAAGAGTATAAAATAGCATAAGTATATTCGTGTTAGCCTTAGGAAAGGCATATAATTTTAATAACAAGAAGTGTAGCTAGGAAGCACGTAAGGTAGAGTACAAATGTTTTAAACAACAAATAAGAGACAAAGTTCCTAAAACTACAGACTAGGGCAAAAGCATGGCAATTTTCCTAATTCCCTATAGTTATGGCTCTGATACCAATCTGTCACACCCCAACCAATGGCGGAAACATCGGGATGAGACGAAGTGTGAAGATTGCTCGAGACATCATAACGCTATTTGTGACAATAATTTAATAATCCAAATTTCATTTCCAAACTTCAAGTAGTCATCAATACAAGATCCCAAATAACAACAAGTTTAATCAAAATAACAAACCAACATAACCAAAATTGGATACAACATATTAAACCTAACGTCTAAAGTGTGTATCTAGGCATCATGCTACCTCTTTCATTTCATCATCATCAACCTGTAACATGTTTAAAATACAATTCAATGCAAAAGCAAAGGCGAGTATACAAGTTTGGTACATACATAGCATAAGATAAAAGTGTGAACAATCCCTCATAGCAAGCATGTGATTCAAGATAAACATTAAATATGGCATGTGTCTAGCATATCAAACCAAGAAAACGCAACTTGCTCATGACATAACCAAAGTTTCAGTAGAGGCGGGTCGTTAATCCTATAGCGCTACATATGTCACGGTTTGGCTCGTACGAAGTTAATGATAAGTTCAACACATAAGAATCACCCAAATTTAAAGTATCAAGCCATCACATATACAAGCATGTTATAGGAATGTTCATGTGTTTAGACAAAAGTTCATGTGTAAGTTTCAATAGGTAAACATGTTACACCCCAAAAGTGGTAAAAGTAAAAAGGGGAAAAGTACGAGTATACTCACGGTTTACAAGTCGTGACTTGAAGTTCCGAGAGCAAGTTAGTGGATGGATTAGTTTGGAGCACCTTGTCCTTCTACACGGGAAAGCAAAGGTGTGTGAGTTTGGGGGAAATCGGAAGATTATAGATTCGGAGTTTAATATGTATAAAAATAACATAAGTGAAAATAATCATCTTGTACATATAACTCTTGTTCTTGACACTATTAAACTCAAAAGAGTTGGTATGATTTCATGGATTCAAGGATCCATTAGAGTCATAACAAGGGCATGGTCATAGATGATGTAACATATTCTTAACAAGTAACTATTAAGTTATCATCAAGTTTAGTTACTTAGGCATATACATATAGGTTAACTTAGATAGTATAGATTACAAGTCTTAAGATTCAAGCATGAGGTAGGAGATTAATGTCTCCATTTAGGTACCTCTTTGTGACATAGAGTTCATACATGAGGTAGGAAGAACAAGCTTCCATTTAGGCACCTCTATTGTTCACCACTACACTTGTTGTTATAAACAACAAGGAGGGTCATGAACATACAAGTATTAAGGTAATAACAACAACTAATCTATAGAAAAACATCAAGTAATGAGTGGATTCTTATGAAGGATAGCCTAGGCTAAACCAACCATCACACATACATCAAGTTTCACACTTGAACACTACTTGTGGGTAAAACCCTAATTAAAACAGAAAGTTTGTGAGGTTTTAACCTCTGATTTAAGTGTCTCAACCATGTTTTTAAGCTTACCCAACCATAGGAGAGGTTGTAAGCATTAGGACATTGGTGTGAGATGTGTTAGACACAAGTTGGATAAGAAATAACAAGTTGTTGATTAATAATAAACAAAACAGAAAGTTTTAGTCCATTTTAGGGCAAATCCAAGCATGATTCTTCCAAGGAAAAACCAAAGATTCAAACCCAAGGACATAACAAAGTAATAGGAAGAAGAACCAAGTGATTTGGTTAAGAAATGAGCAAGTTACACTCACTTTAGTGAAGTTACAAGAATCTGTCCAAAACTCAGATTTACTGCAGATTGAGAGTGAATTTGTGAAGATTAGAGAGTTGTGAAAGTGTCAAATGGGTTGGAGAAGGTGGGTATTTATAATGAATGAGTTAGAAGGTGATTGGAGGTGATTAGAGGTGGATTAAAGGTGATTGGGTGAGTTGGATTATTGGGATTTCGTGCAAAATTTGAAAGAAAACACAAGTCTGCCGAAAAGGGACCCTCGCGTGACGTCTAGGACCCTCGCGTCACATGGCGGCCTTGTCTCCAAAACTTTTATTTTTTACACTTTGGCCCCTGAAGTTTATGTTTGGTTCCTTTAGGTGCAAAGTTGAGAGTTTAGGGACTTGTTTTGATATAAAAGCATAGTATAAGGTGTAGTTAAGCATGATGATCATAACCAAAGTATGTTTAAGCGTATAAATGTCATAACCAAGTATCGTTCTCGTTCAAAAGACGTTCAATGCATAAGTTTAGATTAATTACAAGTTTCGCACATAGTTTCCAAGAATAACAATTAGACATTGATTGATTCACGAAGTCGAACATACGAGCATACATAGAGTGTGTTTAACATAAATGTAACAAAATACAAGCTTCATTAATGATCCAAGTCTCGGTTTGATAATGATTACAAAGAAAGGAACGATTACAAGAATACAAAGTTTCCAAAAATAGAAATACGAACAAAGCTTTCTATAAATGGAAAGTACAAAAGAGCCGGGCGTTACATTCAAGTTGCAAACAAATTTCTTTGTAGGATAAGTCTGGATTGATGTTTGTTCCAGAAATGATAGCCATTTTTGTTTATATTCCATATCATCTAAGTCACCAAACAACTTTTAAGTAATCAAAGTGAATAAACTACACCAAGTCTCCAAACTCTAACCATGTTTGGAATGCACTCGTCTAGTTAAAATCACCTGGTTGCTTGGTGAATTAGATAAGTTATTTACATTCTTATACTTAGATTTATGTAACACCCCAAAACCCGAATGTTTATACTTGTCGTATGTTCCTATATAACTTAGTATGAAATAACTAACTAAGCTAATTAACCTAGTTAAGTGTGTGGTTAAAAGTCTTAAATGACCAAAATAGTGCAATTTATGTTAAGTGACAAAGATGAGGGGCCAAATGGAACAAGATGAAAGTTAAGTTACTAAATAACAAAACTCTCACACACAAACACACATATCGTGTGTTCGAGAATGAGCAGGAAGCTCCCATGGAGCCAAGAACCCTAGCTTCATCCTTTTCATCAAATTGGAAGGATAAATGAAGCTCAAATTCAGAACCGAACGCGAATTTGTGATCACCTACACTAGGGGATCATAAGGTATGTCTTAGATTCTAGATTTGATGATTACCCACGAAGTGGGTTATGTTGTAGATCATGAATTGGTATAAAATTGAGCATGAGTACGTGTTAGATTCATCATTTGGAACATGGATTATGCATGGTTTAGGTTAATTTGATGTTTAAGGGTGAAACCCGTTTGTTATGGTGAAGATGATGACATGGGTAAATCATCTATGTCTAAATTCTTGCTTAAAATTGATGTATTTTGATTTGTAAGATGGATTCTTATGAGGGGAATTGAAAGAAATGTGATACTAGTATGTTTGATGTTTATGCATGTATGATTCATGTTGATTAGAAGGAAGAAATTGATGAATTATGTATGAGATTAGAAGGATATGCATGAACTAGTTGTACACTATGCTTACAAGGTAGTACACATATCAAAAGTATGATGAAATTATGAAGAACTTAAGATTAGATCACTTGTAAGTGATTAACAAGTAGTTATGAAGTGGGTTTTAGATGATGTAATGTAAATTGATGATTTACTTATGTTAACAATGTTTGGAATCATACATGTGTGTGAGTGTTTAAAGAAATTGGATAAGAAATGGTGAATTGTTGTTAGATGAAGTGAACAAAATGTGATGATAATATGTATGATGTTTAATTTTAAATACCACATGTTGATTAGTAGAAGGATTTGATGAACTATGTATGAATTTAGAAGATTGTGCATGAATTAGTTGTACGTTATGCTTAAAAGATGGTACGCACCCCAATCGTATGATAAAATGTATGTATTGTCGTCCGTATAGTCGATTATGATGTTGCGGGTATATAATGATAGGTCGAAAGTTAAACTAAATGAACCGTTGACTTCTAAAAGTCAACCGTGTATAAGAAGGATGGTTAGACGAGTTGTCATAATTGTAAGATTAAGGTAAGTTATATGGAGCGTGTTTGACGAATGTGTGTTTAATGCGATGACATGATGGTTTACATGAGTTTGAAATGATATGAATTTGGTCACATGTATTATGCTTGCTAGAAGTAACTAATGAAAGTCAAATAGGAATTACGCGATCGATATGATCGTTAACATGTACAATTATGTATGCTAATAAGAATGTGATTTCGATGACATGGAAGTATAGGAATCATGTCGAGACGGAATCAAGCACGGAAGGCTAACGGGTCAAAAGTGGCGAGGAAACGAGTATGAACATGGACGTACGAGGTAAGTGATTTTTTTGTAATCACTTCTTAGTTGTTTATGTAAAGTTATGTGCAATTTAATTAAGTATGATGATCGAGGTCAAGTAGGAAAGAATTGTATGAGACCAATGAAGTATTAAACGGATCTTAGTTTTGATCCGAGCGAGGTATGTGTGATTAAGAACTGTAGCTAAGTAGTAGGATTGGTTACTTATGCAAGGGAGTCCTTTGTTGTTAAGGGTAGAGCAAAGTTGACAAAAACGCCCTTGATGGGTAAAACAAGCAAATGGTCTTAAAAGTTGATTACAAACAAGCTATTTGATTAAATGAATGTTTTGAAAAAGCAAGAAAGCGAGAAGTATGGTTGTCGTAAGCTAAAGACCTTAAAATGCGCAAATACCCTTAACGGGTCAAAATAATCTCTTGAGCGAAAATGGGTCAAGAGGATGCAAGACATCCGAGAATTTAATCTTGTATGATATACAATATTGACATTATTAGGTTCATAAGAAGTCTTGGTCAAACAAACAAGTTTTGTGGATGAAGGCATGAACGGGTCGAATAAATCATAAATGAATGATAAGGCGATAGCGTGTAAGTTAAGAATTTCCTTAATCCGGATATGGGATTTTAAGTTCATATGATAGAATGTGAATTTACAAGCATGTAGGAAGAAACGGGAGGTCAAACGGGTAAACGGTTCAAAAGTTACGCGCGTTTTAGTGCGTACGGACGACGAAACGAACCTGCAGAAAACTGCAAAAACTAGAGGGCGTCGCCGACGGGTAGGGGGCCGTCGCCGACGGGCAAGGGAAAATCAGTTTTTGTGCTGACGGGTTAATTACCTGTCTACGGGTTTTTGGGCTACGGGTAAATGCAAGGCCCGTCGCCGACGGCCCTAGGGGCGTCGGCGACGGCCTTCCCAAGTCCCAAAAGCTGAAATCTTGTTATTTAAGTTAATTTATGTACCGTGGGCTTCAGTTTGATATCCGTGGACTACGGTGGACTTTCCAAACATGATTTTGATGGTTCCTTAGATGTTTATGGGCTATAAAGCTAAGTCTAAGACCCATGTTAACGAGAAACGTACCAGTAATGACGTCGTTCGCGTTTTGAGCCTGAGCGGTGGTGAGAAGGAAAGCTCGACCTCTAGCGGGTTCTTGGTGTCACACCCCGATTTCCACGTGTCACCGGTGGGCCCGACGTGGGGTACAGTGACGTAGTTGGCATCGTCATAGACAATCAACACAATATAATAATGCACAGCGGAAGCAGAATAGATACATTTCAACTTTAATTAAAATGACATAATAAACATCATAAGTAGTTGAAACGGATCCACAGGCGGATCAAATAAAAATAAGAATAAATTGTTCAACAGTTATTTGTCGTCCGAGCTTGCGAGACTATAGTGGACGCTCTTAGGAAACAGCCAGCCTATTTCGTATACTACCTGCACTTAACCTTTTGGGAAAAATACGTCAGTTTACACTGGTAAATACAAATCGACTGACTCATTTTGAAAATGATTGAAAATTGATTTAAATGCACAAGGCATAAATATTTTTATTAACTTGGGATATTTATGCAATATAAACTTGTGAACGATTTACATGTACCCGTACTTATGGTGGCCCAGGATCTGCTGTCCGGGCTAAAGGTTAAATGACACACCACATTAAAGAGTTATACACGCCGGGTGTACGCCTACACCCCGTGCTCTGGTCGTGGCCATCTCGTAAGATAATGCCAAGGATATCCGGGACACGGTCAATAACCCCCCAAAGCCTAAAGTAAGACAAGACTGTTTAAACGAGTCGCACAAGCTATTCAAGACTGTACACCCATAAGGTGCAGGACTTGTGCGCCCGATCAAGCGGTATTTTAAATACCGTACCCCAAGCCCGTATAGGGAAAATAAGTCAAAATGCATTTACCTGAGCAAGTATGAATCACAACTGGTAAGTGTAGATAGCTTTTACTGGGCCTCCTATTCTGGAACAAAGGTTTATAATAACCTATTAGATTCCTAACGGGTCTTTTATTTAAGCCTAAGCTTTGACCGGTTAGTTTTAAGGACGATACGGTACAAGCGCACGATTAAGCGAAAGACCGGATAGAATGTGATTTAGACCCGACAAGTTTGAATACTTGTATAATATGGGTATACTAAATACATTCTGGATTTTGAGTTAAAAATGATAACGTTTGACCCGTTTCGGTCAATTTACGCAAACTAGTTACGTAAACCGAACCGAACGCAAAAAGGGCGTTACGGGTAGCCAAAAGAGTCAAATGCAAGTTCCCTGAGATAATATGCTCTAAATATGATATAATATCAGTAAGTTATGTTCTATATTGCCCGGAATAATTTTAAACTCAATTTATGCCTTATAAGGGCATTTTGGTCATTTAAAAGATTATAAAAGAGTCATATTAGAAATCTGAGTTTCGGGTCTGGTTTATACAGTAATTATACTTCATTTAACATATTATAACAGTAGGGTATGACCCATATACCAAACACATCATTTAAAATCAAACTATGCATCGTAGGGGTATTTTAGTAATTTCACAAGGGCTAAAACTGCCAAAACTGGAAACCTGGGTTCATATACTTATACTTACTGTTATTATATGAAAATATACCAATTACATCAGTAGGTATGAGTCTTATATGTTATTAAAACGGGTATAACGCTTACTATGCGCTAAAAACGCTAAAAATGCGATTTAGAGCCGTTTCCGGGTTTCTAAAAGAAAGCTGAGATTTTTATATTTCCAGAATGCTCAAAATAATTTATTTAACATATAAAATCAGTAGAAAAAGGTTTCGGGTCAAAAGGATGTATAAAACTCATTTTATGGCTTAAATAGTCACAACCGGCATTAACCGAATCGACTAAGCGATCTAAGATACGATCAGCCAAAAATTAAATAAAAATCATCAAAAATCCCAAAATAATATATAACATCAGTGGGTAGAAAGTTTTGTATCAAAACGTGGCCTGAAATAGGTTATACGCTAAATGCGCCGTTTATGTAACTTTAAGATATAGTTTTACGATATCGGCCATAACTCAAAATCTGGACCACTAACTGATCTCAAATTTTTGGTGCAAGTTCATATATTAGAAATAAAGATTTCTACTCTTTCACTTTTCCAAAAATCACGTTTTATATCAAAAAGGGCAAAATAGTCAACTTTAAGCATAAATCGGAAACATGCAAATGAATCGGCTAGACATATACTCAAGCAATAAAAATTCCAGAGAGTTTTACCGAAATAAAAATAGTTAAAAATACTCTCCAATACAGATCTCAAACATGCATGTACGGATCCGAATCGATAGTCTACGAAAAAGTCGTTTTACAAGACTTTCGGTTCCGATTCGTATTTATACTATAGATTGTCGAGTTGATTATGATAAAACACATTCTTACATATATTATAAGTTATTTATGATGATCAAACAGATTGCATGTCCTCTACATTACCATTTAAGCTATTTTTCACAAAAACCATTTCTGTTGACTTTTGAGAAACAACTTTGACTCGACAATTAGCATGCAATAAGTGGGAATCAGAGAATACCCTTTTGAGGGTTTGTTTCCCACATAAATACCAACATATATGTGGTTTCAATTCGAGAAATGACAGAGCTAAACTCGTTTAATCGAAAAGTCAAATAATAAGAACAACGGTTTGACTTTTAGCAATTAATCTATGCTAGAACGAAATATAGATTGATGTAAAGGATTACCAAGGTCCTAATGAAGCTTAGTTAACCCTTAGAGGCTGCCTTGACGTTCAGAAATGCTCCAGAAGTCTTGAGAGTGTTTTGTAAGATGTGTGTTCTTGTTTACAAGCACAAGTGCCTCTAGAATTGAACAATTGATCTGTTTTATGGTGTAATCAGAGGTTGAAGGGAGGTTACTGTTGTTCTAGGCATGCATGGACTATTATTGGAGCATTTTGGAGGTGCTAACAGCTGTTACACACTCAAATTCGGACCCAAATCACAACAGTTCGCGAATTCTGTTACTGGGCTTGGGTCGCGGCCCGCTTAGGCCTGTCCAGGCGGGCCGCCTGGCTTCTGCTGCTGTCAAACTTTGCCAATTGTTGGCAGTTTTGGTCCCTGTCTTCGCAATTGATGTTTCGGCTAATTATCATGACTCGTAAACCCCCAAACTTGGTTTCTAAGAACCTTGGGACATTTACCAACATGGTAATGTCCTCGGATAACTTTGCGCTCAACCGAAAAGCCATGAAATTCGACGTTGACGCTTTTAGCCCCTCAAGTACGGTTTTGGCCATAACTTTCTCATACGTTGACGAAACTTCACGAAATTTTAACCACATATTCTAGTGAGTATATTTTAGCATTAAAAAGCTTCGGGTCTGCCAAAAGTTCACTCAGAGGTATAAATTCAACATGTTGACACTTTTGGCCCCTATAGTTTGTAATTCCTCACTTTAGTGCAATTTCCGCGTCGTATGATCCATGAACCATCCGTTTAAGGTTATAAACATTATGTAGGGTTATCATAGGGTCTATTTATCCATTGTTGACACTTTGAACCCTTACGTTCCATAGTTTTCACCGTTTGTCACTTTTAGTCCCTCTAAAGTATATTTTCACATACCGGAACCTTATGACACGTGTCAAGACATTATTGGACGAAATTTTTCGAGGTGTTACATCCTCACCCCCTTAAAAGAAATCTCGCCCTCGAGATTTATTGAAACAAATGGGGATATTTCTCTTGCATCGTGGATTCCACTTCCCACGTGTATTCGGGACCTCTACGGGCATCCCATTTGACCTTTACAATAGGTATGTACTTCCTTCGAAGCTTTTTCACCTGTCGACATGGTTGCAAAAGTCGCTAGGCGCTCCCTAGTCGGATTCGGGAGTACTCGGGATGTACTCGGCTTAGGCGGAGATTACTCGGGGTGTAATTGGCCTGGGAGAAGAGTACTCGTGCCTCGGCAGCTTACCTTGTAGCGAGTACTCGGGGAGTACTCGGAGCCTAGGCGGGACTTTTACAACCATGCCTGTCGATCCTCAATCGACAAAGGTTTTTCTACGAATTTCAAACTCTCATCTATGTGTATATCCGTATGCGGTATAACCAGTGATTCGTCAGCGAAACACTTCTTCAAATTACAGATGTGGAACAAATTGTGAATAGCACTAAGCTCTTCAGGCAAGTTTAACTTATAAGCGACTGACCCGACACGTTCGATAATCTCGAAAGGTCCTATATATCTCGGGCTTAGCTTGCCTTTTTTCCAAATCGCATCACACCCTTCCAGGGCGATACTTTGAGCAATACCTTATCACCTATATCGAAGTGAAAATCTTTGCGCTTAGGATCCGCATAACCTTTCTGCCTATCCCTGGCAGCTTTCAAACGATCGCGTATCTGCACGATCTTGTCCGTCGTTTCAAAAACGATATCTGGTCCTGACAACTGGACATCTCCAACTTCTGCCCAACAAATGGGCGATCTACACTTTCTACCGTATAGGGCCTCAAAAGGCGCAGCCTTTATGCTGGAATGGTAGCTATTGTTGTAGGAGAATTCAATCAGTTGTAGGTTCTTATCCCAACTACCACCCAAATCGATCGCACATGCACGAAGCATGTCTTCCAAAGTTTGAATAGTACGCTCACTCTGACCATCAGTCTGAGGATGATAAGCCGTACTAAAATTCAAACGAGTGCCCAACGATTGTTGGAAACTCTTCCAAAAATGCGACGTATATCTAGTATCTCTATCGGAGATAATAGATATAGGTATACCATGTAACGCTACAATCTTATCGACGTATAATTGAGCTAACATATCGGAGCTATACGTCTCCTTGATGGGTAGAAAATGAGCTGACTTAGTCAGTCTATCTACTATGACCCATATGGTATCATTTCCCTTTTTCGTCTTCGGCAACTTGGTGATGAAATCCATTGTCACCATTTCCCATTTCCACTTGGGAATTTCAGGTTGTTGAAGCAAACCTGACGGCTTCTGATGCTCAGCCTTGACTTGCGCACAAGTCAAACATTTAGCTACATGCTCAGCTACTGACTTTTTCAAACCAATCCACCAGTAGTTTGCTTTCAAATCCTGGTACATCTTATCAGCTCCAGGATGAACGGAATATTTAGAGCTGTGGGCTTCCTGGAGGATAACATCCCGAAGTCCTCCATAAACTGGAACCCATATTCGTCCGTTTAGTCGTAGCATTCCATCTTTGTCGTAGGATAACTGCTCCTCAGTTACTCCTAACTTCTCTGCAGGATAGTTAGCTTCCAACACAGCTTCCTTCTGTGCAGCTAACACCCTTTCATTCAAATTATTTCTTATTTCAATGCGCTTGGCATTGATTCTGATTGGTTTCACCCTTTCCTTTCTGCTTAAGGCGTCGGCAACTACATTTGCCTTGCCTCGATGGTATCTTATCTCGCAGTCATAATCATTTAAAGTTTCCATCCATCGCCTTTGACGCATATTCAATTCCTTCTGATTGAACAAGTGTTGAAGACTCTTGTGATCCGAATAAATTATACACTTGGTTCCGTACAAGTAATGTCTCCATAGCTTCAAAGCAAACACAACCGCACCCAATTCCAAATCGTGGGTGGTGTAGTTCTTCTCGTGCACCTTTAGCTGGCGAGAAGCGTAGGCAATGACTTTGCCTCTTTGCATGAGTACACAGCCCATATCAGTGTGCGATGCATCGCAATACACTATGAAATCTTCTATGCCATCGGGCAGTGTCAACACTGGCACGTTGCTCAACTTCTTCTTCAAAATATCGAAGGATTCCTGCTGCTTAGGGCCTCAATCGAACTTAATCTTCTTACGAGTCAACGAAGTTAGGGGCGCAGCAATTCTTGAAAAGTTCTCGATAAATCGCCTATAATATCCTGCCAATCCGAGGAAACTGCGAATTTCGGTAGGAGTCTTCGGCTCCTGCCAGTTCATGACTGCTTCTACTTTCGCGGGATCTACTTGGATACCACGCTCGCTTACTACATGTCCAAGGAATTGGACTTCTCGAAGCCAAAATTCACACTTCGAAAATTTGGCATAAAGCTTTTCTTGATGCAGAAGTTTGAGAATACAACGAAGGTGTTTCTCATGGTCAGCTTGGCTCTTCGAGTAGATAAGGATGTCGTCAATAAAGACGATAACGAATTTATCTAGATAGGGCCTGCAGACACGATTCATGAGATCCATGAACGCGGCTGGTGCGTTAGTGAGCCCAAACGGCATCACTAGGAACTCGTAATGTCCATAACGAGTCCTAAACGCTGTCTTGTGCACATCTTCGTCTTTGACCTTTAACTGATGATAACCTGACCTCAGGTCAATCTTGGAGAAATAGCTTGCTCCTTGCAACTGATCGAACAGATCGTCGATCCTGGGTAACGGATACCTATTCTTGATAGTGACCTTGTTAAGTTCACGGTAATCGATGCACAGACGCATCGATCCATCCTTCTTTTTAACGAACAAGATTGGCGCTCCCCAAGGAGACGAGCTAGGTCTAATAAAACCTTTAGCTAACAAATCATCCAACTGCGTCCTCAACTCCTTCATCTCCGTTGGTGCCAATCTGTATGGTGCTCTTACTACAGGCGCAGCGCCTGGAATGATGTCTATCCGAAACTCCACTTGCCTATCTGGTGGCAAACTGGGTAGTTCTTCTGGGAATACCTCAGGATATCCTGAGATAACAGGGATATCTTCAATCTTCGGCTTCGGCTCATCAATGGTAACTTGTGCCATATAAATGACACATCCTTTCTGCATGCATCTGGATGCCTTGAGCATGGACACTTGCTCCGGCAATCCATGCTGGGTGTCTCCTTGAATAGTAAGTGACTTACCAGACGGAGTCTTAACTATTACTTGCTTTCTATTGCACAGAATCTGGGCTTGGTTACTCGACAACCAATCCATGCCTATCGCTATATCAAATCCAGCTAGCTTAAAGGGAAGCAAGGATAACGGGAAAGAATGATTCCTAATGGATATAACACATCCATCTAGAACAGTCGAGGCGGTTTCTATGGTTCCGTCGGCTAATTCCACCTCATATTTCACACTTAAGGTTTTAACAGGAAGGTTTAACAATTTACAAAACTTATCATCTACAAACGACTTATCAGCTCCTGAATCAAATAGGACTCTAGCAAAAACATCATTTACAAGAAACGTACCTGTAATGACGTTGTCATCGAGAACTGCTTCCTTGGCGTCCATTCTGAAGACTCTCGCATTAGTCTTCTTTCCGTCGTCAGCTTTCTTTGCATTCTTTGGGCAATTTGGCCGGATATGCCCTTTTCTCGTTGCAACCAAAACAAGTTGCATCCTTCATCTTCTTGCAATCTAGAGCTTTATGGTCTGTGGACTTGCAGATTCCACATCGCTTTTCGTGAGACTGGGATTTCGCTTCCAAACGACATTTCCCAAAATGGTGTCTCTTGCAATTCTTGCATCTGGGTTTTTCACCCGACTGATCTCCTTTCTTGAACCCCGACCCTTTCTTATGGTCGTTGTTTCCCTTGTGTCGTTTCTCAGATCTTCGTGAGGTGTCGTCCTCACGTTTCCTCTTGTTTTCCTCTGAGCTCTTCATAGCTCTCAGTCTGACTACATCCTGAGTGAGGGAGAGGGATAGATCAGCTACGGATCTAAATGTCGTAGGCCTTGAAGCCTTGACGCTTGCCTTTATCTCCGGTGCCAGACCCCCAATAAACCGAGCAATCCTTCGCGGCTCCGGGGTCACCAGATAAGGCACTAACCGAGATAAAGTGTTGAACGTAGTAAGATACGCTTGACAATCGAGGTTCTTCATAACCAGAGATACGAAATCCGATTCAATTCTTTCGACCTCATGCTGCGGGCAGAAATTCTCTTTGATCAGGGCCACAAACTGTTCCCATGGCATACCGTACAGTGTGGCCTTACCGGCAGCTTGTAGGAGTGACTTCCACCATGCTAACGCATCTCCCTTGAATGACTGGGACACGTACTTCACGATGTCCCTATCAGCACACCCGCTGATATCAACCACAGTATCCATCTCATCTAGCCATGTCATGCAGTCAACTGCTCCTTTTTCCCCAGTAAAATCTCTGGGTTTGCAAGATACGAAATATTTGTACGTACAGGACTTGCTGTGCGTATCATGCTTCAGCTTGACTTCTTGCTTAGGAATACTGCTGTGGTTGGAGGAGTGATTATCCTCCTCATCCTTCTTCGGCTCGTTCTTCTTAGAAGGTGGCTTACTATGAGCCTCAGAATGAGTCTTGGGCTTTACGTGCGATACTGTTCGGGTCCTACTCCGAGTACCGCTAGATTCTCTGAATTGCCTATCCATAGCTTTGGCAACAGCGTTATCTATCAGTGCTTGCAATTCTTCACCAGTGACGTGAATCCGGGTATTATCTGGGTGTTCTCCAGAATGACTGTTGGTCTCCTCCGATTTGGCCATGTAGCTTTAAGCTACATAAAAGGACAAGGTCTTATTTAGAAACCTAACAGTATTATCGTTCTAGACGATTTATTAACCATGGTATTAATAACCATAATAGTTAATTTAATTAATTTCATTCAAGGCTTTTATTAGCAACTATATCATGGAATGAAATATATATATTGGCACAATAGGCCTAGTCACTTCGGACAACTTACTAAATTATAAATTTAGATTTTTATAGGATTAGCATTGTATAATTAAACAAATAATCCTTTACTAGGCAGGGAGTCATAAACCACAACTGCCACTATATGACATAGTCATAACCCGTAGGTATCAAGTCATAAACAGACTTGTGTACAGATATAATCTGTAGATAATTTATTAAAAAGGGTGGCTCGTGTGATTTTACAGATCACGCTTGGCCAAGAATGTTAACATGTTTACAGATGTTAACAGGGATTTGAATCTTTTCAACCAGGTTTTACCATATTGGCTAGGCCTGTAAATAAGGCATTCAAGCTAGGTTCTACCTTACTAAGATTCTTATTAAAATGGCAAATCAAATAAAAATTAATATTTTCCATTTATTTTAAAATTATATTCATGCACATAAATAAAATGAGAAATTCAAATTAACCATTTCAAATTTTAAATAAAGTAACTAGTACAACTTTGCCCTAAACGGGACTTTAATCCAAATAACATGAATAACATGCTCGCGCAGGGGCTAACCCAATAACAACAACAACAAATAAAACAAAACAAACCCACGCAGGGGTTAACAGAACAACATACCCACGCAGGGGTAGAATAAGAGAAATATACCCACGCAGGGGTAGAATACAGGAATAAATGTCCACGCAGGGACATTGAGTGGAAGAGCTAACAACAAAGGATTTAATAATCCTTCTTACTCTTACCCTTAATCAAGTCAACCATCTTCTTGAACATACCGCGGTTGTGTCGGCGATCATTTTGCAATTCCCGTCGCACGTCGTGTATCCCTTGCAGGATTTCTTGGACTTGCGGTGGCGACATCATCGGCGCCGGCGGCGGTGGCTAATACTGCTGTGGCTGTGGAGGCTGCGGCTGCTGGTATCCCTGCGGTGGGAATCCAAAAGCTGATTGTCCCGTAGCCCAGGGACCTCCAAACGCACTCTCCTGGTTGAGAGGGTTGTAGCCTGAAGCTAACCAGTAGGGATCTCCCGTATAATCATAACCGGGAGGAAAAGTCGGCTCGAAAGGGTTGAACTGCGCTGCGCTAGCATACGCAGGGATGGGCTCTCCAAAGTTCTGCGGCGGTAGTGGTGCAATAGTCGCAGAAGTAACCTCTGAGACGGGATGCTGAGACTCTCCCATCTCTGACTCCTCGTGGAGCGGCGAGTGGCGGCCGCTACCTGAATGTCGAGGGGTGGCAATGCGAATCCCTCCTCGCGTAGACATACGCGCGTTCCTCCTTGGCCTCTGAGGCGGAGGAGGCAAAACCGGTGGTGGTGGTGGCGACGGAGTAATCACATCGCGCCAGAAGGCCTCAGATGGGTCCTGCTGCAAAGGCGGCTGCTGAAGCTGCTGCTGCTGAGAGTGGTGCTGCGAATGCACGGGAGAACCGTGGTAAGACTGGTGCATGGGAGAGTTGTGCTGGCTGGGGGTGTAAAACCAATCATGCTGTTTAAACCTCCCCTCGTAGCTGTCAACACCATTGAAGGGTGATCCCCTGTATGGTGACCCATCCGATATCTCAATGGGATGGTTAGGCGTGCCAGACGGTGGCAGGGAAGGGTCAGTGTCCTCGTCAACCTCCATCTCGTTACCACCAGAGAAGTGGTCTTCCGGTCCTAGTGGGTTATGACCCACTGGTTCATCCAAGTAAGCATCAGGGTTGTATAGGCCCTGATAAGCTGGTGCTGGGTACTGGTGAGGTGACTGGTGTAATGGAATGAAAGATCCATGGGAGTCATGGGGCCCATTTTCAGAATGTGGCCCAAAGGAGTGGGGTAGGGATGGCGAGGTGCTCAAAGATACCGAGTGCCTGGCTGGCTCGGCAAATGATCTCCAAAGATCATGGGCTGCAGTGTTGTGCGAAGCTGATGGGGCTCGCCTGTGTGAGGGTCCTGCCTCGTGGTCATGTGATGTGGCAAATCCTCCTCGTCCTCGCATACGTGGCGGCATGATGAACCTGTCAAAAATTAAACAAGTTGCACAACAAAATATATAAGACAAAGCTAATAATAAAAATAAAGATAAAATAAACGAAATGTTGAACATTTCCTAAGTTCTTTGTCTAGACTCGAAAATCGAGGATTGTGCAATTGTATAACTGAGATTAAACACAAAGGACTAGTGTTTAATTCACTCAGCGTTGGCTCTGATACCAACCTGTCACACCCCGATTTCCACGTGTCACCGGTGGGCCCGACGTGGGGTACAGTGACGTAGTTGGCATCGTCATAGACAATCAACACAATATAATAATGCACAGCGGAAGCAGAATAGATACATTTCAACTTTAATTAAAATGACATAATAAACATCATAAGTAGTTGAAACGGATCCACAGGCGGATCAAATAAAAATAAGAATAAATTGTTCAACAGTTATTTGTCGTCCGAGCTTGCGAGACTATAGTGGACGCTCTTAGGAAACAGCCAGCCTATTTCGTATAGTACCTGCACTTAACCTTTTGGGAAAAATACGTCAGTTTACACTGGTAAATACAAATCGACTGGCTCATTTTGAAAATGATTGAAAATTGATTTAAATGCACAAGGCATAAATATTTTTATTAACTTGGGATATTTATGCAATATAAACTTGTGAACGATTTACATGTACCCGTACTTATGGTGGCCCGGGATCTGCTGTCCGGGCTAAAGGTTAAATGACACACCACATTAAAGAGTTATACACGCCGGGTGTACGCCTACACCCCGTGCTCTGGTCGTGGCTATCTCGTAAGATAATGCCAAGGATATCCGGGACACGGTCAATAACCCCCCAAAGCCTAAAGTAAGACAAGACTGTTTAAACGAGTCGCACAAGCTATTCAAGACTGTACACCCATAAGGTGCAGGACTTGTGCGCCCGATCAAGCGGTATTTTAAATACCGTACCCCAAGCCCGTATAGGGAAAATAAGTCAAAATGCATTTACCTGAGCAAGTATGAATCACAATTGGTAAGTGTAGATAGCTTTTACTGGGCCTCCTATTCTGGAACAAAGGTTTATAATAACCTATTAGATTCCTAACGGGTCTTTTATTGAAGCCTAAGCTTTGACCGGTTAGTTTTAAGGACGATACGGTACAAGCGCACGATTAAGCGAAAGACCGGATAGAATGTGATTTAGACCCGACAAGTTTGAATACTTGTATAATATGGGTATACTAAATACATTCTGGATTTTGAGTTAAAAATGATAACGTTTGACCCGTTTCGGTCAATTTACGCAAACTAGTTACGTAAACCGAACCGAACGCAAAAAGGGCGTTACGGGTAGCCAAAAGAGTCAAATGCAAGTTCCCTGAGATAATATGCTCTAAATATGATATAATATCAGTAAGTTATGTTCTATATTGCCCGGAATAATTTTAAACTCAATTTATGCCTTATAAGGGCATTTTGGTCATTTAAAAGATTATAAAAGAGTCATATTAGAAATCTGAGTTTCGGGTCTGGTTTATACAGTAATTATACTTCATTTAACATATTATAACAGTAGGGTATGACCCATATACCAAACACATCATTTAAAATCAAACTATGCATCGTAGGGGTATTTTAGTAATTTCATAGGGGCTAAAACTGCCAAAACTGGAAACCTGAGTTCATATACTTATACTTACTGTTATTATATGAAAATATACCAATTACATCAGTAGGTATGAGTCTTATATGTTTAAAACGGGTATAACGCTTACTATGCGCTAAAAACGCTAAAAATGCGATTTAGAGCCGTTTCCGGGTTTTTAAAAGAAAGCTGAGATTTTTATATTTCCAGAATGCTCAAAATAATTTATTTAACATATAAAATCAGTAGAAAAAGGTTTCGGGTCAAAAGGATGTATAAAACTCATTTTATGGCTTAAATAGTCACAACCGGCATTAACCGAATCGACTAAGCGATCTAAGATACGATCAGCCAAAAATTAAATAAAAATCATCAAAAATCCCAAAATAATATATAACATCAGTGGGTAGAAAGTTTTGTATCAAAACGTGGCCTGAAATAGGTTATACGCTAAATGCGCCGTTTTTGTAACTTTAAGATATAGTTTTACGATATCGGCCATAACTCAAAATCTGGACCACTAACTGATCTCAAATTTTTGGTGCAAGTTCATATATTAGAAATAAAGATTTCTACTCTTTCACTTTTCCAAAAATCACGTTTTATATCAAAAAGGGCAAAATAGTCAACTTTAAGCATAAATCGGAAACATGCAAATGAATCGGCTAAACATAGACTCAAGCAATAAAAATTCCAGAGAGTTTTACCAAAATAAAAATAGTTAAAAATACTCTCCAATACAGATCTCAAACATGCATGTACGGATCCGAATCGATAGTCTACGAAAAAGTCGTTTTACAAGACTTTCGGTTCCGATTCGTATTTATACTATAGATTGTCGAGTTGATTATGATAAAACACATTCTTACATATATTATAAGTTATTTATGATGATCAAACAGATTGCATGTCCTCTACATTATCATTTAAGCTATTTTTCACAAAAACCATTTCTGTTGACTTTTGAGAAACAACTTTGACTCGACAATTAGCATGCAATAAGTGGGAATCAGAGAATACCCTTTTGAGGGTTTGTTTCCCACATAAATACCAACATATATGTGGTTTCAATTCGAGAAATGACAGAGCTAAACTCGTTTAATCGAAAAGTCAAATAATAAGAACAACGGTTTGACTTTTAGCAATTAATCTATGCTAGAACGAAATATAGATTGATGTAAAGGGTTACCAAGGTCCTAATGAAGCTTAGTTAACCCTTAGAGGCTGCCTTGACGTTCAGAAATGCTCCAGAAGTCTTGAGAGTGTTTTGTAAGATGTGTGTTCTTGTTTACAAGCACAAGTGCCTCTAGAATTGAACAATTGATCTGTTTTATGGTGTAATCAGAGGTTGAAGGGAGGTTACTGTTGTTCTAGGCATGCATGGACTATTATTGGAGCATTTTGGAGGTGCTAACAGCTGTTACACACTCAAATTCGGACCCAAATCACAACAGTTCGCGAATTCTGTTACTGGGCTTGGGTCGCGGCCCGCTTAGGCCTGTCCAGGCGGGCCGCCTGGCTTCTGCTGCTGTCAAACTTTGCCAATTGTTGGCAGTTTTGGTCCCTGTCTTCGCAATTGATGTTTCGGCTAATTATCATAACTCGTAAACCCCCAAACTTGGTTTCTAAGAACCTTGGGACATTTACCAACATGGTAATGTCCTCGGATAACTTTGCGCTCAACCGAAAAGCCATGAAATTCGACGTTGACGCTTTTAACCCCTCAAGTACGGTTTTGGCCATAACTTTCTCATACGTTGACGAAACTTCACGAAATTTTAACCACATATTCTAGTGAGTATATTTTAGCATTAAAAAGCTTCGGGTCCGCCAAAAGTTCACTCAGAGGTATAAATTCAACATGTTGACACTTTTGGCCCCTATAGTTTGTAATTCCTCACTTTTGTGCAATTTCCGCGTCGTATGATCCATGAACCATCCGTTTAAGGTTATAGACATTATGTAGGGTTATCATAGGGTCTATTTATCCATTGTTGACACTTTGAACCCTTACGTTCCATAGTTTTCACCGTTTGTCACTTTTAGTCCCTCTAAAGTATATTTTCACATACCGGAACCTTATGACACGTGTCAAGACATTATTGGACGAAATTTTTCGAGGTGTTACACTTGGGCCTGTTGATGCTGTTGCTGAGGCTGCGGTTGCTGCTGTCGAGGCTGCTGCGGTTGGTAACGTTGAGGGCACACGTTGGCCATATGGTTAGTATCACTACACGTGTAGCATGCTCGCCGAGGGGCGACTTGATTTGGAGCTAAAAGGGCTTGGTTTTGGTAGGCCTGTGGTGGGATGCGGCAGTATGGAGAAGTATGCCCACTTCGGCCACACTTGTCGCACTTTCGGCAATGAGCGTTTGGAGGGTGATGATACTGGCATTTGCCACACTTCGGTTGCGTTCCAGTGTAAACCTTGCGTGGAGTTTCATTGTTGGCAAAAGCAGGCATGGTTTGCAGGGGTTGTGGGTTTGGCGGAGTGACGACCGCACAATTTTGGCTCGAAGCCTTCCACTTCTTGCCTTGGTTTTTCTTAGACGGTTGGGAGGGTTTGGGCTCATTAGAAGAGTCAATTGTAGCTTGGCGTGCACTCTTTGTTGAAACCTTGTCAAAGGTTCCATGAAGAACGCAGTTGTTGTTAAGTTCGGTGGCTATACGAAAAGCATCTTCAATGGTTTGGGGATTGGCAGAGGCAAGGTGGTTTGTCAGGGAAGGTGCAACACAACGGACGAATTTGGCTACGGTTTTGGGAACGGTTTCAACTTGTCCAGGACAGAGAACACTGAGTTGTTTAAAGCGCGTAATCAGGCCATCCATGTCACTCCCCTTCTGAGTAAGGTTCCAAAATTCGTTTTCCAATTTTTGGAGTTCATGAGGAGGACAGAAGTGGTCTTTCATAAGCTGTTTGAGATCGTCCCAAGGCATAGCATGTGCAACCTCGTTTCCCTTTTTGTTACGTTCAGTCGTCCACCACTCGAGTGCCTTTTCACGAAACACCCCAGTTGCATTCAAGGTTCTTAGTTTGTCAGGGCAGCCACTTTGCAAGAAGGTAAGCTCGATGGCATCAAACCAGTTCATCATGGCGGTAGCGCCATTCTTGCCAGTAAATTCTAAGGGTTTACAAGCCATGAATTGCTTAAATTGGAAGGTCGATTTGGGTTTTTCTGCCTTTGAGTCAACAGAGCCATGCGGTGAATCGGTTTGCATCTTGCTAAAGATGTCGGGTAGGACTTTAGCAAATTGCTTGGCCATAAATTTCATGCAATCCTTTTGAGACATGGCGGTGGAAGTTGATCCCTTCTTTGACTTTTGCCTCTTGGAAGAGCTAGACGACATCTAAAAGATTAAAAGAGAAGGAAAGGATGAGACTTAATCATTAATTGAAAATAAGGTTTGTGTATGTAAAAGCAAGTAAATGTTCATGTATCAAGTAAAGTTCACATAGAGCATAAGTTTCCAACATGCGTTCAACAAGTATAACACATAAGTTGCGTAAAGGGGGTATAAATTTAGTTTGTTCACGAGAATTATTATTGTTTGTGATTGCGGTAACGTGCGAAATGATTAAAACGACATTTCGAAACGAATGAACGTTCAAGTATGAAATCACATATAAATTGAGATACGTAAAAGAGAGGCTCAATAAAACATAGGATTGTTTCGGGTAGAGAAACGTCGACAATTCCAAAGTGGGTCGAAAGTCCTTTCGATTTAGAGATATTGTGCTTTGGCCTATAAGTAAGATACTCTCATCGAGAAGCGATTAACGGTATCTTACCCTTCCGGTTACTACACATCTCTAAATGATTGGAACATTCGGGACTTTGGCGAGAATAAAAATCAAGGAATGGGACTTAATCGACAAGATGCGGGTTTCACCCCTAACTTGACAATTTCGTACCCTAAATGTGGTTGGTACTTGTCGGCCAAAAATAAAATTTTGACACTTTGACAAGGGTCCACTAGAGTTGAAATGGAAATTACCATTAAGTTGTGGATGTCACTCCTAGCTTAATGGTGAAATTTCGTGCAAAAATAGATTAAAGGTAGAGTGAGAGTCGTTTACCAAATTGTGGGTTTCACGCCTATTTTGGTAAAGTTGCCTCGTTGATGTTACAAGAGTATAAAATAACATAAGTGTATTCGTGTTAGCCTTAGGAAAGGCATGTAAATTTAATGGAGAGTATAGCTAGGAAGTATGCATGGTCGAGTACAAAAGTTTTAAACAACAAATAAGAGGCAAAATTCCTAAAACTATAGATTAGGGCAAAAGCATGGCAATTTTCCTAATTCCCTATAGTTATGGCTCTGATACCAATCTGTCACACCCCAACCAATGGCGGAAACATCGGGATGAGACGAAGTGTGAAGATTGCTCGAGACATCATAACGCTAATAATTGTGACAAGTATTTAAATAATCCGATTTCATTTCATAAGATAAATTGTCAACATTACAAGAAATTCAAATACAACAAGTTTAACAAAAATAACATGACAACATAACAAAATTGATACAACATATTAAACCCTAACGTCTATATGTGTATCTAGGCATCAATGCTACTTCTTTTCTTAGCATCATCCTCATCAACCTGTAACATGTTTAAAATAATTCAATGTAAAAGCAAAGGCGAGTATACAAGTTTGATACATACATAGCAAAAGATAAGTTTTAAACAATTCCTCATAGCAAGCATGTGATTCAAGATAAACATTTAAATATGGCATGTGTCTAACATATCAAACCAAGGAAACGCAATATGCTCATGACATTACCGATGATAAAGGGCGGGTTGTTAATCCTATAGCGCTACATATGTCACGGTTTGGCTCGTACGAAGTTAATGATAAATTCAACACATAAGTTTCACCCAAGTTTAAAGTATCAAGCCATCACGTATACAAGCATGTTATAGGAATGTTCATGTGTTTAAGCAAAATGTTCATGTGTAAGTTCGGTGATAGATAAAACATGTTACACCCCAAAAGTGATAAAAGTAAAAGGGGGAATACGAGTATACTCACGGTGGTTGCAAGCTTTTCCTACTTGAATTCCCGCGAGTGAGTTGGTGGATGGATTAGTTTGGAGCACCTTGTCCTTCTACACGAGGCAAACAAGGTGTGTGAGTTTGGCGTTTACGGAAGATTATAGATTCGGAGTTTAAAATGTATAGAAATAACATACGTAAAAATAATCATCTTGTACACATAACCCTTGTTCTTGACACTATTAGAACTCAAGAGAGTTGGTATGATTTCATGGATTCAAAGGTCCATTAGAGTCGTAACAAGAGCATGGTCATAGATGATGTAACATATTCTTGACAAGTAACTATTAGGTTATCATCAAGTTTAGTTACTTAGGTATATATGTATGTATATAGAATAGCCTAGATATTATATTGGTTACAAGTCTTATGATTCAAGCATGAGGTAGGAGATCAATGTCTCCATTTAGGCACCTCTTTGTGTCATAGAGTACATACATGAGGTAGGAAGAACAAGCTCCCGTTTAGGCACCTCTATTGTTCACCACTACACTTGTTGTTATAAACAACAAGGAGGGTCATGAACATACAAGTATTAAGGAAATAACAACAACTAATCTATAGAAAACATCATGTAATGAGTGGATTCTTATGAAGGATAGCCCAAGCTTGTCCAACCATCACACATTCATCAAGCTTCATACTTGAACACTACTTGTGGGTAAAACCCTAACTAAAACAGAAAGTTTATGAGGTTTTAACCTCTGAATTAGATGTCTCAACCATGTTTTTAAGCTTAACCAACCATAAGAGAGGTTGTAAGCATTAGGACATTGGTTTGAGTTGTGTTAAACACAAGTTGGATGAAGTTTGCATAAGATGTAACAAAACAGAAAGTTTTTGGTCAATTTCGGAGTAATTCCAGGTCTGATTTCTCCAAGGAGAAGTCAAGGAATCAAACTCCATGATTAACCAAGCAAATAGGAAGAAGAATCAAGTGTTTTCATCAAGAAATGAGCAAGTTATACCAAGTTTAGTGTAGAGGTATGAATCTGTCCGAAAATGCAAGTTCTTGCTTGAATTTGGGAGTGTTTTGGTGAAATTTGAGAGTGGTGAAAGTGTCCAAGTGCTTGGGGAAGCTTGGGTACTTATAGGGAGGTGATTAGGGTTGATTAGAGATGTTTACTAGAGCCAAAACTCGGTTTAAACTTGAAATCCCGCTCAAACAATGGAGCTGGTCGCGACTGTTGGAGCTTCTGCCGACCAGGGACCTCACGCGGCCCGCCTGAGTTTTCAGGCTAAGTCCACGCGGGCCGCGAGCCACTTGTGGTTCTGGATAAGTTTCATTTTATTACAATTTTGGCCCCTAGAGTTGTATGGTTGATGTTTTAAAGTGTTATAGGGACCATATTTGCCACAATGGCATAGATTAAGATATGTTTATGCATGAGGAGTATAAACCAAGTATAATCGCGCGTATAAGTATCAATTCAAGTGTCGTTCTTGTTCAAAACACGTTCAAGGCATAAGTTTAGTTTGATCACAAGTTTCACACATAGATTCCAAGTATAATGATTAAACATCGATTGATGCACGAAGTTGAACATACGAGCATAATTAGAGTGCATACAACATATATGTAATAAAATACCAGTTTCATTAATGATCTAAGTCTCGATTTAATAAAGATTACAAAGAAAGGAAATGATTACAAGAATACGAGGTTTCCAAAAATAGAATTACGAACAAAACTTCCTATAAATGGAAGGTACAAAATAGCCGGGCGTTACAATAGCTCTATAGGAGTAGCACACCACCCATTTGTGGTCATTGTTAAGTATTCAATCAAAACGGTATTGTTTACTTCGGTGACGAGGTTACGCTACTGGGCACTTTGGTTTGACCTATAGTTGATGCATGCTAGTATGATATTTAATGTAGTGTATAAGTGCCATGTTGGATTTGAGTCATTTTTATACGTATGCTATCTAGACAAAACTTGTATGCTCGCCAACCTTTTTGTATTGACAAATACTTTATATACATGTTGCAGGCAATTGATGATGAAATCTACCTAGGGTGGAACTAGAAACACACTCAATATTTTATCTGTATGTTTTTCCTTCATGTTGTTATGTTATTTCCCAGCTCGTTATAATTTCCTTCAAGACAATGTACTATTTGAAATCATGAATGAAATGGAAAATTTGAATCATTAATTATAACTAGTTTTGTACCCAACGCCGCGTTGCGGCGAGCTCAATCGAAACATTCTTGATGTGATAAAATGTGAGCTCTACATTACAAAACAACTCATAACACAGTCATGCTAAACCGAATCATTCTTGGTGCTGATATGCCAAATGTATTTTTAATAAAACAAACAACTCATATTAAATTGTATCAAATACACATTCTTGGTGATAGCATGTAAGCAATCACGCTAAACCGAATCATTTTTGTTGTAATAAGATGGCAAATGCATTTATAACAAAACAAACAACTCATGTTATATTGTATCAAATACAAAAAAAAATGTGTCTATTAACATCAATATATGAAAACGTAGTCATTCCACAAAAGAAACTTTTATTACAATCCGATCATCATCAAGATCAATGAATATCAATCATCTTTCATCATATCACATGCATAAGATATGTTTGCCTTGAAAAATGATGACGATGAAAAAAAACTGTGATGGCCATATCAAAGATGCTAATATTCGATGATGTTGATGGTGGTGAAGTTTTTACTACTCTTCTTTTCTTCAAAGACTTCAACCTTTCAACCCTGTCTCGCTTTTTCATGGTCTTTTCAGCAATCTTGTTAACCAACTGCAAATATCCGAATTGGTAGCAATATATAATAGTATGAGTTCTTCAATCTTCTTCTACTGAACACCAATTGGAATTGCTCTAAAACACAAAGTTGTATTTCAATAATGGATACTACAAATTGAGAATGGGTCAAAACGGGTTCGGTTTAGAATAGGCTAATCCAAAACTGGTTCAGTTTGGTTCAGGTTAAAATGTGCTTGGGACAAAACGGATTGAAGTCAGTATAGACTCCAGGCAAAACGGGCCGGTTAAATATATACATAAACGACCATAATCCATCTAGCCAACTGTTAATTCGCCAAGTCCCACTTTGAGTTTTTCTAGAGTTTTGTAAACATTTTCCTTAACTATTGGACTATGGAATTCGATATTGCAAAGCATGATTCTTAAACCAAATAGTGAAGAAAATGGACATAAAACTCACAGATTTGCAGGAAAATTTACCTTTTCCAACTCTCTTACATGTCATCACCAACATGAAATTTTGTACCTGACAACAAAGTTTGATGATAACGATGTTAAAAAGTATTACAATTTTCCTTAAGTAAATAGCTATTCTTTGTTAAAGGTAATATTATAGTATTGAAAGGAAACTTACCGTTAGAAACCGATGAGTGGTACCGGTTTCAAAGCTGTTTCGGTTTCTTGCGGGTTCCGGTTTCTGTTCTCAAACTGGTTTCGTTGTGTGCGTCTACTCAAAATTGTGGGGCGATTGGAAACCCCCCCCCCCCCAAAGAATGACTAATGGGTTTTCCTTCTAATTTTCCTAGCCGACTTCTTTTTCTCTCAGGGGCTGCATATTCATCAGCCCAAAGACCAATGGATAACGTTACCAGAACCGACACTTTTTTTATAGTCTTTCTTTACAAGATTTCATCAAATTCTATTTCGAATTGTTCTATTAAAATCAATTAGAATAAAAACCGACCTTTTCAACCCACAAAATTGTAGTGATTCCTTTTGTACTCCGGATCACGCACCGGAATTATAAAATCATATACTTTCAGTTTGACCTGTCAGTTTGTGCGTGATTCCTTTTATAAAGCCCATGCACTCTGCAGATTAAGATTTGTCACTTTTTAAACACATAAACAGAATTATCCAAATTAGCATAATGCGGTACACATTTTAGGGTTAGCATATTCGATGCAGGTGTATTAATAGATACCTATTTTTAGTCGGTAATCACAACCAACCAACTAAACGCCAATATTCAAACCTTAAAAGACGGCTTAGTAAAACAACGATAATCACAACCAACCAGCGCTAGTCGTCACAAAGCGAAAAAGGCTCAGAATGACACTTCATCATCGCCGGTGCCAACAAAACACGGCTCAGTGCTGCTACGGCTGCAACCAGAGTTGCCACGCCAAGTAGCAAGCCACCATCATCGCCGGATAACGCTTCAAATCCCAAATAAATCGAAAAACAAACAGTTTGTACTTTTCACCACGAACATAAATAGCTTGTGTTTTCACTACTACTGTTATCAACACAACCACCAACATCACAGCCGAAACAATAGCGAGAAACAACATGGCCAACACCACTAACACAATCGTTTAATCAATCTCAGAAAGCAAAAAAAAAAAAAAAAAAAAAAAAAAAACAGAATTACCAACACGACTTAGATCCGGAAAAGATCATCATCGTCGTTGAACACGCTCAGTAGCGCTACGGTTGCAACCGGAGTTGCCATACCAGGTAGCAAGCCACCATTATCGTCAGGTAAGTGAAAAGCTGAAACCTCGCAAGAACCCCGACCGCCATCTCCTAAAACGTTGGTTAAACGGCCTGAATACGCCAGTGGTGACACTCCGGTCACCTCCCCTATGTCTTCTTTAAGAGGGGTAACATATAAAGCTAGATGACGCGTCTCAAGGAGGGTTGACCGCTCAAATAGGTCAATCGGAACAAACCACAAGCAACATGATTAGATCATATGAATGTTTAGCAACATCAATAAGCAACATGTCTGCAACTAATCTTACTCTACGCGATGCCACAATTTCAAGTATATCACTAACTGATGCCACCACAATTTCAGCTTTTGTACGTCAAAGAACAACAATTATCATGACAACTTCCATCTCTTCCAACCCATCCCCAATGGTTTATAACCTAGAAAAAGCTATATCAGTAACACATCAAGATGTCGCACATATGAGGCAGTTTCAAATCTCTATAATGTTTTATGTATACTACATCAAAATCACAAACAATATATAATTATTCAAAACACTTGTACAGAAACTTTCAAAAATTCGATTAAAGTTTACCCTCAACATAAATTAGTAGAAAATTAAAAAAAAACACACACCATGGATGTTAATTTCTAAACTGGGTAATGGCCTTCACTCATGAAACCATGATAGCTCATAGCTAAAAGTTTACAATTATACAACAAATTTTTTTCTCCTTTATCACAGCAAGTTCAAAATTCATAATTGTAGCAAAAGTAATTTAACACAACCAAACCTTGTCGAATATCTTCGATCGACTAAAAAGCATGTATATTATACTAATCATAAATGGATTCCAACACCTATACATAACAAATTGAAAATAAACCCTAACAAATATGTTTCAAAAGAAAACAAAAAAAAACCTTCTCAAATATCTTCAATCGGGAAAAACATGTAAATTAAACATTAAAGTAAAAAAAAAAGGATTTCAATCATATAATATATAATCAGTACTTACCTTGAATCAGAAATTAAAGCCCTAGAAACCTTGAACCACAGATCAAATGAATCTGAAGCCCTAGAAACCCTGATTAGAGTGGTGGTGAGACTCCGGTCACCGCCCCTCTCCTCCCCTTTTCCTCTCTTCAGTCTCTTCTCTTCTGAGACTTTCAAAGAGGTGTTGGCAAGGGGGATGACCACTGGTTGCAACGACATCTTCTTCGGCAAAACACCGACTTCACAGGCGGCATCTGAAGCTCCGCCTCAACCCACCGCCAGCAAGCTGCCATGAAATCGGTTCTCTTTCTCTCTCTGCATTCCTTTTGAGTCACCGCATCTCCTGCTCTCTGTAACAAAGGGGGCGGTAGCATTACATCGCCCTTCAGATGACACAACACGTGTCTCATTTGGTGGTGATAAGCCCATCACCGCCAAATGGGCCCAATCATATATGAACATGGTAAAATGTACTATTCATTTCGTTGGCTTATTAACATATATGAATGTCACAAGTCATACATTCCGATGTTTTGAGCAATCTAGTTCGTCTCACTCCGATGTTTTCGCCATCGATTGGGGTGTGACAGATTGGTATCAGAGCCACAACTATAGTGAATTAGGAAAATTTCCATGTTGACCTAGTCTATAGTTAAGAAACCCTTATTTGACCATTCTCTTATTATGCTCAAACTATACTTGATTCTCCCTATTTTGCTTCTTGTCTCCTTTTATCTTAAAATATATGTCTTTCCTAAGGCAAGACTATGCTACAATACGAATACATGAAGACACTCGTATCCCACAATCGAAATGACCTCACCAAAATAGGAGTGAAACCTTTAATTTGATGACGATTTTCAATTCACAATTTCGATTTTTACGAAATTTTACCATTACGTTTGGAGTGATTTCCTTACCTTAATGACAATTTCATTTCCTTACCTTGATGAGTAAGTACCAACCATGTTTAGGGAACGACATCACAAAGTTAGAAATGATATCAAAATCTTGGTGACTAGTCTCACTATTTGATTTTCAATCCCACCAAAGTCTCGAACTTTCAATTGACTAGGGACATGTACTATTCACCTTCTTATCTTTAAGGTTGATCGTAATGGGCCAACGCCCTTTCCACATCAGCACCAAAACAACTATTTCATTATGGGGCAGTGCTATATGGGCGTTTGCCCCTTCTCAGTTACCATAACAACAAACGTGAGCCCTTTTTCACCACCTTTCACCAATCACATACATACAAACATTCATATTTTCCAAGTTATATTAGTTAAACCATAACAAAAATATAATTTAGTTAAATTGTTACACTTAGATCACTTCAACCTAAAAAGCATGGGTTTAATGTGCATAAATACAAAAGGCAACACAAGTGGCTCCATAAACCCTAAAGCGGAGGTTGTTTAATACACACAGCTCCACGATGACTGACGCTATGCCGCCGTCAAAGTTCGAAGACGCCGATGAAACCATCGAAGAAGCAGCCACTGCAACCTCCAACATGGAGGAAGATTCCGCCATGTGCGAACCTCACGATTCTTCCACTGATAAGACCAGTGCTGATTATTACTTCGATTCATACTCTCACTTTGGTAATTAACTATCTTTTAACAATTTTATCTCCATTTCTTTTGTTATTATATGACTACTGTTAACATGATAATAACATACAATGTCTCTGTTCTGTAGGCTTTGAAATTAATTGATAGACGAGTTATGTTGATTGAAGTAGCTAAAAATTGTTGCTTTATGTTTGGAGTAGCTTCTTTTTATTGCTTAAAGACTGGTTAATTTGGATTTTAGATAAACATTACATGTGTTAGGGGCTGTTTGTTTACCTCTTAATGGTTCGGACCTCTTACTGGTTCAGCACTTAATGGTTCAGACTGTTTGGTTCGATAGGAGATGTCTGAATGATTCAGACATTTGTCTCTGTCTGGTTAGGCATTATACTAAGTCTGAATGGTTAAGACCTCTAATCTGAATTGGTCAGACATTTGCCTCTTAACTGTTAAGCATTATACTGGCTCTTAATGGTTCAGACCTCTTACTGATTCAGCACTTAATGGTTCAGACCTCTTACTGATTTTCATTCAGAAATGAACCAAATAAACAAACAAACACTGAGCTTGTAACAAGCTTGTTTTATTCAACACAATGTTTGTTTACAGCTTTCAATATACCTTTTCTTTTTTATAGACAAAAGTAAGGTTTTTTTTTTTGTTTTTTTTTTTTTTTGAAATTAACACATTACAATGATATGGTATTCAAGAAAATTATTATACGGTATAGTAGCTAGCTAACTAGCAATGTAAGCTTTAGTTGTTTACTTGTGTTATATAGCTTTCGGTTATATCGGTTTTATTGTAGTTTTATGTCTGATGACAAGTTATGGTTAATACTTAATAGAATGCCATATTTTTAAGTTCAAATCATGTATTAAGTTGTAGCTAACACATTTGAGTTGCTTGTCATTCACTCATTCTTCTTTTAATAATAAATTTAAAAAAAATGATAATTCAATTTGACGAGTGGCTTGATTACATCAACGTTTGTTTTCAGTACTTTATAAACTACTTATAGATTTTTAGCCTCAATGCACATGCTATAAGCAGTATATATTTTCTTTATTTTTTGTTATTTTATTGATTCTATAATATTTTCTGACATTTTTTATGTTTTCGTTTTTATGGCTGCAGGTATTCATGAGGTAAGCCTGGTCTCTTTAGCATCCAACAGAGCTACATTACTACTCGCTGCCCCACCCAACCTTACCGTTTCACCAATAAATAACCGATAACTCGCACAATCGTGTAAACATAGAAAGTATAACGCGGTTTTATGCTATTTGCAGGAAATGCTGAAGGATGTGGTGAGAACCAAGACTTATCAAAATGTCATCTACAAAAACAAATTTTTATTCAAAGACAAGATTGTTCTTGACGTTGGTGCCGGGACCGGAATATTATCCCTCTTCTGTGCAAAAGCTGGGGCAAAACATGTTTATGCTGTATGTATCTTTATCTCGCTGTCATACGCAAGGTTTAAAAAAAACGGAAACGAGTTTCGAGGCGTCTTCCCTTCGCCTCACGAGGCGTAAGCCTCGAGGCGAACCGAGGCGGAGTTAAAAAATAAATATAAATATTATATATCTTATAAAAATAGTAATACCAACTAAATTCATCATCAAATTCATCAAAATAATAAAAAACACACATAAAAAGACATAAATTGCTTGAAATTGACACAAAAGCTCAAAAATATCAAAAACAAATATCAAAAACCCCTGAGGCGCACCTGAGGCACAGCCTTTTTATCGCCTCAGCCCCTCTGAGGCGCACATACAGTATAAACCCCCTAAGGCGCGCCTCAGAATCGTTTTTTGGCCGTTTCTCCTTGAGGCGCGCCTCGAGGCGCACGCCTCAACCGTTAACCCTTAACTGTTTTTTTTTTGTTGTTAATTTGACTTATATAGGAAACACTGATATGTTACGCTACTTGTTTGTAGATTGAGTGCTCACAGATGGCTGACATGGCACAAGAGATTGTTAAGGCGAACGGTTTTTCAAATGGTAATTAGCATCTTTAAAATTCAAGGTCTTACATTTTTTAAAATCTTGGTTTGACAAGTCAACTGATTTCTCATTTTTGCGCTTTAATGTCGCAGTTATAACTGTTTTGAAGGGAAAAGTTGAAGAAATCGACCTTCCAGTTCCACAAGTCGATATTATTATTTCGGAATGGATGGGTTACTTTCTGTTATACGAGAATATGTTGAATACAGTTTTATATGCTCGTGATAAGTGGCTGGTAAGTTTGGTAAATTTTTTTAGGAATAAAATGGCATTTTCGTCCATGAGGTTTGGCCAGTTTTGCGACCTTTGTCCAAAGGTTTGTTTTTTCGCATTTGGATCCAAAAGGTTTGAAATCTTGCCATTTTCATCCGGCTCGTTAACTCCATCCATTTTTCTAAGTTAAGTCAGGGGTATTTTTGTCTTTTTTGTTAACTTAAAGAGCAATTCGGTCTTTTGAATACTTGTACATTATGCTAAATGCTTGTACATAATGTGAAAATGACCTAATTGCCCTTTAAGTTAACCAAAAATATGAAAATACCCCTGACTTAACGAGTTAACGGAGAAAATTGGATACAAGTTAACAAGTCGGATGAAAATGTCAAGATTTCAAACCCTTTGGATCCAGATGCGAAAAAAACAAACCTTTAGATGAAGGTCGCAAAACTGGCCAAACCTCAGGGACAAAAATGCCATTTTACTATTTTTTAGTTTTTAATTCTTTTGCTTTTTTTTTTCACAATCTTTGTTTGTTTTCCGTAGGTTAGCGATGGAATCGTGCTACCTGATAATGCAACACTTCATCTGACAGCAATAGAGGACTCCGAATACAAAGAGGACAAGATTGAATGTACGCAACTACTGACGTAATCTTACGTTGTTTGAACATATATACAAATGTTTTTCAACTTCACTGAATTTTGTTTGCTACTGTCACAGTTTGGAAAAACGTGTACGGCTTTGACATGAGCTGCATCAGGAAACAGTCGATGATGGAACCTCTTGTTGACACAGTTGACCAGAATCAGATCGTTACAAATTGTCAGTTACTTAAGGTGAGTCTCAGATATATCTATCATGTATATACATACCTACATAAGTCAAATCGAGCTGTTTATAAGCGAATGGATTTAATTTGTGACGTTTGAAATCCTACAGAGCATGAATATCTCCAAGATGACGTCTGGAGATGCATCGTTTACAGCGCCTTTCAAGCTTGTGGCCGAGCGTGATGATTACATTCATGCTCTTGTAGCTTACTTTGATGTCGCTTTTACTGTTTGCCACAAAATGACAGGATTCTCTACAGGTTAGTTATATTTTTTCGTATTTTTCTAAAGGGCGCGTTGGGTTACAGGTCCAAACGGGTACACTTTAATTCTGAGTCCAAACGGGTCGGGTTAGGTTGACTCACGAATACATTTGTTCATAAGAAAGTTGTATGCAATAGAAGTACACTTTGGACAACTTTCAGCCTGTTTGATATGTTTCTTTACTTGACCCGTTTAAGATGAAACGTAATCAAAACGATCCATAATAACATAAATGGGTCGGAAGGACTAAAAGTTTGATTTTGTTGCATTGTTTCAGGGCCAAGGTCAAAGAATACACATTGGAAACAAACAGTGCTATATCTCGAAGATGTGTTAACTATATGCCAAGGGGAGTTTGTGGTTGGAACCATGACAGTGACGCAAAACAAGAAAAATCCCCGAGACATTGACATCACACTCAAATACTCATTAAACGGTCGTCGTTGCAATGTGTCGAGGACCCAAGAATACAAGATGCGTTGAGTTGGTCGTGCTTGTTTTTGTATTGGGGAATTACAGGGAATTGGGGTCGTTTTGCAAGTTGATTGCAATTTCCTAGTTTATCATTAATTTTTGTATCCTAAATTGGTAATTTTCATTCATCATGATTTTATGACATTTTCGATGATTATTATAACGGTGTTGGTTTTAGATCTCATTTTAGCTGTGTAAGTGAGCTGAGTTAAAGTTAAATGAGTTATAAGCAGTGTTGTAAAAATTGTGACTAGGCGGCGATTAATCGTTAGTTGGCCAAGTGACTGAGTAATTTTTCGTCAACCAGTCTATTAATCGCTAGTCGGGCCTAGTCGGTCAGCCAAAAATCAGCGATTCCGACCAGATTCCGGCAAAAAACATGTATATTCCGGCCAGTTTCCAACCAAATCATGTGAGTTCTAACAATTAATCTTGTATACTTAAAAAAATGAGTTGAGTAAGAGTTAAAACCTAGCTATTTATATACCTATAAAAATGTGTATATGTATACATAAAACTAAAAATTACATATAAAAACCCGATTTGATTAATCTCGAGTAATCCCGAGTAGTCACTAGTCCCCACCTCACTGGTCGACTAGCGAGTTCTCCAACCTTGGTTATGAGCCGAGCTCACGCTTACCATGGATATTTTGTGTTTAATGAGTTTGAGTTTCGGCCACCGCTTCCATCATCTGGTCGGTATTTCACCTCATTTGAAACGCATGTATCATCTCCCCATATTACTTTAATCCGTGCTTACACTTTCCATCAAGGAGTGGTAAATGTATTCATAGAGAACATTTTTCCGATTTGAATAACCTCAACTTTCATCAGTTGACTGATAATACTCTTAACTTTCAACTTATTTTCCTCTAGTAGTCTACTACTCTCAAACTAACTGAACCTTAATCCAGTTAATATTTCTGTTAGTGACGTGGCATCTAACATCAGTTAACTGGGTTAAGGTTCAGTTAGTTTGAGAACGCTAGAGAAAAATAAGTTGAAAGTTGAGAGTGCTATAAGCCAATTGGTGAAAGTTGAAGTTTTTTAAATCCCTATTTTCTGAGTAAACTGCTAAAATGGTCACTGAAGTTTGGTCACTTTTGCCATTTTAGTCCAAAATTCAAATCTTTTGAATCTGGGTCCCCGTGGTTTCAATTTTGTTGCCATTTTAATTCAAAATCAAAATATGGTCAGATTTTTTAGTTAACATCCAGTCAGTTTTTTTTTTGTTTAAATCTTTTTCCTCTTTTTTAACGAATAGCAAAATGATTTTTTAACGCTTTATTATAACAAATTAAAAAATATCTAATAATTTTGCCCTTGATTAAAAGGGAGGAAAATGACAAAAAAACTGGATGTTAACTGAAAAATTTAACCAGATTTTGCTTTTGAATGAAAATGACAACAAAATTGAAACCACGGGGACCCAGATTCAAAATGTTTGAATTTTGGACTAAAGTGTCAAAAGTGACCAAACCTCATAGACTATTTTAGCTGTTTACTCCTATTTTTTTTTCATATTGATACGCTGAAATACTGTCAACATTAGAGTTATTCTTATTTATTAATTAAAAGTAGTATAGAGACATATAAATACATATTAAAGTGTTAATGATTAATTTGTTAGTTATTGTCCTGAGAAATTGGTCTAGTGGTTAAGAAGCCTGCCCTCTCTAGTGGAAATGCAGATTCGATTCCCGTTTGGGTCATTTTCTATGAACATTTGGGTGAAGGAATCTGGGCTTTAATCCCTGGTTCGAACCTGACAGGGTAAGGGTTTACAGATTCCATCCGGTTTCCGTGCATCGGGAGCACGCTCTCACGGCGGTCGAGGAGTCGACCTTCGACATAGCCCGGGCGGGTTGGCTTTAGAATAAGTTTCTTTGCCATTCAAAAAGGAAATTGTTAGTTATTATCGGTATTTAGTTAATTCATTTTTTTTTGAAAATAAATAATGAAAAAGTATCCATTCACTAAAACTAAATTTGAAAAACATCAACGGTAGTTTTTGCAGTAGAGAAAAAACAGAAACCGGAGGAAAAACCGGTACGTATAAGCCACAAACGCTTTCTACTTATAACATTCTAGAGAGAGAAAGCATTTCCGTCGATCGTATAGAGAGAGAGAGAGAAAGGGTTTCTTGGGCTTCGTCAGACACAGAACTCGCCGGCCATGGCAGATTCCGGTCGTTTCGTTGCCGCTGATTTGCCTCCTATCCATCTTGGCGGCAAGGTTTTCGTTTTTATATAGTTGATCATTATTTTATGTATTCTAATGATTTAATTAGATTATCAAATAAATGAATATAATAATAATTTAATTGAAGTTAAACATGGTTATGTAATTCCACATTTATAATCAACCACTTCAAATAGAAACCAATTTACATGATAAAAGCTCAAAAATCACAAACATACAAGGTTTGTTTTGGTTTGGTTAACGAATCCACATTAACCGTAGCCATCACTGAATGGTCGGTTAATTGGATTCACTTAACCATAACCGGTAGGTTTTGTACTTTTGTCGGTTATGGTTAATTTTTTTGGTTAATAGTTCGGTTTTCTGTTATGGTTCGGTTTTTGCTCACCCCTAATATGAACGTGCATGCATGTTGTCCTGCTTTTGTCGCTTTTGTCCCACCAATACTCAGTAAATCCCACCAATAGCAAAACAAAGGTAGGGTCTGAGGAGGGTAAGATGTAGACAACCTTACCTCTACCCCGTAGGAATAGAGAGGCTGCTTCCAGTGAGGCCCCTGACTCGATAGTAGTTTTGCATCAAGCCTTGGACATAAGGCACATAACACTCAGCAATCAGGATAAAGACCGATTAGTGCATGTACCCTTTTGTCTTTCAGCTATCAACGCCACCACATGATGCATGATTAACCATCCTCAGCTTTTAACGTTATTTTCACGAAATTAGTAAAATAACGTTAAAATTAGTGCACTTTCACTTTTGCCACCCGATGGCCCACACATATATACATTATATGCGCATACCGCAAGCGCGGCGTCTTGGACAACATATCTCAACTTAGAAAATCAATATCGTGACTTCAAATCTCAATAATCACCTTCGAAGCGGATCCATTATCCAAACTTGATTTTTGTGTTCTTGGACATTATGTTGGAGATTTCATTTGTTGCGTGCTTGTCTTATGCCTAATACGACGTGATTTTGATATGCATTTTGCGATTATACAAGTTCTGCAAAAAAAAATCATATTATTCGGACACAAACATGCAGACATTGCCCATTTTATAACCTATTATGTATTCTTGGAGTATTTTATGTACTGTGGAATCTTAATGCAGGAACATATCATTCAGACTGGCTGCGGTTCTGTGTCTGTTACTGTGTATGGAGATCAACAAAAGCCACCATTGATCACTTATCCCGATTTAGGCCTAAACCGTAAACAACTCTAAATCTTTTCTTTTAGAACAATGTTCTGCTATTTTCATATCAGTTTTATAGTAACATATTTTTTTTCTTTTTCTGTACGCAAATGATTTGCAGACACGTCTTGTTTCGAAGGACTCTTCATCTCTCCCGAATCAGCTTCCTTGCTACTCAACAACTTCTGCATTTATCACATTACTCCACCCGGTCACGAGGTCTGTTAGTTTCTCAAATTTTGTGTCATACTATGAAGCACCAAATACTTTCTGATACGGGTCAAAATGGGTTGGGGGGGGGGGGCTTTGATCACGAAAGTCGTATTACTATAGTATTAACCATTGGGTGTCAGCCCAATGGCCACCGGCACCCAAGTTAAACCGGTTCGAGGCCTAAAGTGCTCGGGTTCGAATCCTGCTTGCAGGCTCTTCGCTCCCCTCGAAACGGCTGGGTAGTCACCGCCAGGCAGTGTTGCCGGGTCGCTAGCTTGGGGAGGGGGATCCCTCCCGCGGTCAGGGGTACCGTGCAATTACCCTTTTTTTTAAGATCAATTCGTGCATATAGCGATTAGGAGGTTGTATACATTATTGACAGCTTTTGACCTGTTTGAACCGTTTATACTTTAACTAATTATTTGATTTGTCTCATTTAGCCCGTTGGAAATAAATCATAGAGTAAAATGCCATCTTTGTCCCTGAGGTTTAGCCAGTTTTGAGACTTTCTTTGCGATTTTTATCCAAAGGTTTGCTTTTCCGCATCTGGATCCAAAAAGTTTGAAATCTTGCCATTTTCATCAAGCTCGTTAACTCCATCCATTTTCTCGGTTAAGTCAAGGGTATATTCGTCTTTTTGTTAACTTAAAAGTAAAAAGACCGGATCCCCCTGAAAAAGACCAAATTGCCCTTTAAGTTAACGAAAAAGATGAAAATACCCCTAACTTAACCGAGAAAAATGGATGGAGTTAACGAGCCTGATGAAAATGACAAACCTTTGGACGAAAGTTGCAAAACTGGCAAAACCTCAGAGACGAAAATGACATTTTACTCTTTAACATAAGTAAATGAGGCGAACTGCGAGGACAATACATGTTGCACCGTTTTTGCGCTTCGTAGGTTTCACATTACCCTTATTTGTATTATCAATATAAAATTCTCATGTGGGATTTACACGAGTTATTGCAGTCAGGAGCTGCAACGATTTCTAAGGATGAACCTGTGCTTTCTGTTGTTGACCTTTGTGATCAAATTCTCGTGATCCTCAATCATTTTAGGTAATGAAAACATTGGTTACATGTTGCTGAAAGTTAGCGAAAACTTATGTGATGGTGTATATTTTGTGTTTTTTCAGGCTTGGTTCAGTGATGTGTATGGGAGCAATGGCGGGTGCCTATATTCTTACACTATTTTCGGTATAAACTTCCGCTAGTCGTTATAAACTTTTGACTGATTTGCTTCATCATGTTTGACCGATTATTAAACTTTTTTTTTTTTTTTTTTTTTTTGCAGATAAAATACAGTGAAAGAGTAAGTGGTTTGATACTTGTTTCCCCTATATGCAGAGCAGCTTCTTGGAATGAATGGTTTTACAATAAGGTTATTTCTTTTTTTTTTTTTTCTTTTTTTTTTCTTTTTTTTTTGTTTTCAGCGTAGTTATCATTTTTTTTGAGCATTTAGAAAATGTTGAAACAAATCTATGATTTTGTAAACATATTCTTGATCTGGTTAATGAACGGTCGCAATGATCTAACCAAAGTTTTTATTCATAGTTCATGTCGAAATTGCTTCAATACTGCGGTATGTGCGACATGTTAAAGGAGTTATTGATTCACAGATACTTCAGTAAGGTATATATTATTTATTCCAACTTCTTACCTTTATAATACTTTCCCATACTCTAATGGGCCTACCTAATTCACTATATAATTTTGATCACTAAATTTCTATGGGTTAAATCAGGCGGTCTGTGAAGTCCCAGAATCAGAAATCGTTCGAGCATGCAGGAAGGTTAGTTGCGAATTTGCGATATTACCTTAATTGCCCTCGGACATCTAATAGGTAATTTCCTAAACATGAAACGTTTTTAAAATGCTAACCAAAATGCTTTGTTTTATCTTCTTACAGTTTTTGAACGAGAGAGACAGCATTAACGTGCGGCGGTATCTTCAAGCACTTGATAGGTATGGCCTCGTTTATCTACGAAGAGGTCGATTTAGATTATGTTTTATCTGTAATGGGTCAAATGGGTCGAAAGTCTTCTAAATTGTATCTTTAATACATACAACATGTTACGTGCCAAATCTCCTTTTTAAAAAAAGGAATAATGGATTTTAATAATCCTAACTATTAGCCGTTAGCCGGCAACGGTCCCAACTTCAAAAATAACCAGTGGTGGTCCCACCTTTTTATATATTGTAAACTAATGGACCTTTACTAAAAAAATAACCAGTGGTGGTCCCACCTTTTTATATATTGTAAACTAATAGACCTTTACTAAACCGAAAATAATAAGGGGACAAAAAGAAACTAAGGTCTTGTTTGTAAAAAGGTCCATTAGTTTACATTATGTGAAAAGGAGGGACCACCACTGGTTATTTTTGCAGTTGGGACTGTTGCCGGCCAAGGCTAATAGTTTGGATTATTAAAATCCATTATTCCTTAAAAAATATATTGTTATTCTAATAATTTATATCTTTTGATCATAACACAAATTATTAATACGTCTTTTTGGATAAAAAATATATCGGGTTAGCCCAACCAGTGGCAGACCCGTACCAAAATTTACCACTGTACGACCCGTTTGACTCACTCATTTTGTCACCTCTATTTATAATTAACTATCTATATATATTTTTTTTATTTATGATGTGTAGGAGACATGACATGAGTAAAGAATTAGAGACTCTAGAATGCAAAAGTATTATATTTGTTGGCGACAAGTCTCCGTTTCTTGATGACGCCCTCCATATGAAGACGATATTGGGAAAAAGATGTTCTGCATTTGTTGAGGTACATCCATGTGGATCAATGGTGACAGAAGAACAACCTCACGCAATGTTGATCCCGCTTGAATTATTTCTAAAGGGGTTTGGATTTTATAGACCATGCCAGTTTAATGATAGCCCAAGGAGCCCACTTGACTCGTGTTGTGTCGATCCCAGTCTTCTTTACCCCAAACAAATGGGCCTGAAGCTTAGACCGATAAAAACACGGGTATCTCCTCCCCAACCTCGCGCCAAACACAGCTAACACTTACTTTATATGGAAGGGTAGACATATATATGCATACATACATACATACAGAGGAAAAGGAAATATGTTCTTTGAATGATTACCATTGTAGTCTCTTTTATGAATCTTTTTTCTTTGTATTTTGTAAAAATGAAAATAATAAATCATGCCTTCCTGTATCATTACCAAATGTTGACATGGATTTTGCTTCAAGGTTATAAAAAGAGGTTATGTGTATCTTTCATAAAAATAGGTGTTTATACGTAGTGCATGAGGTTAATTATATGTAGTGCAACATAGAAAGAGAGAATAGGTATAAGCGTTTATGCGATTTTCCACATCTCTAAAATTTGATTATGTATATAATGTCACTCAAAGAGGATTTTATATTTTAACTAGTATTGTAGCGGGGCCGTTAAGCCGAACAAAAAGTAAATGCAAAAATACGCACGCACGTTACGACGTGTGATGAAACAGTGGTTAACCAAGAGGGGTTAATTCACTGGTCTCGTCAAGTAGGATTAATCCCTTCTTTCCGAGGATTGGTGGCTGGATCGTCCGCTGACCTGTCTCCTGCACAAGGAAAACACACCGTGACTCGTAACAAGGAGGAAGGGGTGGGGGGTGCTCCTTGTTACCACTCTCCGGCGTGAGAATCAGTAATTTGCTTGGGAAGCAAAGTGTGTGATAGTAGTAGAAGTGAGGGAGTTGATAAGCGATACCTCAAACCTGGTCCGGGATGGGTATTTATAGCCGAGGAGTGAAGGAGGGTAATTGAGTGGCTAGACTGACAACGCGCTGCCCTTATGCAGGTGTGTCAGGCTTGTCGGTTGTGGAGGTGAAGCCACGTCCTACTGCGGTGTCAGTCCGTTGCTTACGTATGGGCTGACAGGCGACTGTCATTGGTGCCACTTGCTCTGTGGCGTCAGTCCCACTTGCCTCGTAGGCAGGATGCGGTGCCGCGCCGCATCGCTGCTCGCGGTAACTGCTGTTGTTTCCGCATTCTCGCTCTGGTCAAGACATGTGCGGGATGCGGTGCTGGGCCGCATCGCCACTTATGGTGACTATTGCTGCTGTTCAGATCCTCGTCGTGACGAAAATGTTCATAGGATGCGGTGCCAAGCCGCATCGCTATGTGTACACCCATTTTCATACACAAGGTAAGTCTTCTCATCCCTTGACCGATTGGATTCGACTGCTGTGTTCGCGCTGTGCCCGCACGGACACAGATAAGTTCTTGCCGGTGGGGGTTTTTGATAAGGGTGATGGTCACTCGCGGCCATGCTGGTGTGAGATCTGGGACCATACCCCTTCAAGTCCCCTCAGTCTAGTGTTGTTTCCTCATGCAAGTTGCATGTGGGAGGAATACTGGACTATGGGGTCGAGTGGGTATTTTATAAGTTGGAGAAGATTCTAGGCCAGACCGATGGCTCCTGCTTCAAGTAAATCAAGCTGGGGATCTGGTAGAGTCATGTGACGCCTCTTCCGTACCAGTGAGTAAGTTCCGTCTGATGCGGAATTCTCAGCCGAGAAGTTTGATCCGGTAGTATGGTCTACCTTTTTCTGATGTCACCTGGTTGCCACCTGTTGGTGTGCCGAACCAACCTTTCAGACGGTGACTGAAGATGTCAGTGGCCGCAACTCTAGTTGTAACCTCTGCGGTTGCGGATGCAATGCTGTAAGTGCCTTGCTATCGCTTTATGTTTATCAACTGGACATGGAACGATGATCCCTATTTTGTGGGGTATTCGTGTTCTTCCAGTTTAGCTCTCAAGTAACCGCACGTCCTTTGCGGTTACCTCGTTCCCTTACATTCTTGGCCATGTTTGGTCGAACAATGTGAATCGTTCACTTGAACTATGGGCAAATAAACATGGTCATAGGCATGGTAGTGCCCACTGTTGTTTATTCTATGCGGTCCATAGGTGGGCAAACAAGGTCATAAGCAGACATGTTATCACTGTTGCTTGGCTTGTTGCTCAAGGAGATCACCTTGGGTGGTTAGGAATCTGGGTGAAACTCATCCGCATTCGTTCTGTAGCCACTTTCCTTCACGCTTAGTTGGAAAGCAGTTTTTCTGGAAGTAGCGTTGCTCATCCGTGTGATGACTTAGTTGTGGCTTTTCCGTAGCTACCGTTCGCGTAGTTACGTTTCGCCGCAGCGACTCATGAGTGTCTGCGGTTTGTAACAGAAGACTCGCTTTAAAAGAGTGTTACGCTTTGATGTAGCTCTTGAAGGATCAGGAGTCAGGGTTGCTGATGTGCGGTCGCTCATCATACTTATCCTTTTCCCTATGGAGAAGCTGTTTGCGTTCCCTCTGTGGTTGTGAACCGGACACGAGGGATTTGAAGCTTGAAGAAGCTTTAAGGGAATGTGGTTTGCATCTTCCTGAGAAGCGGTTTTCGCAGTCCAAAGAACAACGCTGGTTCTGAGTATCTGACACACCTGTGCGGGCTCGTGTGTGTCATCTCCGCATATTCCACGTGTGCTCGTGGATATATGAGGATATTGTTTATCCCTCTTTACATAGTGTATATATATTTTTTCCTTTTTTGAGGGGTATGTAAAAAACAACATGCGGTCCTGGTTATGGTTTGAGAAATCATAAAAAACCGCATGCCGCGTACATGAGAGTTGTCTTCACTTGTCGCTTTTTGTAGACGTGGCAGACCGCACGTGTGAGTTGGTAGAAGTTGGTGGAATTTACCTGGCATGTGCTGAAACGAAAGGACGTTTGCACTGCCCAAGGTAATTAATGCACTGTAGTAGAAGTGCAAAAGTCTCTTTTATCAGGCGCGTGTGCGGCCATGCGCTCGTGGTAACCGTCAGCGGAACCGTCGTTGTACACGTGTTGATGCATAATTCGTTCTTTTCTTGTATGACGTTTCGGTTATTGTAATGCATTAATTGCGATGAGTATAAAAGGTGAAACCGTTTGTGGTTTCCCCTCACTTCTTCGAAAATTCAAAAAAATTTCCGGCAAGAGAAAGTGAAAACCTTCCACATCTCCGATTAACCTTTGTTTTTCCGGTGAGGTTTCCGAGTTTCTGAACTCACTGTCATTTCTTTCTTCTTCTTAAATGGTTGATCCATCTAATCCACATTCTACTCCGGGTGAAAACCCTGAACCTTCGTCACTGGTAGCAGTGGAGGAGGAGGCTGAAGGTGATGCTCCTGGAGAGAAGTTGCCGGTTTTGAGGTGGTCGAAATCGTTGTTCGATAATCTTTTGAAGGATATTCAGATGCCACCGGAGTATGGGGCTATCTACCCACAAGAGGGTGACACCGCCACCGATGCTCCGGCGGGGTATGTCACCATGTGGTCTGATTTTTTCGGCGTCTGTAACCTCCATTTGCCATTGACGGTGTTTGTCGCTGAAGTTTTGGAATGGTACAAACTCCACATTTCTCAACTGAGTCATTTTGGGATGATTCGGGTTCGAAACTTCGAGTACACGTTTCGTGCTCTTGGTATAGAACCCACCGTCGGAGATTTCCGGCAGTTTTATCAGATGACTGTGTCGATGGGTTTCTTCTCTTTCCGTCAACGGGACGGTAGCCCTAAGTTGATGGTCCCTCCAAAGGGTCTAACGAAGTGGAAGACAAAGTTTTTCTACAGTAAAGCTGCTGCTATTACTGCAAGGTTGACCTTTAGGAATGTGACGGACCCGATCATAACGGAGAACATTAGCGTCCCCAAGGCATATACGGTGGATTGGTTCCCGAACCTGCGGATCATTGGTTGGGTGAGGTTGAGTAACGCGCAGTTGTGGGTGCCGCGGATGATGTTAGGGAGGATGAGCAGGAAGGCAAGGCCCGTGGTGCGGGGAAAAGTGGTGGTAAGTGTCCTTTCTCTCTGTACGATTTCTTGCTTCCTTGTTTTTGTTACTAAGTTTTTATAAATGTGATGTCAGAGGATGCTCCACTTTTGAGAATGTTTTGCCCGGATTTCAAAGGCAAAGTTGAGGTATTGGCTTGTGAGGATGGTGAGGAAGGGTTCAACTACACCATTTGTGACAATTTCCGGTTGCTAAACGGGACGTAATGGAGGCAGTGCTGCCGCAAGGCAAAGGTACAATAGTGCATTCTTCCTTTAGTGTAAACTAGTTGGCCTTGCTGATTGTTTGTTGATGGACGAAACGCAGGGGATCTTGGGGCCTTGGGAGACCCTGATGCCACGGGTTCCCAAACAGCACGTGGAGAAACATGGTGATAAACGGCTTCACAGACCGAAGAAACTGCATGAGCCGGTTGTTGTTCCTCCTTTGGTGCCGGAGATCGCAGGTATCTCTCGTGTTCGTTTACACAAATACAACGATTACGTGGTAGAGTCTGACACCCTTGAGGGTTTGGGTGTTCTAGGTGGTGGTGCGGCTGCGGGTGGATCATCTACGGGTTCTAGACCCGCTGATGATAAGAAAAGGAAAGGAGATGCCCATGCTGCTGGTGGGCAAAAAGGTCCTAAGTTGAGAAGAGCCCGGGGGGTTGCGATCTCGAAGCCAACACATGCGGTCACAATTGGTAAGTTGGTAGTATACATAGTATAAGTGTTGTGACAGTTGTAACTGATGGATGTTTTGTGTTTTGTTGTAGAATCCCGGGGAGGACCGGAGTCTTTGTTTTCCACCCCTCCGTCTCCCCCGAAAGCGGTGGACGTGGAAGTCCAGAAGGAGGATAGGAGGAGTCCTTCTATTGAGCGGGTTAGTCCACCACCTGTTCATGTGGAGGATACCGCGCAGAAGTATGCAGGTGTATCTATTGCTGATACGTTGGATTCGTCCAACAACTTGATTTATCCCAACGACCCTGAAGTTCAGGGGGGCGAGAAGCCGAAGTCCCCTATTACTGAGAAACCAAAATCCCCCGTTGCCAAGAAGGTTTCTGGTTCGACTGCCGCGGGTACTGGTTTTGAAGATCAACCTTCCATTCAGCCTGGTGAGCATGAATTGGAGTTTTATTACCATTCTTATACGGTAGACTGGGGTTTGGATTATCATCGCCCTCCTTGGACTGTTATGCAAGGGGATGATTTTTCCAACGATCCCTCCGCTTGCAGGGATATCTTAAGCGGTTTGGGCACTCATTTTGAGGTTCTTCGTGCCCGTGGTTTGCCTCATGAGAACCGGATAAACCAGCTCTCCTCCATGCTTGTTGGAAGTTCTATAATTGCGAATGCATTTATGGAAGACTATAAGGTGTTGGGTCGCAAGGAGGAGGAAACCGTTCGCCTGCGGGCTGAAGCTGAGGCATTGGTGAAGGCTGCTCGGGAAGGTGCAGAGCAGCTAGAAAAAGATAAGGCTGCTTTTGAGAAGCTGAAGCATACTGAGAGTTGGGTTGCAACTGCTGGCCTTAAACAGGTTCGTACTCTTGCCAAATTGCTTTCTAATGAGCGCAAGGGTTGGAGGGAAGCTTGTGCTCGAGAGAATGAAAAACTTTTCCGTGTTCGCCAGGAGTTGAATAATCTCAAGGCCGCAAATGCTGATTTGTTGAAGGAAAAGGTTGCAGCCGAAACGGCTGCAAAAAAGGCAAAGGAGGCGGAGGCACGCGGTGCCAAGGCGCTTGAAGAGGCGGATGCCGACCGCAGTAAGTTGAACAAAGCTGTTGAGGAACTCCAGGTATGAACTCTGGTTACACGCGAGTTGTTACTTTGTTTCTTATATGTAAGATGTTGCATGTTTATAATTGTTTCTGCCGATTGTCAACAGGCGCATGTGCAAAGTCGTGCGGCCATCCTTGAGGAGGTGACTGCCCGCGTTACTGAGGTTGAAATGCGGGCTGGGCAGGCCGAAGAGGCTAGAGATGGGTTGACCACCTCTCTAAATCAGGTTAAGGCAGATCGTGATTGGATGCGTGATCACGGTATTAGGCATGTAAGTACCTGGTGTCTTTCCCATCCTTAGATTTGCTTCTGTTAAACTTGTCACTTGTATTTTTGCAGATTGTTGGAACCATTCTTGATGCGCCTGAGAACGCAGCTGCCGTTAATGAGCTTAAGGAATGTACACAGCGGGCTGGATTTAAGGCTGGTTACAACGAGTGCATTTCCCATGTGAACCCCTTTTACCAGAGCAGATTTACTCATGAAAGATCCGGGTTCCATGGCATAGATACTGAAGGTTTGTATGCCGTAGCTGTTGACGCGTAAAACAACTTGTCCCTTTCCGCCATTGAATATATTGAGAAATGCTTGGAGGCGGAAGATTACGTGGACCGTTTGCAGTTGTTGTATGAACGTCCTAAGGAGGAAGAAGCCGCTGGTGGTGCAAAGAAGGATGCGGGCACCAGTGGTACAAAAGAAGACTAGGTTGGCCTTCGTGCCCTTTTTGACTTCTTTTTTTATGTAAATGTTTAGAGGAAAAAAGTTATGTAAAATTTCTTATGCACCGCTTCGGTGTAGAAATCTTTTGGAATATATAAAGTTTTATCCTTTTGCTCAATTTGTACAAGTATTTTTACTTGCTTTTTTGAACATGTGCGAGTTAATGTTTTGTAAGGCCAATGTTTAAGGCCTTTGTAAATAACATTAAGTCCGAATTTGCCATTTGCATGTCTAGGTGATATGCAAGTACGCGCGGCTCAAAGTGTGTAAGTAAAGATCATTTACTTTGTCTTTGTGTGAGCGCGGGTGAAATAGTGTTTATTTAAGGCCAATGTTTTAGACGCATGTAAATAATACTAAGTCATTATTTGCCATTTGCATGTCTAGGTGACATGCAAGTATATGAATGACTCTATTGGCTGTAGAACGCAGGTTGAGTATACTCTGCACCTTTGTCGTGCGAGTAGTAGTCAATTCCCGTTTTTATCCCGTTATGGTTTAGGAATTGTGTAGGCTTAGTAAAATCCGTATGTGCGTATCCGGCCGGATAGACATTGATGTTTTGCCTTTGCTGGCCTATTACAATATTTGTGTGTGGTTACCACTTTGTGTGGGTATCGCGAATTAAGATTTTGCCAATCTGTGTTTGCAGATACCGCAAAGTGGAACACGCATTTGTAATAGAAAGGATAAACAATATTGCATTGAATTGTTAATTTATTTATTGACAAATGGCCTGCGGGCCAGTAGGTTACATAGAAAATGTAAACGTAGCTTACATGTAACAGCGTCGAAGTTGCTGTGCGTTCCATGTTCTTGTGATAGGTTCTCCTTCTAACGTTTGTAGTTTGTACGCGCCTTTGCCCGAAACCTCTTGGATGAGGTAGGGTCCTTCCCATTTGGGGGCAAGTTTCCCTGGGTGTTCTGCGTTAGAGGCCTCATAGTCTCCTGGGTTGAATTTGCAGATGCGGACGCGCGCGTTGTAGTATTTTTCCAGTTTTGTTTTGTACTTGGCCTCGTTGATTGCTGCGTTTTCACGCTGTTCTTCCAAGAGGTCCAAGTCAAGCCTGCGCTCGTCACTGTTGTCAATCTTGTTGACAGCTAACATTCGAGGTGAAGGGAGACCTATCTCAGCGGGGATCACCGCCTCAGAGCCATAGACTAGGCTGAAGGGTGTCTCCCCATGACTTGTCTTCGGGTTAGTCCTATGGGCCCATAGGATGCTTGGGAGTTCATCGACCCAGCTGCGTCTGGCTGTCCCTAACCGTGCCTTTATGCCTTCAACTAAACTTTTATTGATGCTCTCAACCTGGCCATTCCCTTGTGGATGCGCCACTGAGGAGAAGACGTGTTCAGCGTTTAGTTCTTTTATCCAGTTTTGGAAATCCTCGGCAGCGAAGTTGGTGCCGTTATCGGTTACGATGCACATTGGAAGACCGAAACGACAGATGATGTGTTCCTAGACAAACTTCCTTGTTATCATAGCGGTGGTAGAGGCTAGCGGTTTTGCTTCTACCCATTTGGTGAAATAGTCCACAGTTACTATTATAAACTTTACCGCACCTGGTGCGTCTGGAAATGGTTCCACCACGTTGATTGCCCATTTTTGAAAAGGCCATGTGGTGGTGACGGGGATGAGGTTGTTCTTTGGGCGCAATGTCTTTGGTGCGTGTCGTTGACAATTAAAACATTTGCGCAAGACTTTAACCGCGTCCAGGTGCATGCCGGGCCAGTAATAACCAGCGTTCATGATTTTGGCCACTACCATGCGCGGGCTTGCGTGTATGCCACATATTCCGTCGTGTATCTCTCTGATGAGATACGTGGCATCTTGAGGGTTGATGCATCGGAGGAGTGGCCCCAGGTATGATTTGCAGTACAAAATACCATCCCCCATCTGATAGTGACACGCCTTGTACTGTAGTTTGTGTGCCTCTGGTTTGCTCTCGGGGGTAACACCTGATTGCAAGTATGCAACAATTGGCGTCATCCAGGACGTTGTGCCTGACTGGATGACGTTGACTTGGCGCAGGGGTACCGAGGGATTTTGTAGGATCTCAATACTTATCTCCTTTGCCAGATGCTGCAAGCTGGTGGATGAAAGTTTTGAAAGTGCATCCGCGGGTTTGTTTTCACTCCTATTGATATGTTGAGTATTGAAGGAGGTGAATCGTGATTTTAGTTGCTTGGCTTGCTCAAGATAGAGGAACATGATATCCTCTTTCGCGGCATAGTCGCCGCGGACTTGCCCCGCAACTAGTAATGAGTCGACGTGTGCTTCCAAGTGTTAGACGCCGAGCTTGACTTCCAAGCGCAGCCTTGCTAGTAGAGCCTCGTACTCTGCCTCATTGTTTGTACTTTTGAAGTCGAGGCGGATCGCGTAAGTAAGCTCTTGACCATCAGGGCTTACGAGTCGCAAACCTGCGCCTGCACCGTCTTTGTTGGACGCACCATCGGTGTACAGTGCCCAGATGTCCGACGAGGATGGTGGAGGTGTAGGGTTTTGTTCGTCTTCGCATTCTTGAATGCGATTCCCTGGTACTTCTGCGGGGAAGTCAGCTAAAACTTGGCCTTTGATTGCTGGAAGCGGTTTGTAAATCAATGTGTGTGCGCCCAGTTCAATGGCCCATTTTGTGAGTCTGACAGAGATTTCGGGCTTGGAGAGGATTTGCCCGATCCTGTAGTTGGTTAACACGGTGATGACGTGATTTGCAAAGTAACGGCGTAACCGTCTGGATGCGTGTACTAGTGCGAGTACCAACTTCTCCATGATGGAGTATCTTGTCTCTGGATCATTGTGCATTTTGCTGACATAATAGATCGGTGTTTGAACTCCGTCTCGTTCCACTATGAGTACCGCACCTACCGTGTTGTCTGCGGCAGACAGGTATAGGATGAGCGGTTCTTTCTTGCGTGGTGCGATGAAAGTTGGGAGTTGGATCAAACACTCTTTCATCTCCCGGAAAGCGTTTTCTGCCTCTGCGGTCCATTGGAACTGTTCCTTTTTTAAGCAGTCCCGCAGAGTACTGATAAAGGGGTAAGATTTAGCCGCGTGATTAGCTAAGAATCTGTTTAACGCGGCTAGCCAGCCGGCTAGTCGTTGCATTTCCTTCATCGTAGAAGGCGATGGCATGCGCTCGATCACCTGGACTTTTTTCGGGTTAACCTTGAATCCGTCTTTTGTGACGATGAATCCAAGGAACTTGCCTTATTCCATTCCAAACGAGCATTTCCCTGGATTGAGCTTCATGTTGACGCTTCGCAGAGTTTGGAATGTTCTTTCGATATCTGTGAGCACGGTATCCTCCTCCATGCTCATGACGACTAAGTCGTCCATGTAGATTTCGACACACTTGTTGATTTGATTGCCAAAAGTGTCATTCATCAGTTTTTGATAGGTTGCACCCGCGTTGCGTAACCCGAATGGATTTTTGTGTAACAGTAATTCCCTGTAGGGGTGCAGAATGCCGTTTTGTCTTCGTCCTCGATTGCCATCTGCACTTGGTGATAGCCTTTATAACAATCGAGGAAACACTTCCATCGAAATGGGGCGAGGTTATCGACTTTCTCGTCGATCTCTGGAAGTGCGTAACAATATTTGGGGCAGGCTTTGTTGAGATCTTTGTAGTCTACGCACATGCGCCAGCCCCGATCGCTTTTTCTACCATGACTGGGTTGGACAACCAAGTGTGGTATTTGACCTCCCGCAGGATACCTGTGGAGAGCAGTTCTTTGACCTGCTCATTCATCGCCTCGTTCTTTGCGGATCCAAGGTGGCGTTGGCCTTGGATCACCGGCTTCATACCTGGTAAGGTATTCAAGAAATGTTGCGCGATTTCACGTGGTACACCTGTCATGTCTGCGGGTGTCCATGCGAAGATGTCTTGATTCCTGAAGAGGAGTTGCTTCAGGCGCGCTCTTATGCTGTTAGACAAGGCATGGCCCAATGTCACCGTCTGTTCGAGGCACCTTGCGTTAAGTACCCATTTTTCTGGTTGGGTGTTGGGGGTAAGCCTTGCCGTCTTGGTCGGACGCAGTTTGTCCGTAGACATAACCTCTCTGCGGGCATAAATTATCGCGACCCCTGTCTCGGTTGGGAAACCGATGGAAGAGTGGGGGACAGATGTAATCATGTTGAAATCGCCCTGGGATTCCCGCCCGAGGAGTACGTCGTATCGGGAGGTGTGGGGTAAAACCATGAAGTTTACCTCCTCGGTCCGCGTGTGTTTACCGTTGGTAAAGCGCACGGGGAAAGTAATTTGGCCTAGGGGGAACACTTTTTCCCCCGCGAATCCGGCCAAAGGGTAGCTTACCGGTTGCAATCGATCTTTATCTTCCTGATCGAATTGGTTGAAGCACTGCTCATATATAATGTCAGAATTACTGCCCGGGTCGATGAACAACCGCTACGTGCAGTAATGAGCTAGGTAGCCGGTGATAACGACGGCGCGCCTATTGCGGGGTCCGCCTCAGACTTTGGGGAAAACGACTTGTTCGTCTTTCCAGTGGTCATCCCTTCTTCTTGCCGCTTTGCGCGGCCTTCCATGGCCCCAATGGATCATGTGGGTTGAGGCCACATATATGGTCTTTTTGCCTGTGGAAGTGCCCTCGTCGTTGGGGTTGATGCGCTTGGTTTGCTTCTGCGCGGCTGTCAACAGATGTTGCAGCTTTTCCTTTTTCAGGGATCGCTCAATCTCTAACCGGAGACTGATGCAGTTGTTGGTTGAGTGGCCCGCGTCCTTATGATACTCACAGTAAAGAGTGAGGTCTTGGTTCTTTTTGGACTTCATTGGCTGGGCCGATCGCAAGAGTTGTGCGTCCGTGAGGAGGACGTCTCTTGGCGACTTGTTGATCTCGGTTCAATTGTGGTCCCGAGATTCCTTCTTAGATGCCCGCTGGTCATGTTGGGCATTGATCGTTGCCCTTGCGTCGGACTGGTAACTGCGCGAGACGTATGGTTTGGAATCGGTGCCGCGATTCCATGTTTCCCGGTAGCGCTTGTTGTTGCGCTTGGTGTCTTGGCGGGAGGATTGACCTTCCGCCTGGGGTTGCGTCGTGCCAGTGTGCGGTTTGAGAGACCGCTGGGTTTGGGCGTACGTCTTAACCGTGGCCATGTGTAACACCTCGAAAATTCATGTCCAATATCATATCGACACGTGTCATGAACTTAAAACGTGTAAAGGATTGAATTAGAGGGACTAAAGTTGACAAACAGAGAAAGTATGTGAATATAAGGGTTCAAAATGTCAAAAATAGATAAATATATCTTTTAATAACCCTACGAGATGTTTATACCCTTAAATGAATAAATCATGGATCATACGAAGCTAATTGTGAAAGAAAGTGAGGAATTACAAACTGCAGGGGCTAAATGTGTCAACATGTTTAAAGTATACCTCTAAGTGATCTTTTAGCGGACCCGAAGCTTTGTAATGATAAATTATACTCACAAGAGTGTGTGATAAAAATTTCACAAGGTTTCGATTAAGTATGAGAAAGTTATGACAATATTCGTATGCGAGGGGTTAAAAGCGTTAATATTGAAATTTAAGACTTTTCGGTGAACGTATGAATAACCGGGGACTAAACAAAGTTGGTTTATGACTTGGGGTCCTTAAAAGTCAAGTTTGGGGGTTTATAGTGCAAGAAACCACCTTAAAATCAAGTTTGGAAGGACCAGGGACCAAAACTGCAATTATTGAAACTTGGTAATCGGATCAGAAGGGCCATGCGGCCCGCGTGAGACCTTTACATATCCTGAAGCGGGCCGCCTGGGACTACCAGATGCAGAAAAACATCACAGGTGTCTGTACAGCCGGTTTAACCGACTTAGAAACATGGTTTTTCATACCTGGAGCTTGTTTGATGGTTTTAAAGGGTGTAGGGACACTTGTAATGATCCCATAACATCCCTAGACTTGTTTGGCATGATCTTAATGATCCAAGAAACCTATATAAGGCCATGAACTTTGGGTTTTCATTTGCACATTCACTTGTAACTTCACAAGCTCACTAACTTCACAAGCTCACTTCCTGGAGGTTCCTGGAGCTCAAGCATCTTTCTTAGTGATCCTTAGTTGTGCTTAGGACTATTGTAAGTATGGTTAACCTCCTTTAATTCAGTTTTGCTTAGTTTATAAGCGTTTAGTCAAACCGTCGTAATTAAGGTTTGACTTCGTCATTAATCTTAATTGCTCCAGTAATTTGTCAATATGAAAGTACCTATGAGTTGGTAATTATGTGGGCATTAAACCTCTAAAAGGTCTCCCTCTGATTCCCACTCTAATTAGGTCAATTGTCGAGTCAAACTTGGTTACAAAAAGTCAACAGGAAGCTATTTTGTAAATAAACACATAATTATTAATGTGTAAGCTATGAAACCTGTTTTGACACTCATATAACTTGGTAATTAATATAAGAACATGTCTAAACATGTTCGACTCGACAATTTTCAGTTTAAGCTCGGTTCGGGGCCGAAAGTCGCATAGTTTGACTTATGCTTTGACTTTCAGTTCTGACCCGTTTAAGCATGGATTAGGAATGCCTTAGAGCTTTATTAGGACCAAGTTACCTAAAAGTATAACCCTCTGTGATTATACAACTTGGTTCATTGGTTATCCAATTCATATGCATGATTCCGTTAAATGCTTAAATGTTGACTATTATGCCCTTATTGCCTTAAAATGTAATTTTTGAAAAAGTGAAAGGATAGAAACCTTCACTACTAATTTATAAACTTGTACCTAGAATTTGACATCAATTTAAGGTCTAGATTAAGAGTTATGCTCATTAGCGTAATTAAGAAGCTTTTAAGTATATAAACCGCATAATTAGTATATAGCCTATCTAAACCCAATTTTTAATACCAAACTTATTACCCACTGATGTAATATAATATTTTGGGATTTTTGAAGATTTTTATTTATTTTTAGGCTGAGCATAACTTAGAGTTCTAAGCTTGGTTCGGGAATTGCCGGTTTTGCCCTTTTAGGATAAAAGGAGTTTTACAAATCCTTTTGACCCCAAACCTTTTTCTACTGATCTAATATGATAAATAAAGTATTTTTAGCCTTATGGAATAATAAAAAATATCAGCTTTCCCTTAAGAACCAGGAAATAGCTCAAAATCGCCATTTTAAGCGTTTTTAAGCATTTTTAAATGCATAGTATGTATTAAAACCATATTAGACATATAAGATTTGATAGCTACTGATATTTCAAGTAAACTTTTATGTTCCAACAGTAGGTAAAAGTTTTGAAGTCAGATTTCCGGATTTGACCTTTAAACCTTAGGTGAAATTACCAAAATGCCCTTTCGGTGCATAGAATGGTTAGAAATGATAAATTTCACATATAGGTTATACCCTACTGATATAACTTAGAAAATTAAGTATTTTTACTGATTTCATCAGACCCGAAACTCAGAAACATATTTAAACCTTTTATAACGTTTTAAATGACCAAAATACCCCTACGGGGCATAAATTGGTTTTAAATTCGTGTTGGGCATAATAGAAGACATCCTACTGATGTCACAACATATTTAAGGCATATTAACTTATGGAACATGTTCATGACTCTTATGGTTACCCGTTACGCATGTTTCGCGTTCGGATCGGTCTATGTAACTAGTTTACATATAATAGCCGAAACGGATCAAACCATATCGTTTTTGTCTCAAAATCCAGAATGTGATTAAGTTACCCATATTAAACAAGTATCCAAGCTTGTCGGGTCAAAACCACATTCTAAACCGGTCTTCGCCTTATCGTGCGTTTGAACCGTGTTTTCCTTTTGAAAACTAACCGGTCTAAGTATAAACTTAATTAAAGACCCGTTAGGATTCTAATAGGTTATTAAAACCTTCGTTCCAGATTAGGAGCCCAGTAAAAGCTACGTACACTTGCTGTATTTGAATTATACTATTGCTCAGGTAAATACCCTTAACTTATTTTCCCTATACGGGCTTGGGATACGGTACTATAAAAGTACCGCTTGGTCGGGTGTATGTAGTCATTTAAATCGTATTGTGATTGATGTATTTACATAACCTGTTTGATATGTATTATTTGCTGTATGGCCCTTGGGGGTTAAATGACCATGTCCCGGATATCCTTGGCATCATTCATGAAATGGCCACGACCTAAGCACGGGGTGTAGGCATACACCTGACAGCTGCATTATGTAAAAACTGGTATCCCACTGTAAGGAATCGACCTTGTGGGCATTATACCTGTGGCGTGTCAGTTAACTTAAGTCCGGCCCTACAAACCGGCCCTAATGGACGACAAATGAGTAAAACTGTATACAAGATTATTTTGAATAATTGTCCCAAGTTATAAAATATTTTTGCCGAAGTGCATTTAAATCAATTTTCAAACTCTTTTCAAAATGAGTCAGTTAAGTTGTATTTACCAGTGCAAACTGACGTATTTTCCAAAAAGGCTAAGTGCAGGTGCTAGACGAAATAGGCTGGCTACTCCAGGCATCATTACTCAAGTCTCGCAAGCTTTAGATGTCAAAGTCTGTTGAACAGTTTTCCTTTTTATTTGATCCGCCTGTGGATCTGTTTCGACTGTGTTGCAATACTTAAACATTACATTTTTGTTCAGTTGAAATAAATCTATATCTTTTGCTTCCGCTGTGCATTTTATATGTTGTGTTGTTTGACTATGATGATATCAATGACGTCACGATACTCCCCACCGGGCCCACCGGTGACACGTGGAAAAATAGGGGTGTGACACCATGACGTCGTCCTACTTTTCTGGCAAGCCTTCCTTGCCTGAGATGGTCATAACCATTTCATCGTCCTTGATGGCTCGGATGAAATGGTTGCGGGCCATTTGATCTGCTATCCCGCTGATCTCGAGGAATTCTTTATTGTAGCGGATGACGAAAGACTCCAGACTTTCGTTGTCTCCGCGCCAGATGTTCATGACGTCCATTGAATCGCGTTTGTGACGTCGCTGCTGGCTGAAATGTGCAAGAAATTTTGCTTGCTGTTGTTCAAATGAAGCCAGCGATCTAACTGGAAAAGAATCAAACCAGACCCTTGCTAATCCAGTAAGGGTCTGGGGGAAAAAGTGGCACCATGTGGCCTCGTCCCACTTGCCCATGCACCCAGCGCCGGTAAAAACATTAATGTGGTCGTCCGGATCGGACGAAACACTGTATTTCCCAATCGTCAGTGGGAGTTTGGTTGTAGTGACTTCGGCGTGGGCGATCTCCGGTACGAATTTGGAGTTTTCAACCGCAGATCTCGGCCTGTAGGGTTGGGTTTGGTTGCGCTTTGTAGCGCGGAGGTATGTAGTGCGGGGTTCAGTGGGGGGAATATAATTGTACCCTCCTGGTCGGCTATTGGCCGAATGGGATTCCCCGCAATACGTACAGTCGTCCGGGTCGGTGCGATCATACCCCTCGTTGTGGGGTTGTGGTCCTAGACGGCTATGGATGCCGGAGCCGCGGTGGGCTGTTGATTTTCGCCTACTTTCGCCATGTGGGCCCAGGAGGCTTTGTATTGGGTCCCTACGGCGGGACCCATATGTGGAGTCGTCCTCTTCGAGCGTGCAGACGCTACAGTAGGAGGATCCGCATTCCTCTACCATATTCCGGGAGGCCGGGTTTGCGGGTGCCCTACCCTCGTATTGCAAGGTACGAGCCGCAGGTGTGTAAGGTGCGGGGGTGGGTCCTCCAGGTATTTGCCCTTCTGCGCAAGCTTTGTTGTAGGTTGCCGCAAGGGCAGTCTGTTGTTGGTAGAACTAGGTATGGAGATCCATTCCTGGGGGTATCACAGAACCGTACTGTGAAAAATCTGGCATGGACACTGGGGGAGAGCCTCCCTGTGCGGATGTGCCTATGTGGCCGATTGGTTGTGCTGGGGTGGTGTTCCCCGTAGGTACCAAGTTTGTGGGGTTGAGGTTTTCCCTGGTAGGATTGTTTTGGCAATCAGACATGATCTTCAAGAAAGAAAAGGATGTGAAAAAGTGTTAAGAGTAGCGGTGGGCGCCAATGATGAAACAGTGGTTAACCAAGAGGGGTTAATTCACTGGTCTCGTCAAGTAGGGTTAATCCCTTCTTTCCGAGGATCTGTGGCTGGATCGTCCGCTAATCTATCTCCTGCACAAGGAAAACACACCGTGACTCGTAACAAGGAGGAAGGGGTGGGGTGGGGGGGGTGCTCCTTGTTACCACTCTCCGGCTTAAGAATCAGTAATTTGCTTGGGAAGCAAAGTGTGTGATAGTAGTATAGTGAGGGAGTTGATAAGCGATACCTCAAACCTGGTCCGGGATGGGTATTTATAGCCGAGAAGTGAAGGAGGGTAATTGAGTGGCTAGAGTGACAACGCGCTGCCCTTATGCAGGTGTGTCAGGCTTGTCGGTTGGGGAGGTGAAGCCACGTCCTACTGCGGTGTCAGTCTGTTGCTTACGTATGGGCTGATAGGCGACTGTCATTGGTGCCACTTGCTCTGTGGAGCCAGTCCCACTTGCCTCGTGGGCAGGATGCGGTGCCGCGCCGCATCGCTGCTCGCGGTAACTGCTGTTGTTTCCGGGTTCTCGCTCTAGTCAAGACATGTGCGGGATGCGGTGCTGGGCCGCATCGCCACTTATGGTGACTGTTGCTATTGTTCAGATCCTTGTCGTGACGAAAATGTTCATAGGATGCGGTGCCAAGCCGCATCGCTATGTGTACACCCATTTTCATACACAAGGTAAGTCTTCTCATCCCTTGACCGATTAGATTCGACTGCTGTGTTGGCGCGTGCCCGCACGGACACAGATAAGTTCTTGCCGGTGGGGGTTTTTGATAAGGGTGATGGTCACTCGCGGCCATGCTGGTGCGAGATTTGGGACCATACCCATTCAACGTGTTAACTCGCAAAAATTAGACCGAAAAAAGTAAAACATAGAAAAGAACAACTAAGTCGGCATAGAACCTGCGAGTTTTGAGGGATTCGTTAAGCTGTAAAAATAGTAAAGGGTTTAAAGTGTAAAAGATAAAGAGTAAAAGGATTAAAAGAAAAGAAGAAAGAATAGTGTTTCTGTAAGAGGAGAAAATTTTGTTAATTAACTAGTTTATAAACACTTATATTACACGGATTAAATAAAAAAAAATATATCACGTTAGTAAAAGATGATGAACACCATATAAAAATTTTTAAAGCCATCCATATAAGTAAAATGTTAATTTCATTTTTTGAAATTTAAAGAACAAGAGAATAATTTTGAAAATAAATTTACAAAACATAAGAGGCCAATATAAGATAATTATTGCTAATTGTAATTAAATACATAAGTTAAAATTTACTGTAACACCTTGAAATTTTGTGTCCAATAATGTGTTAACACGTGTCATTTGTTTACACGTGGCATTTGATATTAAATAAAGGACTAAAGTTGACAAACCTTGAAAGAATGTAAATTCGAGGGTTATAAATGTCAAACAAGGGTAAGTATACTGTATAAGTAACCCTAATCGATGCTCGTACCTTCAAATGAATAAATCATGGATCGTACGGAAGCGAAACGCGGAAGAAGGTGAGGGATTACAAGCAACAGGGGGTTAACTGTGTCAACATGTCTAATTATACCTTTGAGTGACCCTTTGACGAACCCAAGGCTTTGTAACAGTAAAATACGCTCACTAGAATACACTATATAAATTCCGCGAAGTTCTGTTTTAAAACGAGAAAGTTATGATCAAATTCGTATGAGAAGGGTTAAAAGCATCAACAATATAAATTAAAGCTTTTCGGATAATAATCAAACTAACCGGGGGCTTAACAATGCGAGTAAATAACGCGAGGCCCTTAACCGTAATTAACCGAGGGCCAAACCGCAAAGTTACCCCTTCAAACCCTGAAAGGTCAGGTTATTAATTACCAAAGATTTAGGTAATCATTACAAAAAGATTTAAAAAGATTTAAAAACACCCCTTACGGACCGCAAGGGTTCTGCCTTACGGACCGTAAGGGGGTATAAGATTTGGCCTGTCTCCGCCACTGGCTTACGGACCGCAAGGCCAAAGCCATACGGTCCGTAAAAGATGCCCAGCGACAGAAAGTTGGCTGTTGGCTGTTTAAAGCGGTAAAACAATTAAGTATGGGTTTCTCAGAGTTATGGGCGCCCCCTACTCGACGCATAGCACCTTAGGACACCTGCCATTGATCCATACTCAGTTATAGGATGTGTTGTAATGATCTAAAGGCCCATCTTGCACTATAAAAGGCCATTCATAGTTCACTATTAGAACACACCTCAAAAACACATTCTCTGATCATTTCTGAAGCTCCCAAGTGTTCTTCTCTAGTTCTAAGTCTTACATCAAGTCTCTGTAAGTATGCCAAACCTTCTATGGCTTTGTTTTTGCTTAGTTTAGCCTAAAAGTCAATTCGTCGTAACTAACGATTGACTTTGCGATAATTCATGAATGGTCCAGTGAATTGTCGAATCAAAAGTAGTTATGTGTTGGTATTTATGTGGGTAATAAACCCCTAAAAGGGTTCCCTCTGATCACCACTCTAACTAGTTCAAATGTCGAGTCAAACATATGCTTAAAAAGTCAACAGAAAGTCATTTTGCGATTTCTTGTATAATCTGTAATGTAGATGATATGAAACCTGTTTGATCACTTATAAAACATGATATTAAGTATATAAACTTATCTAAACTTGTTTGATTCGGCCATTTGCTATATTGACCCGGTTCGGAACCGAAAGTCGCAAAAGTTTGACTTTTGCTTTGACTTCAGTTCTGACCCGTTTTAGTGCAATGTAGATATGCCTTAGGACTCTCTTAGGACCAGGTTACATGATGGTATGACCCTCGGTGACCGGTTCATTGTTTGTCCGAGTCTTTTACGCATTTCCGTTAACCGCTTAAAAGTTGACCGTAACGCCCTTTTCAAAATAAAACGAGTATTTCGGACACGTGAAAGGACCAAAACCTTGCTTACTAAATTCTAAGCATGTCCTTAAAGTTTCACGTCAATCCGAGGTCTAGAATAGGAATTATGCTAAAAAGCGCAATTAAAGTAAACTTTTGTAATAAACGGCGCAACTAGCATAACGCCTATCTAAACCAAGATTCCGTCACCAAAACTTTTACCCACTGTTGTAAAATAATATTTTGAGAATTTTAAAGATTTTTAATTATTTTTAGCCTGCTCATAACCTGCGGTTATGGCTACGGTTCGGTAAATACCGAATATGCCCTTTTCGGCCAAAACTTGAGTTCTACAAGGTCTTTTGACCCGATTCCAGTTGCTACTGATTTTAAATAATAAATAAAGTATTTTAGACTTTATAAACTGGTCGGGAAACTCAGATTCCCTGTAGAACTCGGGAAGCCCATTAAAAGTCTTTAAAATGACCGAAAAACCCATACGGGGCGTTATATTAACTTAAACTCGTTACGGGCATCGCGGAAGGTATCCTACTGATACCACAACCTCTTTAAGGCATATTGACTTAGGAAACAAGCGTAGGACTCTCACGGTTACCCGTTGCGCCTATTGCGCGCACGGTTCGGCTTATGTAACTAGTTTACATAAATTAGCCAATACGGGTCAAATCATATTATTTTGAGCCCAAAATCCAAAGTGTGAACATTAAACCCATATAAAACAAGTCTCTGAACTTGTTGGGGCGGAATCACACTCCATTCTCGGTTTTCGCCTTTTCGCGCGATTAAACCGTATCTATCTTTTGAAACCAACCGGTCTAGGCTACGGCCAATATAAAGGCCCGTTAGGATTCTAATAGGTTATTTTAAAACCTTCATTCCAGAATAGGAGCCCCAGTAAAAGATATCTGTGATTTAATCAATTAAGGACAATACTTGCAAAGATAAATACTTTTAACTTGTTTTCCGTTATACGGGCTTGGGTTACGGTATATTAATACCGCTTGATTGAGCATCAAATCTTCCATCGTTTAGGTGGTTAATTGAATAATTTGATCGGCTCATTTAAACAGTCTTGTTACTTAAAAGCCTTTAGGGGGTTAATGACCATGTCCCGGATATCCTTGGCATCATTCGAAGAAATGGCCACGACCTCGACATCCCGGTGTAGGCGTACACCCGACATTATGTCTATATTATTAAAAGACGTAGCCGTTGGTTTACCCACCACGGTTTTACGCAATGTGGTATGTCTATTGATCTTTAACCCGGACAGGATCCGGGCTACTGAACGCAAAGAAGGAACATGTAATTCGTTCACAAGATTATAATTTTAACTAATTCTCCCAAGTTATAAAAGAATTTGTGCCTTGTGCATTCAAATCAATTTTAATAAACATTTTTACAAAATGTGTCGGTTGAATGTATTTACCAGTGTAAACTGACGTATTTTCCCAAAAAGATTAAGTGCAGGTACTACACGTAATCGGCTGGTAATAGCTCCCTAGCATCATAAGAAGTCTCGCAAGCTTGATGCTGTATCTGTTGAACAATACTTTATTATTATTTTGATCCCCTGTGGATACCATTCGACTTTTGTAATACACTCGATATTACAATCAAAGGTTGAATTATATTTATCTTTAAGCTTCCGCTGTGCATTCATATAATTGTGTGGTTTGACTATATTGTTGCCAACTACGTCACGGTAATCCCCCACCGGGCCCACCGGTGAGACGCGTGGAAATCGGGGTGTGACAGGTTGGTATCAGAGCCAACATTGAGTGAATTAAACACTATCCAAATGTGTTTAATCTCAATGACACAATTGCACATACTAGAGTCTAGACATGAACATAAGACAAATGGAATCATATTTTTTCAGTTTATCTCTTTATTTTCATTATGATTTTTTAATGAGTTTTGAAGCAGGAAACATGCCACCTGTAATTTTCCGAGGAAGAGGAAGGGGAAGAAGAGGCAGAGGAGAGATCGTTACTCACAATGATCACGAAGCCGGACCGTCAAATACGAGAGCTCCTTCGATGACAAGGAGTGAAGAACCACAAAGACGGAGAGACCTCTTCGAACCAGCGAGGCATTCTACCTCGCACAGCTCGACGCCATCGTATCGTCACTCTTTCGGACCAGATTCCGAAAATAATCCTAACAACCCCCAGCCATCCTATCTACCTCTACAGCGCTCGGTGTCGCACCGTGCCTTTGGCGATCCCACTCCATATTTCCGAGGTCAGTTTAATCCCGCTGACTACATACAGGAGCCTGCAGGATTTGTCCCGCTAGGACCACAAGACCACTTCTCGGAAGACCACATGGACGAGGATACAGATCCAACAGAACCTGCTCGTGGTACGCCCACACATCCAATAGAGATCTCTGATGGATCTTCATTTCATGGGACACCTTATCAGGGCCCAGATAGCTTTATGGCCTTATTCAACCAACACGAGTGGTACAATACGCCATCTCAGCAAGCATCGTAGCAACAGCAGCAGCATCCGCGGGATCCCTCCGAGGATCCACACTTCGAGGCAGTTACGCCACCGCCTCCGCCACCGGCTCAACCAGTAATGCCAGATCCGCCAAGGCGTAGAAGATCAGGCGCACGGATGTCTACCCGAGGAGGGGAATTTCACTTCAGCACCCCTCGCCACTCGAGTGCTAGTCACTATCCGTCAGTACCTGAAGAAGGGCCTTCAAGCCCAGCACAAGAGGCGAACTCCGCACCAGCTGCGCCATCTTCGCCACCATTTGGGTATGATCACCCAATACCTGCATATGCAACGACATACAACCCGTTCGAGCCATCGTCGCACGCGCACTACAACTACAACTATGAGCGCGACCCATATGTGGTAGCGGTCAGGTATGATGCCCGCTATCCTGACGTAGCTCGTGGACATCTAGGGGCACCAGATTACTCAGCTCATGGGTATCCAGCACCTCCTAGACCTCCAGTTCCGCAACCGGCGCCACAACCACGTTTCTCTCCTCCTGAGCATGAAGAGATACTCCACCGATTGGATCGTGTGGAGAGAGAGTTCGAGGAAGAGAAAAAGAGCCACCGAGGATTTCTCAAGGGCTTGGCAAACCTATTAAAGGGCAAGAAGAAGAAACGTGACCATTAGTCCTTATAGATGTACTAATGTAATTTCTATTTTGAAATAAGTCCCTACGTGGACACCTACCTTGTATTAGTCCCGGTGTGGACTTGTCTTTATTTAACCTCTAAGTAGGTATGTACGTATTTCAAAAGTCCCGCTTAGGGCAGTATGTAATCGTATTTGAAAATTTGAGTGCTATGTTATAAATGTCATTTTTATTATGTATGAAATAAATTAAAACCATTCCTTTTCAGTTGATCTGCCTAATGTATAAAGAATCTTACAGAGTGAAACCTAGCCTAGTGTCTTTTGACCTGGCCAAGATGGTAAGACCTGATTAAAAGATTCAAATTTCTGTTAACCTCTGTAATCATGTTAACATCCTTGGCAGATGTGATTCGTTAAAAATCGCACACGTCATTCTGTACGAAAATCCTTCTAAGGATTTCAAAAGCCCACATAAAAGATTTATAAATCATGGGTTAAATCATCAATAAGGGTGATCACTTATTAAAACATCCATTAGAGATGTAGTGCCTACGGGCCAAATCATTACACATCCATTTGTGATGTCGTGCCCACGGGCCGTAATAATTGTCTTATAAAGACAAAAGACAGTGGTGGTCTATGACTCCCTGTCAGAAAGAGGTAAAAGAACTATGGTTCAAATCTCCATGCCTTGATTTTCTGAAATCTCGGCTAATATTATAAAAACATCCTCGTGATTAGGCTTTGTGCCGCTAACGTTATTGTTATAGCTAAAATAGGATATATTCACATCCTAAAACTAAGTGAGTAATAAGTTAACCAGATATGGTCTCTGTTACCGTGGTTAACGAATTGCCATAAAAGACAATTCTATAATAAACTCCTAAATAAAATCTTTGTTATCTTCTGTGACAGATACGAGTTACCATGGCAGACCCCAATGGAGAAAATAGCCATACGAATGAAGATGACTATGATAACGCGCAAGTACATTTAACAGGCACCCAGTTAAAGGCTCTGATCGACAACGCTGTTCAGGCAGCTCTAGGTCGACAATATACTGAATCTCAAAGCAGCACCGTGTCAAAACCACCCTCCAAACCAAATACACACTCCAAACCACTCTCCAAACCCAAGAAAGACGACGATAATCACTCGTCCAACGAGAACAATGTTCGTCGTGAGAGAGAATATACTGATGCATCCGGTGCCAGGGGCTGTACCTACAAGTACTTCGTGTCTTGCAAACCCCGAGAGTTCACAGGGGAAAAGGGTGTCGTCGATTGTATAACCTGGCTGGATGAGATGGACACCATAGTGGACATCAGTGGGTGTGCGGAAAGGGATGTGGTTAAGTTTGTGTCGCAATCATTTAAGGGCGAGGCCCTAGCTTGGTGGAGAGCGTTGGTTCAAGCATCGGGAAAGTCTGCGCTGTACAAGATGACATGAGAGGAATTCATTTCTCTCATTAAAGAGAATTACTGCCCTCAGCATGAGGTGGAGAAAATAGAGTCCGATTTTGTGTCATTGGTGATGACAAACCTGGACTGCCAGGCCTACTTGACGAGCTTCAATATGATGTCTCGCTTGGTTCCGTATCTTGTAACTCCGGAGCCAAGAAGAATCGCTCGTTTCGTCGGGGGTTTAGAACCCGCAATAAAGGCGAGTGTGAAGGCCTCTCGGCCAACGACCTTCAGGTCTGTAACTGACCTCTCCTTGTCCCTCACTTTGGACGCGGTCCGACTGAGGACGCTAAGGAACAAGGAGGCCGAAAAGAGGAAGCGTGAGGACGATACCTCACGAAGGTCGGGTAAGAAGCACCGTGGGAACGGTGATGGCAAGAGAGGGGCGGAATCGAAGAAAGATGGGCAACAATCTGGAGAGAAGCCCAAATGCAAAAACTGCCAGAAGTTTCACTTTGGTAAGTGCAGGCAAGGGTCAAACTCACAGTCCCAGCCGAAGTCGTTTGCCTGTGGACTGTGCAAGTCCAGGGACCACAAGACGGTGGACTGCAAGAAAATAAAAGACGCAACCTGCTATGGGTGCAACGAAAAAGGGCATATTAAGAGCAACTGCCCTAAGAATGCCAGAAAGCCGGAAGAAAACAAGAAGACCAATGCGAGAGTCTTCCATATGGATGCAAAGGAGGCCGTGCTGGACGACAATGTAATCACAGGTACTTTTCTCATAAATAATATCTTTGCAAGAGTACTTTTCGATTCAGGCGCTGATAAATCCTTTGTAGACCAAAAATTTTGCAAACTATTGAATATGCCTATCAAAACCCTAAACGTGAAATACGAGGTAGAGCTAGCAGACGGCACAATAGAAACCGTCTCCACTATTCTAGAGGGATGTGAAATATCCATTAAGAACCACTCTTTTCCTCTATCTCTACTTCCCTTCAAACTAGCGGGTTTTGACATTGTTCTGGGCATGGACTGGTTATCCCGCAATCAGGCCCAAATCGTTTGCAACAAAAGACAAATAGTGCTAAAGACTCCGAGTGGTGAATCGCTTACCATTCAAGGAGATACACAGTATGGATTGCCCGAGACTGTGACTATGCTTAAGGCTTCAAGATGTCTAAAAAGGGGCTGTGTCATCTACATGGCACAAGTAATTATTGAAGAGCCCAAACCAAAGATAGAAGACATTTCAGTCATTTCTGAATACCCTGAGGTTTTCCCCGAAGATCTACCTGGATTGCCACCAGATAGGCAAGTGGAATTTAGAATAGATATCATCCTTGGAGCAGCTCCCATTGCTAGAGCACCCTACAGGCTAGCTCCGACTGAAATGAAGGAATTAAGGACCCAGTTGGATGAACTGTTAGCAAAAGGTTTTATCAAACCTAGTTCGTCTCCCTGGGGAGCACCTGTCCTATTTGTTAAGAAAAAGGACGGATCGATGCGTCTGTGCATCGACTATCGCGAGCTGAATAAAGTCACCATCAAGAATAGATATCCGTTGCCAAGAATCGACGATCTGTTCGATCAACTACAAGGAGCAAGCTATTTCTCAAAGATCGACTTGAGGTCGGGCTACCATCAATTAAAGGTCAGAGATGAAGACGTGCATAAAACAGCATTTAGGACTCGCTACGGCCACTATGAGTTCTTAGTGATGCCTTTTGGGCTCACAAATGCGCCGGCTGCGTTTATGGATCTCATGAATCGCGTCTGCAAGCCGTACCTAGACAAATTCGTCATCGTTTTCATCGACGACATTCTCATATATTCGAAGAATCAAGCTGACCATGAGAAACACCTCCGTTGTATTCTCGAGCTGTTACATCGTGAGAAACTCTATGCCAAATTCTCTAAATGCGAATTCTGGCTACGAGAAGTCCAATTCTTAGGACACGTTGTAAGCGAGCGTGGTATCCAGGTGGATCCCGCTAAGGTAGAGGCGGTCATGAATTGGCAAGAGCCAAAGACGCCTACCGAAATTCGTAGTTTCCTGGGGTTAGCAGGATACTACAGGAGATTTATTGAAAATTTTTCAAGGATTGCTGCGCCCTTAACTTCCCTGACTAAGAAGAAAGAAAAGTTCATTTGGGGCCCGAAGCAGCAAGAGTCCTTCGAAATTCTGAAGCAAAAGCTGAGCAACGCTCCTGTGTTGACACTACCGGAAGGGACTGAATAATATGTAGTAGTATACTGCGATGCATCACACACAGGCATGGGGTGTGTGCTTATGCAGAAAGGCAAAGTTATTGCCTATGCTTCGAGACAACTAAAGGTGCACGAAAAGAATTACACCACCCATGACTTGGAGTTGGGTGCCGTTGTATTTGCACTAAAACTATGGAGGCATTACCTATACGGTATCAAGTTCGTGATCTATTCTGATCACAAAAGCCTTCAACATCTGTTTAATCAGAAGGAGTTGAACATGAGGCAACGCCGTTGGATGGAAACCTTGAATGATTATGATTGTGAAATCAGGTACCATCCCGGCAAAGCGAATGTGGTCGCTGATGCCTTAAGCCAGAAAGAAAGGATGAAACCCATCCGAATCAATGCTAAGAGCATTGAAGTCAGGAATAACTTGATTGAAAGGATATTAGCTGCACAGCGGGAGGCTGTGTTAGAAGCTAATTATCCTAAGGAGAAGCTAGGAGTAACTGAAGAGCAGTTGACTCTTGGCAAGGATGGAATCCTTAGATTGAATGGACGGATATGGGTTCCGATTTATGGGGGACTACGAGATGTTATCCTCCAGGAAGCCCATAGTTCCAAATATTCTGTCCATCCTGGAGCAGATAAAATGTATCAAGATCTGAAGGCAAATTATTGGTGGATAGGCTTGAAAAAGTCTGTAGCCACCCATGTAGCAAAGTGTTTGACTTGTGCTCAAGTCAAAGCCGAGCATCAAAAGCCGTCTGGCTTGCTACAACAGCCTGAACTTCCCGAGTGGAAGTGGGAGTGCGTAACTATGGATTTCATTACCAAGTTACCCAAAACAAGGAAAGGAAATGACACAATATGGGTCATAGTCGATAGGCTGACTAAATCAGCTCATTTCTTACCCATCAAGGAGACGTATAGCTCCGATATGTTAGCCCAACTTTATGTTGATAAGATTGTAGCCCTGCATGGCATACCTGTGTCCATTATCTCCGACAGAGATACTCGATACACGTCATATTTCTGGAAGAGTTTCCAGCAATCTTTGGGCACACGTCTAAGCTTTAGTACGGCTTACCATCCTCAGACGGACGGTCAGAGTGAGCGTACTATCCAGACGTTGGAAGACATGCTTCGTGCATGTGCGATCGATTTAGGTGGTAGCTGGGATAAGAACCTACCCCTAATCGAATTCTCCTACAACAATAGCTACCATACCAGCATAAAGGCTGCGCCTTTCGAGGCATTATACGGTAGGAAGTGTAGATCGCCTGTTTGTTGGGCGGAAGTGGGAGAGGTCCAATTATCAGGACCAGAGATAGTTTTCGAAACAACGGACAAGATTGTCCAGATTCAAGAGCGTCTCAAAGCTGCCCGAGATAGGCAGAAAAGCTACGCTGACCCAAAGCGTAAGGATTTTCACTTCGAGGTAGGTGAAAAAGTGTTACTAAAAGTATCACCCTGGAAGGGGGTGATGCGTTTCGGTAAGAAGGGCAAACTGAGTCCGAGATACATAGGACCTTTTGAGGTCGTTGAACGTGTCGGGTCAGTTGCCTATAAGTTAAACTTACCAGAAGAGCTCAGTGGAATTCACAATGTGTTCCACATCTGCAATCTAAAGAAGTGCTTCGCCGATGAATCATTGGTGATCCCACACACAGATGTGCATATAGATGAGAGCTTGAAGTTTGTAGAGAAGCCTTTGTCGATTGAAGACCGACAGGTGAAAAAGCTTCGAAGAAAGCACGTACCGATTGTAAAGGTCAAATGGGATGCCTGTAGAGGTCCCGAATACACGTGGGAAGTTGAATCCACGATGAAAGAAAAATATCCCTATTTGTTTGAGTAAATCTCGGGTCGAGATTTATTTTAAGGGGGTGAGGATATAACACCTCGAAATTTTGTGTCCAATAATGTGTTAACACGTGTCATTTGTTTACACGTGGCATTTGATATTAAATAAAGGACTAAAGTTGACAAACCTTGAAAGAATGTAAATTCGAGGGTTATAAATGTCAAACAAGGGTAAGTATACTGTATAAGTAACCCTAATCGATGCTCGTACCTTCAAACGAATAAATCATGGATCGTACGGAAGCGAAACGCGGAAGAAGGTGAGGGATTACAAGCTACAGGGGGTTAACTGTGTTAACATGTCTAATTATACCTCTGAGTGACCCTTTGACGAACCCAAGGCTTTGTAACAGTAAAATACGCTCACTAGAATACACTATATAAATTCCGCGAAGTTCCGTTTTAAAACGAGAAAGTTATGATCAAATTCGTATGAGAAGGGTTAAAAGCATCAACAATATAAATTAAAGCTTTTCGGATAATAATCAAACTAACCGGGGGCTTAACAATGCGAGTAAATAACGCGAGGCCCTTAACCGTAATTAACCGAGGGCCAAACCGCAAAGTTACCCCTTCAAACCCTGAAAGGTCAGGTTATTAATTACCAAAGATTTAGGTAATCATTACAAAAAGATTTAAAAAGATTTAAAAACACCCCTTACGGACCGCAAGGGTTCTGCCTTACGGACCGTAAGGGGGTATAAGATTTGGCCTGTCTCCGCCACTGGCTTACGGACCACAAGGCCAAAGCCATACGGTCCGTAAGAGATGCCCAGCGACAGAAAGTTGGCTGTTGGCTGTTTAAAGCGGTAAAACAATTAAGTATGGGTTTCTCAGAGTTATGGGCGCCCCCTACTCGACCCATAGCACCTTAGGACACCTGCCATTGATCCATACTCATTTATAGGATGTGTTGTAATGATCTAAAGGCCCATCTTGCACTATAAAAGGCCATTCATAGTTCACTATTAGAACACACCTCAAAAACACATTCTCTGATCATTTCTGAAGCTCCCAAGTGTTCTTCTCTAGTTCTAAGTCTTACATCAAGTCTCTGTAAGTATGCCAAACCTTCTATGGCTTTGTTTTTGCTTAGTTTAGCCTAAAAGTCAATTCGTCGTAACTAACGATTGACTTTGCGATAATTCATGAATGGTCCAGTGAATTGTCGAATCAAAAGTAGTTATGTGTTGGTATTTATGTGGGTAATAAACCCCTAAAAGGGTTCCCTCTGATCACCACTCTAACTAGTTCAAATGTCGAGTCAAACATATGCTTAAAAAGTCAACAGAAAGTCATTTTGCGATTTCTTGTATAATCTGTAATGTAGATGATATGAAACCTGTTTGATCACTTATAAAACATGATATTAAGTATATAAACTTATCTAAACTTGTTTGATTCGGCCATTTGCTATATTGACCCGGTTCGGAACCGAAAGTCGCAAAAGTTTGACTTTTGCTTTGACTTCAGTTCTGACCCGTTTTAGTGCAATGTAGATATGCCTTAGGACTCTCTTAGGACCAGGTTACATGATGGTATGACCCTCGGTGACCGGTTCGTTGTTTGTCTGAGTCTTTTACGCATTTCCGTTAACCGCTTAAAAGTTGACCGTAACGCCCTTTTCAAAATAAAACGAGTATTTCGGACACGTGAAAGGACCAAAACCTTGCTTACTAAATTCTAAGCATGTCCTTAAAGTTTCACGTCAATCCGAGGTCTAGAATAGGAATTATGCTAAAAAGCGCAATTAAAGTAAACTTTTGTAATAAACGGCGCAACTAGCATAACGCCTATCTAAACCAAGATTCCGTCACCAAAACTTTTACCCACTGTTGTAAAATAATATTTTGAGAATTTTAAAGATTTTTAATTATTTTTAGCCTGCTCATAACCTGCGGTTATGGCTACGGTTCGGTAAATACCGAATATGCCCTTTTCGGCCAAAACTTGAGTTCTACAAGGTCTTTTGACCCGATTCCAGTTGCTACTGATTTTAAATAATAAATAAAGTATTTTAGACTTTATACACTGGTCGGGAAACTCAGATTCCCTGTAGAACTCGGGAAGCCCATTAAAAGTCTTTAAAATGACCGAAAAACCCATACGGGGCGTTATATTAACTTAAACTCGTTACGGGCATCGCGGAAGGTATCCTACTGATACCATAACCACTTTAAGGCATATTGAATTAGGAAACAAGCGTAGGACTCTCACGGTTACCCGTTGCGCCTATTGCGCGCACGGTTCGGCTTATGTAACTAGTTTACATAAATTAGCCAATACGGGTCAAATCATATTATTTTGAGCCCAAAATCCAAAGTGTGAACATTAAACCCATATAAAACAAGTCTCTGAACTTGTTGGGGCGGAATCACACTCCATTCTCGGTTTTCGCCTTTTCGCGCGATTAAACAGTATCTATCTTTTGAAACCAACCGGTCTAGGCTACGGCCAATATAAAGGCCCGTTAGGATTCTAATAGGTTATTTTAAAACCTTCATTCCAGAATAGGAGCCCCAGTAAAAGATATCTGTGATTTAATCAATTAAGGACAATACTTGCAAAGATAAATACTTTTAACTTGTTTTCCGTTATACGGGCTTGGGTTACGGTATATTAATACCGCTTGATTGAGCATCAAATCTTCCATCGTTTAGGTGGTTAATTGAATAATTTGATCGGCTCATTTAAACAGTCTTGTTACTTAAAAGCCTTTAGGGGGTTAATGACCATGTCCCGGATATCCTTGGCATCATTCGAAGAAATGGCCACGACCTCGACATCCCGGTGTAGGCGTACACCCGGCATTATGTCTATATTATTAAAAGACGTAGCCGTTGGTTTACCCACCACGGTTTTACGCAATGTGGTGTGTCTATTGATCTTTAACCCGGACAGGATCCGGGCTACTGAACGCAAAGAAGGAACATGTAATTCGTTCACAAGATTATAATTTTAAATAATTCTCCCAAGTTATAAAAGAATTTTGTGCCTTGTGCATTCAAATCAATTTTAATAAACATTTTACAAAATGTGTCGGTTGAATGTATTTACCAGTGTAAACTGATGTATTTTCCCAAAAAGATTAAGTGCAGGTACTACACGTAATCGGCTGGTAATAGCTCCCTAGCATCATAAGAAGTCTCGCAAGCTTGATGCTGTATCTGTTGAACAATACTTTATTATTATTTTGATCCCCTGTGGATACCATTCGACTTTTGTAATACACTCGATATTACAATCAAAGGTTGAATTATATTTATCTTTAAGCTTCCGCTGTGCATTCATATAATTGTGTGGTTTGACTATATTGTTGCCAACTACGTCACGGTAATCCCCCACCGGGCCCACCGGTGAGACGCGTGGAAATCGGGGTGTGACATTTACGATGTACAAAACATGAATTATATAATTCTAAATAATTTGAAATAGAAAGCTAAACATGAAAAATCTTCTAATACTACTAAATCTTAAACATTATCTTGCGCACATATTTTATTAATGGTTTTTACTTTAATATCATATTTTGTTTATAGTAATGTATTAATTTTTTTAAATGATCATACAATTTTTATATTTTAAAGTTTAACGACTTTATTTATTTATTTATTTTTTTCCTTTCACTTGCTATATTGAATGCCTGTATCAGTACCATAACAATTGATACCAATCGAAACCGAGTTCTCGCCGCATCGCGCGAAGGAGTTAAGCAACGCTCAAATGGAAACTTAAAGAGCTAATTAAATATCTTCTACATTAATAAGAAATAACTTAACTGTTATTGATCTTAAACTACAACTATAAAGTAAAACATAATTTAATAATTATATAAAAACTAATTTAATTTAATTTTAATAGTATACATTTGTTACTTCTCCAACCTTCGGTAACTATATTCAACAATAATTTATATTTATTTGTTATTGTAGCAATAATAATTAGATATACATAAAAATATATTGATATAATATATAAATTTATATATTATGTTATGATACGTTAAAAATGTGAAGTAACTTCTTAAATCTCATCCTTATCTGGGGGAATCAGACGTAGTAAAAAAAACTAATGAATACATAAAGTTTTCTTTAAAATTTGAGATAATAATGAGAAGACTTTTAGATCTTAATTGAGATAGAGTTGACGACTGAAATTGGTGGTGATGGAGATGGATTGTGATGGATATATCTAATTCTAATATAATATTTTAATCATATAATATTCTCTGTTTCAATTCATTAATATTACTATTAATTAATTAAATTTTATCTGAATTAACAGATTTAATAGATCAATTAAAACTATTTAGTTAAAATAATGACTTCACTTCACTATTTCTAATATATAAACTCAAATTTGAGTTTTATTATTTTACATATTTTTTGTGGTGTTGATATGAAATATTAATATATATAATTACAAAAATAACATTTTAATAATATAGCACCATGTTTCTTAGAATAACAATTATCATTTTTCAAAGGTAAATATACCATTTAATTATATTTATACTTGATTTACGCAAAAAAATCTGTTAGGATCTGAGGCTGTCATGATTGTATTTATTTGCATAAAACGATGAAGTGCAGCGGAAATGGATAGCAAACTTTGTTAACACAAACAAAGGAAAGAATAGATTGATAAACAATTGCTTTTCATTGAGTCAAATGATTTACAAAGAAGCAAAAGATTACAGTAAAAGCTTACAATCTAAACTCCCCCTCAGCCTGATACACCAGAGTTGGTTGCACAAGATGAAAGGATGAATTGAGGAGAAGAACTCACTCAAAACGATCAAGTGTAACAGTACAGAGTACTGTCATACTTATAGGCAAACCAAACTACTGATATACTTCAGCTGACGTCACCATGATAGTGACATCTAACGACCTAACAAACTACAAATACTGTTCTATACAAACTACTGTTATGTAACATCTGATAATCACTAAATTACAAAGCATAAGGAAACTACTGCTTCACGTTACACTGTTGTAGCCTTAGCACAGATGTTGAGTCTTCAGTGCTTTCTTCAAAGGTGATCAGTCTTTGAGAGGGCAGTGCTTGAGTCTTCAGCAGCACTTAGGACACAACAGTAGATAGAGCAATAGAGTTTGTCTTCAGCAGTTGTTAGGTAATCATCAGAGTTTGGTTTATCAGTTGTTGTAGTTGAGCAGCACTTTATCATTCTTCAGTTGTTAGATAACCACTGTCAAGGGGAGAGATTTAGAGTAAACTACTGCTTATTAAGAGTCCACTGATGGGATCCGGTTTTGGCTTTACATTATCTGTTCCTCTGTTAGGGTTCAATCTCAACAATCTCCCCCTGGAACAGATAATGCCAAAACCCTTCCTTATTCAGGACCTTTATTTTTCATCAGAAGTTCCTTTGCTTTTCTTTTGAATTCCTTCTCAAAATCCTTGGAACCTGTATCATCCTCATCCATGCACAGTGTAAGCTCAAGGAGATCCTGTAGATCTTCAGCACTTAGGCCTAGTGCCTGATTCCTTGATATATGCTTCACTTCGCCATTGAATCTGAGCAAAGTCAATACGTGGGTCTTTTGATCAGACATCCACTTTAGTATTTTTGAACTCAATGGGTTTCTTGGGAGAGTTTTATTATCTGATGAACTTGAGGTGATTGGCCTGAAGAAGTGAAGAACAGCATCCTGAGCTTCAGACACTCGTATGAATGCTTGGTCAGTAATCTTGTTGGCTTCAGCTATGTCTGCTTCAACTTCTTTGTCAATCAGCTCACTCTTTGTGAGATTTGCTGATGACTTTTGGCTTACTACTTTGACCTTTTTAGCAAGGGTTTGTAGTTTTGCCAATCTTTCTTTATCTGAAGCTATTTTCTTCATAGCTTCTTCAATCTGTTCAGCTTCTTTGTTCTTATCTACTCCAGCAGATAGCATTTCCTTCTTTTCTTTTCTCAACTTTGTGACAAAGTCTTCTGCTGTGCTGATCTGTGTTTCGAAAAGTTGGACTTGCTCTTGAAGCTTTTTGTAATCAGACTTTTTAGGAAAGTTAGAGTCTTTCATCCTCTGCTTCTCAAGTCTTTCATACGCTTCATCGGTTTGCTGCCTAGACCATTTTGATATGGCTTCAGCAGTGCCTATTTCAGCATCCACCAACTCCCTTTTCTTCCTTTTATATTCAGCAGTGAGATCAGCAATGAGTCTTTTGTACTTACTCCAGTTTGGAGCAGTTTTCTTCTTTGAGGGATCATTCTTCACCTTTTGAATCCTTTCTGCCTCACGCTTTAAAGCTACTAAAGGCCATTCTACAAACTGTTGTTCTTCCGCAGAATAAAATTTTTCTTTCATGATGAAGGCTAGCAGTTGTTCTCTCAACTTCTTCTTTTGATCAGTCTTCTCCTTCTCTAGCTCTTGTGCAAAATTTTCTAACTGCTTTACCTTTGTCAGGTAGAACTCCAGTCTGTCAGCATAACCTTGTTCACTTAGTATTTCCTTCTCACAGTCGATCTTAGCTTTGCTTTTTGCTTGCCTTGCCTTTGTTCTGAGATAATCATCCATGTCTTCAGGAACCATATAACCGATGAGTGAGGAGAACTTTCTTTTTGATGGGTCTGCTTCTGTATAAAACTGCCTCATCTCATCTTTGATGGCTTCTAGTTCCAGTGGATACCTTGCAGCATTTGGATCATGATTACCTTCATCAGCAGTGATTGGCTTTCTTTTTCTTTTTAGCAGCTGTGGTTGTGATATAGGAAGAGATATAGGAAGAATTAGGGCAGTTGTGGATGTCTGACTAACAGTAGTTGAAACAACTGGTGTCTCAACTGCTGTTGTCACTACAACTACTGATGTATCAGTTGTTGTCTTCTGCTTTTGAGCAGGGGATGGAGAATGGGAAATGATATTTGAAGGTGGTGATGGTGGTGGTGACTCATCATCAGGAATTGTAACACCCCAAAACGGGTTTGGTAATCAAACCACGTTAATAGTAAAGACGGGTAAAATACTGTTAGTAGTCAAAATTAACCCGGTAAATATTAGGATTTAAATAAATAAACTTGATGTTAATTAAAAAAGAGGATAAATACTTTGAGAAAACAAAGTATATAGAACGCTCGAGTTAACGGGACTTAAAATAAAACGGGTTATGACATCCCGAACCCACTAAGTGACTAGGAATATTAACCTAGTTAATTATGTGTAGTTAGAACAATAAAGGAAACTAGAAATAGTTAAACCTTTCATAAAAACAAAACATGAGGGGCTAATAGTGCCAAATGGAGGAAACTTATTTATTAAAACTAAAAATAAAACACAACACACACTTGGTAAGTGTGTGTGTGTGCGCAGGAACGATCAGAAGAACAGGGGGTTCTTTCAAAACCCTAAAGCACATGAAATCCAGCAAAATCAAGGAGAAATCGAGCAAAGAAATTAGGGCTTTAACTAAAATTGTGATCACCAAGCTAAGGGGATCGGAAGGTATGTCGAATTTTTGATATTTATGAAGTTGAGAATTCTTGATGTGCATAAGAAATTCGAAATTTATGTTGCATGATTGTGGTATGGATGATATTGAAGTGAAATAGTGTTTAGGAGTAAACCCTAGACAAGAATTTATTGAAATCATGCCTAGATCAAGTAAATTTAGATTTTTGTTGATTCTAAATTCATGTATGAGATGTTTTTAGGGTTTTGATTCCTAAAAATTAGTGTTATGATATCAAGAACATGCTTAATTTGAAAGCTGAATTCAAACGGTTCTTGATCAGAATTTACAGCCAACTTGTATTGGCTGTAACCTGGATAAAACGTGGTAAAAACATGTGTTTCTTGAGCCTAAAATGTAATTCCAGGAAATATCTTTAAAACCCCACTGGAATCGCATTTTTTCGACGAAAATTGAGCGTTTTATGAATTTTTCCGTATCAAAGGTTCAAGCTGCGTTTTCTGGCAGAATCTGCAGCCCATTACGAATGTCATAACTCAATTTAGGAATTGAGTTATGATCTCAAATTCTTACTGTAGAAAGTATTAAGTGATTTGAAGAATTGCCAATTGGAATTTCGTCAATCGGATAAACGAGGAATTTTTAATGAATTTTTCCGTAAGCTGCAGTCAGAAGTGACGAATCTGATTGCAGCTTAGTAGATGAATTTTTACGAATTTTCGGTAAAGAGTTAGATCTTGAATTTTTAACACAAGGGCCCCCCCTCCGAGAGGTACGCCACATAAAAAAATCATAAATTTTGAAGACTTGTAAACAGGTTAAATAGGTCACCAAAAACAGCCTATTTTCAGTGAAACGAAACTTGATTGTTGATATTATAAATTATGCCCACAATGTTCATATGTTGAAATTATGAATCAAACGCGTAATTTCCTAGTTCGACTAATTATGTGTGATGTGGGGTAATACAAATTTTAATTATGAAGTCGATTTAGCTTATATACACATATCATATAATTAAGGGTAGTTAACTTTTGAAGAGTTAAACTAACCATGGACGGAGTCGAATAGTAGTTTTGACATAGAAAACACGTAAGGTGGAATAGTCGTGGTTATAATGACTAACCTAACCACCTTGTGAAATATGATGATAGTTTGACTTTTGACAAGCTAGATGGAGGCTTGGAAGGAAGCGGGTCAAACAAGTCAAGCATGGAAGAAAAGCATAGCTCGGATGCAAGGTAAGTGAAACTTACATAATTGTGTAGATTACTTGTTCATTCTATACGTTATAGATGCAATAATGCTAATATTGAAAATATGGATTTCCGACGTGATTGATACGAGTCGGAACTTACAAAGATGATAAAAACCATGGTTTATGGCAAAAAGGGGACTCGGTAATGAAATCCGGGACGGGATGGATGTATGAATTAGAAGTCAAAAACCATGATTTTGATTTAATAGGCAACGTTGGGCATATAGGCCAAACGGGTCAAATGGCGTGATAACACCATTTGACAATATCGACTAATGTGGTTGTCAAGTCTTGTGTTAACAGGAGCGATTAGCAATTCGGATGATTGCTTCGCCATAGAATATGTGATAATAAAGGCGAGGTATAAACCGGGTCTAATTGTTAACCCGGGCCAGGTACGCATCAATGAGATTATACTTTAAATGTGTGATTTTGATCATAATTGTAGTGAAAGTCCTTCGTCGTAAATGAGGGACTAATGTAGATAAATATGCCTTGATGGGTAAATCGGGTAAACGGCCCTCATGGGTGGTTTGGGAATCACGTATTATAATCATGTAATCCTTAGATAAGCATCATGGTGATAGGCATAAACCTTTGTGGGTCAAATGCCTAGGAATGGGTCTTTTTCGTAAAATGACAAACCGTGATGTAAAACGCGACATAAGTAGTTTACTATATCAAATCCACCACAAATATAATTGTGGTGGAAGACCATTTGAAAAACTAATGTGAAAATTTTGGTGCTAAAAGTAAATGAGCGAGATTTATGCCAGAAAGGACATAAATACCCTTAACGGGTCAAAATAAGATTTTAAGTAAAAAGCGAGTCAATAATGCGTAGAAATCCGTAATTGGAACCTAATATGATAGGTAATTTTGGAATTAAAGAGTTCATGAGAAATGGGGGTCAAACAAATATGTTTGTTTGATAAAATGCATAAACGGGTTAAAAGTCGGAATAAAGGGTAATAAGCCGAGGATTTAAAAGTCTGAAATTTTATTAAGTTGGATGTTGGGTTTAAACTCCATATGATGGAGAATCAAATTATAATCATGTAGGAAGAAACGGTAGGTCAAACGGATAAGCGGATTGAAAGATACGAAAGTTTTCGTGTCAATAAACGGCAAAATGGAAGAAGCTGATGCAGGGGTCACCGTAACTTACGGTGGGTACCGTAAGTTACGGTGGAGGCTGAATTCCTTACGGTAGTTCTCCACTGCCTTACGGTGGAGGAATAAACATTCAGGGGCTACCGTAAATTACGGTAGCCACCGTAATTTACGGTGGACCTTGTACAAAATGTATTTTTGATCATTTTTGTTTCCCGGACTTGTTTAGATACGTTTTAAATCCCGTATGACTAAAGCATTTCATGTTTTTATGAAATGTAGGTACTTTGTGGAAGCCGGAAGACGATCAAGCTCAACGAAGAACCGAACACGATACAGTTACATGCTTCCGCACTTCGCCACGCTGTAAATTTTAAACAACGAACTTCGATCACGTTATGTAGAACAAATTATAATTTGTAAAAGTTTTTAATAAACCCGCATTTATATAATATGTGTGGTCTTAACTACACATCTAATTGTGGTATTTTCATATAAAACCGTAATTTAGTAACTAGGGTGTTACAAGTTGGTATCAGAGCCTTGGTTTAAGAGATTCGAGTATGGTGGGGAGGAACCATGCTTGGACTTAAACCTTATGCTCTTGACAAAGAATAGTGTTCGGTTCGAGGCTTGATCGCAAATCCGGTAAGTACATGTATGCTAAAGTTTTGTAAACAACACATAGGGTTATCGTGTGATACACGTTACCCCGATTAAAATGATTGATATAGTTGACGAAAATACGTGCGTTGACGCGTATAGTAGAAAAAGCCTTGTATTATAATGCGGGCGATTATTAAAGTTGACGTTACTAACTTTGTGAATGTTTTAATTGAAGGACACTCGCGTTTGAAGACGACGAGAGTCAAACGAATTGTGGATATAATGATGGAACGGTCCGAGATATGGCAAGGAGAGCATAATCATCAAGGACCTAAATCGCGTAACGATTGCAAATAAGTAACGGCAAGAAAGCCCTTTAAGGCAAGCAATATCAGGTGCACGCTTTTAAATATAATCACACAAATAGTAGAATGCAATAAACAAAGTAGAGAATGATTGTTGCATAGGTAAATTAGAAACTTGGAAAAACCTGAATAGAAATACATATCCAGGATATCATTTCCAAGAAAACTAAATAGAGTACTTACATAGGGCGTGATGTGAAAACTATAGGAAGGTCGTGTATGTCATGTGTTAATCGCTTACTCTGGCCAAGTAAGTAGTGGCATATGATACCACGAGTTTCTAATAGCGGACACATTTACATCCGATGTAGTAAGGGCGGGGTATATGGGACTAGTTTAAAAGTACCCAAATGAATCAAATGAGTAAGATATTTGATAATAATGTAAACGCACAACCGAGTGACGGAAGCGTATTACATTAGGATAATGAGCCCGAGGGAAGGGACAAACAAGCATGTAAAATGATTCAGATAAGTATTGGGAGGGAGTGTACTTACACTCGAACCCAGAAAACATCAAGTATTGGGAGGGAGTGTACTCACACTCGAACCCAGAAAACATCAAGTATTGGGAGGGAGTGTACTCACACTCGAACCCAGAAAACATCAAGTATTGGGAGGGAGTGTACTCACACTCGAACCCAGAAAACATCAAGTATTGGGAGGGAGTGTACTCACACTCGAACCCAGAAAACATCAAGCATGTAAAACGATTTAGACAAACATTGGGAGGGAGTGATACTTACACTCGAACCCGGAAAATGCAAATATGTTTCTTAACGGGTCAATAGAATGAAACAAGGAAACTGGTTAACTCCCCGCGTAAAGTAATAACGAGAGACAAAGTTAGTATAAAAGCGATATGTTTCGCTAAGTTAATTAAATGGGTTAAAAACGAAGAGATTGTAAAGGGTCTGGTTGACAAAAGTGAAAAATTTCACTAAAACATTTAAACGGGCAAAAAAAAAATGAATGACAAAAGAGTTCACAATTATTTAAATTGTGCTATGTCATAAAAGTGTGTGAAGTCATTACCGAAATAACAACGGAAGGGGATAAATCCTTGGACGTAAATTCCTTGGAATTGACATGAGCTAAAAAAAAAAGAAAACGTTAAACTAAAAATTCAATTTTTGGTAAGAAACAACATATTAACACGTATGAATACTATGAGACGAATTCGGAAAGGAATAAATCAAGGAATGTGGGTCTTAACACCGATGGGTGCGAGATGATACATTCAAAAAGAAGAAGCATGACAAAGAAAAGTCGAATTAGACTTAAAAGTGACATGACACGCCCACAGACAAGAAAATAAATATAGAAAATGATATAGAATACAATCAAGTCGAAACGTAAGTTACGAGATATGAAAAATCAGAAAAACATGTGAAAGGCCGGATCGGCAATAGATGTACCCGAAAGACGGGAATAAGGTGACGGCGACTAATCTGGCTAGCCGGTAAAACCTTTCTAAAGTCGGAATAGTGTTACGACTTATACAAGCGCTTGTTGAAATAAGATTAGATTGAAGCAAACATGTTGAAAATAAATACAACCGAGTGATTAGATGACAACTCGGTCATATAAGTGACTAAAATAAGAAATACACACTGAAAGTAACGGCCTATGAGGCCTTACACGTGAAAGGCACATATGTCATATGCCTTAAAACCAAAAGCACACTGCCTTACTTTTCTGGTAAGGTTGTTAATTACGAGCAATGCTCAAGTAGTTGTCGAAACTAAGTCAGTAGAGTCAAACCTAAAAGAACTACGTAAGAAAGGTTTCGGGGACGAAACCTCTTTAAGGGGGGTAGACTTGTAACACCCCAAAACGGGTTTGGTAATCAAACCACGTTAATAGTAAAGACGGGTAAAATACTGTTAGTAGTCAAAATTAACCCGGTAAATATTAGGATTTAAATAAATAAACTTGATGTTAATTAAAAAAAGAGGATAAATACTTTGAGAAAACAAAGTATATAGAACGCTCGAGTTAACGGGACTTAAAATAAAACGGGTTATGACATCCCGAACCCACTAAGTGACTAGGAATATTAACCTAGTTAATTATGTGTAGTTAGAACAATAAAGGAAACTAGAAATAGTTAAACCTTTCATAAAAACAAAACATGAGGGGCTAATAGTGCCAAATGGAGGAAACTTATTTATTAAAACTAAAAATAAAACACAACACACACTTGGTAAGTGTGTGTGTGTGCGCAGGAACGATCAGAAGAACAGGGGGTTCTTTCAAAACCCTAAAGCACATGAAATCCAGCAAAATCAAGGAGAAATCGAGCAAAGAAATTAGGGCTTTAACTAAAATTGTGATCACCAAGCTAAGGGGATCGGAAGGTATGTCGAATTTTTGATATTTATGAAGTTGAGAATTCTTGATGTGCATAAGAAATTCGAAATTTATGTTGCATGATTGTGGTATGGATGATATTGAAGTGAAATAGTGTTTAGGAGTAAACCCTAGACAAGAATTTATTGAAATCATGCCTGGATCAAGTAAATTTAGATTTTTGTTGATTCTAAATTCATGTATGAGATGTTTTTAGGGTTTTGATTCCTAAAAATTAGTGTTATGATATCAAGAACATGCTTAATTTGAAAGCTGAATTCAAACGGTTCTTGATCAGAATTTACAGCCAACTTGTATTGGCTGTAACCTGGATAAAACGTGGTAAAAACATGTGTTTCTTGAGCCTAAAATGTAATTCCAGGAAATATCTTTAAAACCCCACTGGAATCGCATTTTTTCGACGAAAATTGAGCGTTTTATGAATTTTTCCGTATCAAAGGTTCAAGCTGCGTTTTCTGGCAGAATCTGCAGCCCATTACGAATGTCATAACTCAATTTAGGAATTGAGTTATGATCTCAAATTCTTACTGTAGAAAGTATTAAGTGATTTGAAGAATTGCCAATTGGAATTTCGTCAATCGGATAAACGAGGAATTTTTAATGAATTTTTCCGTAAGCTGCAGTCAGAAGTGACGAATCTGATTGCAGCTTAGTAGATGAATTTTTACGAATTTTCGGTAAAGAGTTAGATCTTGAATTTTTAACACAAGGGCCCCCCCTCCGAGAGGTACGCCACATAAAAAAATCATAAATTTTGAAGACTTGTAAACAGGTTAAATAGGTCACCAAAAACAGCCTATTTTCAGTGAAACGAAACTTGATTGTTGATATTATAAATTATGCCCACAATGTTCATATGTTGAAATTATGAATCAAACGCGTAATTTCCTAGTTCGACTAATTATGTGTGATGTGGGGTAATACAAATTTTAATTATGAAGTCGATTTAGCTTATATACACATATCATATAATTAAGGGTAGTTAACTTTTGAAGAGTTAAACTAACCATGGACGGAGTCGAATAGTAGTTTTGACATAGAAAACACGTAAGGTGGAATAGTCGTGGTTATAATGACTAACCTAACCACCTTGTGAAATATGATGATAGTTTGACTTTTGACAAGCTAGATGGAGGCTTGGAAGGAAGCGGGTCAAACAAGTCAAGCATGGAAGAAAAGCATAGCTCGGATGCAAGGTAAGTGAAACTTACATAATTGTGTAGATTACTTGTTCATTCTATACGTTATAGATGCAATAATGCTAATATTGAAAATATGGATTTCCGACGTGATTGATACGAGTCGGAACTTACAAAGATGATAAAAACCATGGTTTATGGCAAAAAGGGGACTCGGTAATGAAATCCGGGACGGGATGGATGTATGAATTAGAAGTCAAAAACCATGATTTTGATTTAATAGGCAACGTTGGGCATATAGGCCAAACGGGTCAAATGGCGTGATAACACCATTTGACAATATCGACTAATGTGGTTGTCAAGTCTTGTGTTAACAGGAGCGATTAGCAATTCGGATGATTGCTTCGCCATAGAATATGTGATAATAAAGGCGAGGTATAAACCGGGTCTAATTGTTAACCCGGGCCAGGTACGCATCAATGAGATTATACTTTAAATGTGTGATTTTGATCATAATTGTAGTGAAAGTCCTTCGTCGTAAATGAGGGACTAATGTAGATAAATATGCCTTGATGGGTAAATCGGGTAAACGGCCCTCATGGGTGGTTTGGGAATCACGTATTATAATCATGTAATCCTTAGATAAGCATCATGGTGATAGGCATAAACCTTTGTGGGTCAAATGCCTAGGAATGGGTCTTTTTCGTAAAATGACAAACCGTGATGTAAAACGCGACATAAGTAGTTTACTATATCAAATCCACCACAAATATAATTGTGGTGGAAGACCATTTGAAAAACTAATGTGAAAATTTTGGTGCTAAAAGTAAATGAGCGAGATTTATGCCAGAAAGGACATAAATACCCTTAACGGGTCAAAATAAGATTTTAAGTAAAAAGCGAGTCAATAATGCGTAGAAATCCGTAATTGGAACCTAATATGATAGGTAATTTTGGAATTAAAGAGTTCATGAGAAATGGGGGTCAAACAAATATGTTTGTTTGATAAAATGCATAAACGGGTTAAAAGTCGGAATAAAGGGTAATAAGCCGAGGATTTAAAAGTCTGAAATTTTATTAAGTTGGATGTTGGGTTTAAACTCCATATGATGGAGAATCAAATTATAATCATGTAGGAAGAAACGGTAGGTCAAACGGATAAGCGGATTGAAAGATACGAAAGTTTTCGTGTCAATAAACGGCAAAATGGAAGAAGCTGATGCAGGGGTCACCGTAACTTACGGTGGGTACCGTAAGTTACGGTGGAGGCTGAATTCCTTACGGTAGTTCTCCACTGCCTTACGGTGGAGGAATAAACATTCAGGGGCTACCGTAAATTACGGTAGCCACCGTAATTTACGGTGGACCTTGTACAAAATGTATTTTTGATCATTTTTGTTTCCCGGACTTGTTTAGATACGTTTTAAATCCCGTATGACTAAAGCATTTCATGTTTTTATGAAATGTAGGTACTTTGTGGAAGCCGGAAGACGATCAAGCTCAACGAAGAACCGAACACGATACAGTTACATGCTTCCGCACTTCGCCACGCTGTAAATTTTAAACAACGAACTTCGATCACGTTATGTAGAACAAATTATAATTTGTAAAAGTTTTTAATAAACCCGCATTTATATAATATGTGTGGTCTTAACTACACATCTAATTGTGGTATTTTCATATAAAACCGTAATTTAGTAACTAGGGTGTTACAGGAATGAAGACCCTTCTCCTTTTTGAAGAAGAGACTGATGATGTTTTGGGTGGATCAGTGGTTTGTGATTGGATGGCAGTGGATTGTGATTGACTAACAGTGGTTGAAACAACTGGTGCTTCAATCACTGTTGTCACTACAGCAGATGTTGTAACATCTGCTGTCTTCTGCTTTATGGCAGGAGGCAGTGGTGGTGTGGCTTTGGATGATGGTGGTTTGGTGGTTTTTGGTTTTTGGTTTTGATGAGGATTTTTGTGTTGTAGACACAGGTGGTGGTGGAACAGTAGTTGTGATGGTGTGTGATGAGGTGGTGTGTGTTGGAGGTGTGTGTGTTGATGAGATGGCAGCTGTTTGGCTACTTGCAGCAGTTTTTGTAACTGCTGGTGTATCAGCTGTTTTGGGTTTCTCAGGTTCAATGTGCATCCCATCTTCTATACCTTTCTTTTTCAACCTGTTTTTCTCCCCCTTTTTGGCATTATCTGCCAGGGGTGTATCCATGAAGAAAATGGCAGAAGGAGCTTTCTCACTTTGAGCATTTTGTTGAATGCTAGCCTTTATAGCCTTGATATCAGCTTGTGTATCTTTGAACCGAGATTCAACCATGTTGGTCAACATTTGCACTTGAAGAGCATGCTTTTTAGCAGCCATTTGTTGTTGTTGTTCAAGCAGCGGTTGGAGGATATTCCATAGCTCATTTGCAGCAAATGCTTGTGGAGCAGGTGCTTGAGCAGGAGGAGCAGATGATTGGGCTATTTGAGCTTGTAACAGCTGTTGCACCATATCTTTTATTTCTGCAACTGAAGATTCCAGGTTTTCAATTCTGGCCGTCAATTCATTATATCTTGAATCATCACCTGAATTAACAGGATCATCTGAATCCCCACCAGCAGTGGTTGTATCAATGTTTGACTTAGGAAGTGAATCCCAAAAATCATCCATTGATGCCCCTTGTTCTTGGTACTGGGGACTTCTTTCTTCAGCAACCGATAAACCTTTGATGGTACCAGTGGTTATATTTAACTCACTGGTGGTTACCGATGTTGCTATGGAAGAAATTGCCTTCAAGGGAGTCTTAGTTATGAAACAACTGTCCAACTGAAGATCTGTTGATCCATCAGTTGTAGTTGCTGCTCCACTTGAACTACCACCAAGAGTTACTTGTAACTCAAGGGGTGTAACCTCCTCAACTGTTGCTGGGATAGCAGAGGTATGCACATCAGACCCAGTCACTTGTGGAGGTATACTCTCAGTAATAGGTGATTGAGAGGAACTGGTTTGTGTCTGTGCCATATCAACTTCATGCAACAGGGGCATTATTGTTTGTGGTAATATTATTGGTGAGGGTGTGGGGGTAGAAAGAGACATGTCCTTGGGATCAGGACTGTGGAAGATGGATCCGAGTGGATACAGAGCTTCATAATATGTGGTGTCCCTGTGCTTACAACCTGACCCTTTTGTGAGGATGCAGGAGGAGTTTTAGGCTGGGGTTGAGATCTTTCTACCAACTGCTGTGAGGAAGTAGCAGCAGTGGTTTCTTGTGACTTTTGTGTTGTCATTGGCATTAACTCTGGGATCTCATCTTCCAGAGTTGCCTTTGGTGTGGGTTTGGTGGGTTTTCTGGATGGTTTTCTTTTGGTCTTTTTGGTGGCAGGTGTTGGTTTCAAAGCAGTGGGTGTGCTACTTTGATCACCTGGAGCAGTGGGCTCAGCAGTGGTTGCCTCAGGGTCAGTAGCAGTTTCTAAAACCTGCTCTGCCTCTTTTGTTTTTAATTTTATTGGTGCCATCATTCTTGAAAAAGTTTCTTTTGTTAAAAAATTTATTTTGAATGAGACACCTTGTTTGGGCAGTTCTGCATCTTTCTCTACAAATGTTTGTTCAAAATAGTAGTTTAGAAATCTCGGAAAGAGCAGAAAAGCTTTATTATCAACGTTCTTTACCAAATCATCAAACATTACCTGGGAGTAGTTAAAGTTTTTATCGTTTAAAATTGCATACCCCAGGCATTGGATTTTTGTTGATATCTCATTGAAGGACGTTGTTTTATTTGAAACACACATGAGCAATGTGTGAAATAAAAATCTGGGTGCAGAAGGGAAGTAACCCTTTTGTAGGGTATCTACCTTTGGTTGTTCTGCATAACCCCTGTTCATGAAATCCTTTACCAACTCGTCTTTTGTAAAAGAGGTTTTTCCATTTAAATCATCGAGTTTAAAGGTTTCAGAGATGGATTTCGGAGAGATTTTTACCTTCTTACCCTGTATCGAGGAGTTAATGGCGGCGGTGATATCTCCTTGTTTTTCAAGGGTGGCATTTTTCCAGAACTCTCTCTGGGTATCAAGGTAAATGGGTGCATCTGCTGTTATCAAAGTTTTGTACTTTGATGCAGAAAGAATGTCAAGGATGGAGTCGAATGTGTGGTTATCGGTGGGTTTTGTGAGTATACCCACATAGTTGTGCGGAGCTTTGTATCGTAACTCCGTGGTTTCAGCGGCCATTTCAGTGGCTTTTGCTGTTTTAGATGAAGAAGATGAAGGTTTTGATTTTGGTTTCGATTTTGGCTTCGTCATTTTTGATGATGAATATCGAAGAAGATTTTTTTTGGAGTTATGAGAGGGAAACTGTTTTGTGAAGAGAATGTTTGGAATTCAATTCGACAGTGTAATCCTCTGTTTGGATTTAATCAGGGTTTTATTTAGGGAAAAAGTGACTGCTGATGTGGCAGCGGTTATTTTGATCTGAAGGCTAAAAACAGACCACGTGTCAAACATCTGATGAAATGGTAAATGATGGAAGACATTTGTTTTAACAACTACTGATGGATCAAGCATCAGTAGTTACAACGGTAATAAAATGAAACAGTGGATGTATCAGTGGTTGAAACAATGATTTTAACATCAGTGTTTTTGAAGAACAGAGATTGACACTTTAGCAGTGGACAGACTTTAGAGAGCAGATGTTAAGGCACAACAGCATTTTAGATACAGCAGTGGATAAAAATGAAGATCATATGTTTAACAACTGATTTTGCAGCAGTGTTTTGACTTTTGACAAATAATATTAGCATCTGTTGGTTTAGATGTAGATATTGATCTTTGTTTTTATGAAAACACAATATCTTATCTATCATCTGTTGTTTACAGAAATGCTATTCTTAACAAGATACATTTTAGATGTATCATATCAAGATTAAGTTGTCAGCAGTCATCTTCAGAAATTTTGTTCAAGGTTTTGCCATCTGTCCATTATTTCAGACAATGGTTTAGCATCCCAGATGATGAAGTCTTGCTCTACTTAGAACAACTCATTTTATGTCTAGTTACTAGAACATGAGTGTCTTAGTAGTTCAAAAAATGAATTTACAATCAATTTCTGATCTGTGACAAACTAAACTTGAGCTTAACATGACCTTGATGTGTGAGTCATTTCCTTTTAACCAGTTTAAGGATAGTAATTTCACACAAAAATAAGGAGATTACATCCTGACCAGAGATGAACTTTTACTATTAAAAATGAGTAAAAGTACAAAAATACATTTTATAGAAATTAAAATGCATCTGGTTTTATTAAAAGGAAAAACACCTTAGAAAAATTAAAGGATGTTTTGGAGATAATCAAAAGGATCTGACAGCTTTTTCAAGTAAATGATCAAGTTATTCTGACCATTGTTTGGGTCATTTTCTTGTCAATTGATTGTAAATTTCTTTTAAGCACCATCACTGGATATGCCATTGTTACCAGAACAATTTCTGTATTGATGAATGCACACAGTTGTATGATGACCACTGAAGATCTAATTCTAACCTCACAAGTGTTTTATGCTACTACTCTTTTCTTTTGATTTCAAAAGTTTTGAGATAGCCACACTTTGAGATCTTTATTTCCCTTTTCCCTTTTTACCCCGATTATTCATATGTTCAGAAATACTCACTAGGAGATTATATTTTGAACATACCTTGTCCATAATCACTTTGAAGCAATGTTTTGAGAAATCTGACCATGTTTGAAACATGTTTTAGTTCAGATCTCACATTACTTATGATTAGGACTTTTTTTTTAACATTTTATTTTTCTCAATATGCGTTAGACGAAGTTGATTTGGTCCTTTTGAAGGTACTCAACTTGCCTTTGAACACATGAGAGATTTTGACTAAAGTTTTTTCTCCCTCTTTTCAGTATCAGCAGTATGCAGGTGTTTTAGATGAACACGAGTATTGCTGATCTGAGGTACATACTTTAGTGTTTATAAAAAACATCACAAATATCAAAACAACAAATGAAATCAATATTGAAAACATCGATCGAACTCATAATTTATCAGATATTTTTCAGATTTGAAAACTATGAGTGACGTATGTATGAAAACATTTGTTGTGTGAAATTTGTGTGTCATATGACATCTTGGTTGACTTACAGAGTTTTGAAAAGTCATTTTAACCATGAATTACTCGTTACTCTGTTTTTCAACTGAATGCAACCAACCTTAGTATCAATGAATTTTGAGCTGAACTGTTATGTCAAATTGATTGTTAGATCGAATTTGACTGTCCAAGCTCTGATACCAATTGTTAGGATCTGAGGCTGTCATGATTGTATTTATTTGCATAAAACGACGAAGTGCAGCGGAAATGGATAGCAAACTTTGTAAACACAAACAAAGGAAAGAATAGATTGATAAACAATTGCTTTTCATTGAGTCAAATGATTTACAAAGAAGCAAAAGATTACAGTAAAAGCTTACAGTCTAAACTCCCCCTCAGCCTGATACACCAGAGTTGGTTGCACAAGATGAAAGGATGAATTGAGGAGAAGAACTCACTCAAAACGATCAAGTGTAACAGTACAGAGTACTGTCATACTTATAGGCAAACCAAACTACTGATATACTTCTGCTGACGTCACCATGATAGTGACATCTAACGACCTAACAAACTACAAATACTGTTCTATACAAACTACTGTTGTGTAACATCTGATAATCACTAAATTACAACTACTGCTTCACGTTCCACTGTTTTAGCCTTAGCACAGATGTTGAGTCTTCAGTGCTTTCTTCAAAGGTGATCAGTCTTTGAGAGGGCAGTGCTTGAGTCTTCAGCAGCACTTAGGACACAGCAGTAGATAGAGCAACAGAGTTTGTCTTCAGCAGTTGTTAGGTAATCATCAGAGTTTGGTTTATCAGTTGTTGTAGTTGAGCAGCACTTTATCATTCTTCAGTTGTTAGATAACCACTGTCAAGGGGAGAGATTTAGAGTAAACTACTGCTTATTAAGAGTCCACTGATGGGATCCGATTTTGGCTTTACATTATCTGTTCCTCTGTTAGGGTTCAATCTCAACAAAATCAAACTATATGCTTATCCATTTTAAAAAGTAAAAAAATCATAGGTTATCAAAATTATAGATAATTTATATATTTTTTAATCATAAATTAGAATTAGATAATAATCTGTGACGACCCCCGACCCCACCCTGGACGGAATCGGGAGCCGCGAACAACCAAGTGGTACCGGTGGTGATTTTGAAAAACATTGCAACGGAAATTTCATCAGGACCGTGAGTTAGGAAAAATATCAGAGTTTAGAAACACCGGATTTTTTTATTTATTTAAACAGATGGGGATAAACCCATGTTTTACAAATGTAGCTTTTAATATGAGATAAATTCGATTACATAAAATGATAATTCTTAATTTAATTTAATTGATAAATCAAGCCACTTCTGTAAGCCTTTTGGTGTCGTATCCAACTCTTATTCCGATCTACTGTAATTACCTGAAACGCGTTTTAAAAAGGTTTTGTCAGCAGGAAATACTGAGTGAATCATTCATTTTGTCTAAAACGATACTTTTGTTATAATTTACAGTATTAAGAGCGATTACACTGTTTCTACATGTCAACCATATACCAACGGTACTTGTCACTCGACCACCCATTGGCTATCTCGTTGTCCAATGGTGTCTGTGACTATGGTCATATCACCCCTTGGCTATCTCGTTATCCAATGGTGATGGATTAACAAGTAATGTATACAAAACCCCACATACCGGCTGTAATGAAGACTACAAAGACTTAATCCCTGTAATTATAACTTTGAAAACAAACATGATTTTGAAAGCAAGTTTGGTAAAAAGAGAATGACTCACATTATAAGCATGCAGTATTGATTTAACAAGCTTCCTGATTCAAATTCTTCTGAGAATTAGCATCTACTTTGATTGTAAGTGTATAGGTTGAAGTTTAGCCTACTGATAAGACTGATAACCTAATTTAAACAATAATGCACATGAAACTAGGTAAATAACTAATATAGCATTTACGATAACTCACGAGATTAAAACCTCACAACGAATGACAAAGTGCGATACTTAAACATCCAGCGGATTTGCAACGAATGACAGAGTATAGCCTGAGTTCAGGCGACACTCAAACATCCTGTCGGAATCACGACGAATAACAAAGTATAACCCGTGTTTGAGCAGCACTTAAACATTCATCGGATAGTTTCAATCGATCGGGCATTGAATCGTAGCAGCGATCGAGTTAATACCCTGTATCGTAGCAGAATTCGAGCTTATGTGTGTGTTTGGTAGTATTTGAACGATGTCTCAGTGTACAGAGCGAATTTGTACGTCGCTCCAACGCAGAAATTCAAGTGCCAAACTCCTCTATTTATACTGGAAAAACAGCGCGCTCGCGTGTCACGAAAGGCTCTCGCGTGGCGCGAGAGGTCACTTTTAGCATAGGGTAGCCACGTGTCTCAGTAGCTTGGGTGAGTCGACGGTTTGTTAAAATTCAATTTCTATCGAAAACTGTTTGGATAATACTAACTAGGAAATACCCCCCCTGAGTTTTAGGGGCCCTGATCCTGATTCCGATTGTTCTGAAAATTTTAGGGTTTATGCAGGATCACTTGGATTTCTCAATTAGGGTTTCCTATTGGACAATTAATATAATAAATAGTAATTTTAGTGAGAGTTGTTACATAATCTAAATATGGTAGGTAGAGGATCATGTACATTAATCTAATATTGTGAGAATGGTGAGAAATAATGTGGTGATGACTATGGATGGCAAAAATACCCGAGCCCGACGGGCATACCCGAAACCCGACACAAATGGGACGGGTATACCCGATACCCGACGGGTATTGGGCCGGGAATGGGATTAGTTTTAAAAATTTTCGCGGGTATGGGTCGGGTATGGGATTAGGTGATACCCGGCCCGATTACCCAAAACCACATACCCGTTTACCCGGACTATATACCCGATCATATACCCGATTTTTTTAATTTATACTTTTATTTTTCATTAACCCTTGTCTATTAGTGATTTATTTTAGTATGTTCATAATGTGAAAAAAAAATTCTTTTAGTATATGCATTTAATAATAGTATTTATATCTTGTATGTTGTGAAGTATATGCATGTAGGGGTGTTCAAGATCGGATTATCCGGTTTTCGGATATCCGAAAACCGGATATCCGAAAATTTCGGATAGTGAATATTGATATCCGAATCCGTATCCGAAATTTCGGATATCCGATTGATATCCGAAATTTCGGATACGGATTCGGATATCCAAACGGATATCCGAATTTATAAAAAAAAATAAAAAAAATCCGTTTCGTGTATAGATTAAAACTAAACTTATATTCGATTTAATAAATTTCCAACATTTAAAACTAAAAACAATCATAAATTCACACGAATACAATTATTTACTACTTTTTTACTAACTTTTACAATACTTCAAACAAAATATAATGCTCATATACTATATATATTTATAAAAAAATAATTAGTTTTCGGATATCGGATAATCGGATTATCCGAAATTTTTGAAATTCATATCCGAACCCGAATCCGAAAATTCGGATATTTCGGATACGGATTTTTGAATATTTCAGATTCGGTTTCGGATCCGGATTTTTTTGAACACCCCTATATGCATGTGAGTATATAAGTATTATAAAGTTATTATTAATTTATGATAAAACTTATACGTATGTAATGTACATTTTTAATTTATTATAGTTGTTGTATAAATAAAATAATATAATAATTACAATAGTAAAAAGAAAATGTATTTAGAAATCCCAACGTATATCTTTTAATAAACTAATGGGTAAATCCGATACCCGTGGGTATACCCAATACCCGACGGGTAATTACCCGACAAATACCCGACGGGTATTGGGTCGGGTATGGGACGAGATTTTATAACCGGGTATGGGTATGGGATTACCAATACCCAACCCGAACCCGACCCATTGCCATCCCTAGTGATGACAAGTGTCCTATATCTAAATTAATTCAAAAGGGTGAATTAGTAATTTTCTATTTCTTTCAATTAATTGATTAAAAGATAACTGCCCAAAATAACCGCCACCCTTTATTATAGGAATTCGAATTTAAGAATTAATCTACGAATTTGTGTCATCTCGTTCACCGGTTATTAATTTTGTAGTGTTATATAATTCTGTAGTGCAACAACCATTCAGAACTGTATAGTGTTATATATTTTTATATAGTGTTATATAGTATTACATGGTGTCATATGGTGTTATATAATGGTTTTTGGTGTTATATAATTCTGTAGTGCAACCACCATTCAGAACTGTGTAGTGTTATATATTTTTATATAGTGTTATATAATGTTACATGGTGTTATATGGTGTTATATAGTGTTCTTTGGTTTATATAGTGTTATACATTTCTTGTAGCAGTTACATATTTCTATATTTTTAGAATTTAGGATCGATAGAATTTAGTAGTTAAATTTGAATCGCTAGAATTTAGGAGTGAATCACTAGGATTTAGGAGAGGTTACCTAATTTGAAACATATACAAAGACACTATTACTCCTACAATTTCAAATCAGTCCATATAATTAAAACACAATTTATAATTTGGTCCCTATTGATCTCAACCATTAGATCAAAGATCTAGTGGTTTAAAACACTTCATACACTTCTCACACTTTAGTCACTTTGTACACTATCCCTATCCATCTAAATATTAATAAAAGATTCCAATTAATGGCACATGGCAATCTCTCATTCTACCTTACAATTTTACTTTTAATTTATTTAAAAGTAATTTTGTTATCATTATCCTTATTATTATTATTATTATTATTATTATTATTATTATTATTATTAGAGTTAATTGCGTGGATGGTCCCTGTGATTTGTTATTTTTTTTACGTTTAGTCCTCAACTTTTTAAAGTTACATGTGTGCTCCCTGTGGTTTAATCGTTTGTTACTCGGATAGTCCCCTGATTGGATGGAGGTTAGTTTACCCCGTTAAGTACATATAAAATGACTAAATTACCCTTACTATTAAAAACTAATTAACTAATAAATATGTGGGGCCAGCTTAACAACCTAAACTCTTCACCAACTCCGGCAGCCGGTGACTTTTGGCGACCGATCAAGGAATACATAACATCCGTCGACAACAAAATGGGCGTATCGTCATCGCGAGGAAACTGCTACGACGAGTCTAAAAATAACATATTTTTAGACGCTTAACGAATACATACATACATATATATATATATATATTACCGATAACAAAATCTATAAAAATTACTAAGTATATTATAAAGAGGTGAAAACATTTACAAAACCTTTACTTTGTAAATTTTGAAACAAAAATGCAAGATTATTTAATGGACTCATAAAACTCAAGTTAGGCTAGGCCCAAAATACTTGAATACATTGGCATGGCCCAATGACAAAATACATGGGCAAGGGCCCAATAACAATAATTCATGGGCGAGGGCCCAATAATAATAAAACATGGGCAAGGGCCCAATAACATTAAAACATGGACAAGGCCCAATAACATTAAAACATGGGTTAGGCCCAATAACATAAAAGACATGGGCTAGGCCCTTTGACATAAAACATGGGTTAGGCCCAATGACACACACATAACGTGGGCTAGGCCCAATGACATGGGCTCGACCCAATGACACGTGTGCGAAGCACGAGGACATGTGAAGGGCGAAGCCCGTTCACACACGATTTAATACACACAAAGTATATATATACTTGTGTAATAATTATACATATAACAATCGAACGAACAAACTACCAACACTCTAAAACACAATGTTGTTCCAAAAATGACAAGTGAAAACATAATAAGAATTAAAGATGAACAACGTGTACAAGGTCCGATAAGACTCAGTGTCTAATAAAGTTAGTACACATGTAGGTTACTCACGCGTATGGACGCTCACTTACGGTATTACAATACACGGAGCACAAACTTGTGAGTTCATGTCCCTCCTTTCACTGATTTCAATGTTTTGTTTTTAAAACATCGAGGGGAAATACATGTTAAGCAAATGGTATGTTAGCTATGGGTTTAGATGATAACATGATCAATGTACATAAGTAGGATGATGACATTAGTAACCATTAATCACTTGGTGACCAAGGTGCAAAAGGTGTAGATCTATGAGTGCTTTTGTGATCCCAATGATGTCAAAGTTGTCTCGGTTTGGTTACTTACTTTTGGTACATAATGTTAGTGTGTTCGCGGCATACTGATAGATCCTTAAAATCTATAAATACTAATACATACCATGAATTCATTACAAGATTACAAACATGAGATTTCATATGATAACATTAACTGCATGAACTCGCTCAACTTTTGGTTGACTTTTTAAAACTACGTGTATTTCAGGAAGCAAGTCTTGAGCCGGTGTTTCACTACGGGAACGGGAATGATAATGACAACGATTGCCGCTTTTGGAGGATTTGTCTTCTATATCCCAACTTCGTATGTATATAGGGGACAAAACCTCACTATGTTTTATGTCAAAAAAAATGTTTTGTGATGTGTGAAATAACTCAATATCTATGTTATAGTTAACATTTGTCAACGTTGTTGAAACTTAAAAACTATGTTGGAAAACTTGTAAACTTTTGTTAAAATCAATGTATCTATGACATCGTTTTTTATTTATGTTGTTTACACACTTGGATGCAATGATTACCTTTTTTACGTCACACACAATACGCTTCCGATACCAGCAGGGTGTGACAATTAAAATAACATTAAAATGGCTTAACACTGTGGCTCTGATACCACTTTCTGTCACAAGCCCCAACCCCACCCTGGGAGCGGGAGCCGTGAACCAGTCAAGTGGTACCGGTGGTTATTTTGGAAACATTGCAGTGGAAAAATTCATCAGGATCGTAGTTAGGAAAATATCGGAGTTTAGAAACACCGGATTATATTTATAACAAATTGGAATAAAACCCATGTTTTACAAAGGTAGCTTTTAATAGGGGATAAACCTGAATTCATAAACATCATTTCTTAATTTAATTTATAAAATAAGCCACTTCTTGAAGTCTTTTGGTGTCGTATCACAGATCTACAGTTGTGACAACTGTCAAATTTGCATGCATCCGTACAATTATTAAATGATGACTGGTGCTTAATGACTGTGCTGATTTACAATTCATGACTTGAATTGCTTTCTGATTAATGCCTTATACTTACATGTGCAACACATATTGCAAACGACATATCATTGACTGCCTGCAAACATATTGACATAAATGATGCACAAAACACAGTTAGTGGATAACTCGGAAAAATGCTGACGGGGTTCAGTACATAGACAGACAGTGTTGTGAGACCCAGTATGGGCCAGAGACTAAGTACTACATTAGTATGGTGTGTAGGGAAGTAAGGACTACAAAACTGCATTCCTAAGTGATAGTTAAAGTGCCGGAAAGTTCCTAAAGCCCACATAAAGTGCTGAATTCAGCATATTTCAGCAATTTAACAAGTTTGTATCATGCAAAAATATGACTAAATGGTCCTGAATGCTTTCCTAAGTGTCGGGAATTAAAAGTGTCACAAAAGGATACATAAAGGACACTAAACGGTGTAGTTTGACACTTTGACGAATCGGTATCTAACCAAACAACCGGACACTACCCGAAACACCAAAATTACACTAGAAGCATTGTTTTAACATTTCTGAGCTAGTTATGATCCCCGAACATCATAACACCCACTAAAAATATCTTATAACCACACTTGAAATTAAACTAGATTACAACTTAATGGTTTAAACCTAAGCTAATACCCCCTACCTATCTACGGCCCAAACAAAGGCCCCACCATCAAGATCTTACTTGATCTTACAAGATATCATTTGATCCTCTAAGATTTGTTAGAAGATTATGTCTTGTACTTAAAGAACATGTTATCCAATGGGTAATGTATAAACATGGTTATAAGATCAAGACCTAACCATCATTTGCATCACATTTCACCAACACCCTTTCTTCTCTTCTTCTTCCCCTACCTTTGGCCGTAACCCACTCCCCATACACCCACCATCATCAATCATCTTCTATACAATCCATATATCTACAAAGGTGTTAGAAGGTGCATGAGGAAGCTTGGTGCTCTTGAAAGTTGAAGGACCTCTCTCTAGTGCTTTTATCCACTTGTTTTCTTTACTTGATCATCCCTAGCCTTGTGCTAGTGGTAAGAGTCTTGATCTCTTCATTTTACATCTTATCTAAGTGGTTAAAAGTTGATACATGATGTAAAGTTTAAAGAACACTAAGAAACTTGAAGATGAAACTTTAACATAAGCTTAATAACATGAGAATACATGTTGATTAGTGATGATTTGCTTCTTGATGATTGATGATTTGTGTTAGTGATGCTAGACATCATATGGAACCTACTAGAATGTGATTAAACACATGATCTAGTAAGTTAAGGTGATGATCTTGTGAAAGACCGAGATCATCATACTTTATGTTTCACATGAACTTGAAGAATGAAAATGATTTTGTGAATGATGAAGTATGTAACATGATACTAGTCATAAACTTGGATGATTTAAAAACTAGATTTCTAAAGAAGCTAAGTGAAATCACAAGATTTACATAATCATGGATTTTAAAGAAACTAACCATGTTTCTAGTGGTGAAACAAGTTTAAAAATACATTGTTAACAAGGAAAATTCAAAAAGATATATTTTTAGAAAATGTGTTTGGAAGTTGTAAAGACCTAAAATCTTCAAGAATGGTGATATTAAACAAATAACCACACTTTGAAGGGTAACTAGACTTACTAAAAACACTAGTAAGTTACTACAAGTTTTTATAAAAGTTCTAGTTCATGTTGATAAATAAATTGCAATATTTTGGCACTTGGTAAGTGTTGATTGAATTGTTAATTATTTGTGATGATTTTAAAAAGAAAATGATATGCTTTGATAGCATGAACACCTCCATTTTTAGAGGAAACTATGGCAAAATTTTCTAAAAATATAAACACATAGAAAATATTTCCACATAAATATTTACAAGTGTATTTTGACCATGAGTTTTCGATATAAACCTTGCCATAATTTTTGTTACAAAAATACAAACATTGGAGGTTGGTTTTTGTAAATAAAAACAACTAAATACATATTTGAAAGATATATATTTAGAAGACACATGTGTGTGATTACTTGTATACTTTGTGTGATAGTTATATTATTTTAGGATTTAAAATAATATAACTTAACAAATACCAAGAAATTACAACCCAAAATATTACCAAAAATCTCATGGAATAAATATACAAGTTACACACATAATATTGTGAAACCGGACAAGAAATGTAACTTACCAAATATTCCGGAAAATATGTTTATAAGTATATTTTTGGTAAATAATATTTTGGACACCGAAAGAATGAAAATGGGATTTTCACAATTATCATATTTTGACAAGAAAGAAATATATAATTTTTGGCGATTAAAAATGTCACACCCCCAAAATTACCACCTAGGGAATGTCCCTGTTAAGCGTGTGACGTACCCACAACGAGCCACCAATTACATTGAACCCATACAAGTTTCCAAATAAAATCCTCAATTATTAATTAAAAATATCATCAACAAGTTTACATGAAATCCAACATGTTCAGCGGAAGCAAATAGTAAACCAAAGTTAAATTGTTCAGAACCAATGTATAATAGCCATAATCAATCACATAAGTCCCTCCAGTCGACTCATGACCACTCCAGCTACTCCAGACAGCAAGTTCCCAAATCCAAGATATCTAACGACCTGCGAGCATGCAACAAGTGTATCAGACAACGCTGGTGAGTTCATAGTTTTATGAAAACGTTAGTTACCAAGTGTATAGTTAATCCATTGAATTTAATTCCGAAAGTAATGTTGAAGACAATGTTGATAATACCCCGAATACAAGACGGCTTCTGATTATTTTGCCCTTTCTCCAATGCTCCTATCAAAGCATTGGTCATGACTAGGTCATTAGTTCAACACCCGTCCTCCCAGGAACGGGGTGAGGTTGCCAAACCTAAGTAGCGCTACTAACTAATACCATGTTACCTCCCAGGTAACCAAACAACACGGAGGGACTTTAAAGGTGATAGGATGAGTATATTATCCAACATTCCCGTTTTTACCCAAAAGACTTATCCCTTCCCAGGATACCCACTGACTGTCCCAACCACCGGGACGCATGCTCAAGAGAAATGAACTCACCTTTGATTTGCTCGGTAGATTAAATCACGTATCCCGAGTTGGTCTACCAACCCTATCGTAGTTACCGACAACAATTAGTGTTATAAACCCTTACTTAAGTGTTCTGTGTATATACATATATTTATCACACAAATGGCACCCACTTAGTTTCATACATGTTTTAACAGCTGTACATGTAACGTAAAGGCCTCTTTTCATCATGGATTCCCATAGTAGTCGGCATGTTACACACACTAGTCATTTACATCCTAGTTATTCATGAAACACAATAGCATTCACATAAGGGCCATCCATATAACATAATGGCATTCACTTAATGGTCATTCACATAATAGCTACAACATGAAATCTCATAACAGTTTATGTGTTTCACAAATTCACTCATCACATATATACATATACTCATCAGTTGATATGACATCCACAAAACATGCATCCCCTATTTTATTTGTGGGCCAACGCGCAGCCACCCCGCGGCCCAGTCAACATGTACGGCCCAAGTATCAGCTATCCAACCCATAATACACAACCTGGTCCCAACGATTTACCTCTGTGTACGTGTCTCAAGAAATACTAGCCATCATCAAAACCATAACTAAATTATCATGCAGACATATAATATATATATATATATATATTTAAAGATGACACCTATGTACATGCATGTCAACTAACTTAACATAAAGTCAAGCAATTACCAAAACTTTATCGAACAACTCGTTAACATCAAGCATTATGTTGGACCCGTAACTCCCTTTTCCAAGCTCACAGAACCTATTAACAGCCATCTCTAGCTTACTAGTTGTTCAACATGGGTTTAATTAAGCTAAAGGATTTGATCTAATTATAAACAGTGTTCCTTATCGTTAAATTACATACTCGTGGCGTCCATATTGAAACTCTATGACCTATGCGGCACTAGTAAGCTAGTCCCTCATGCAATTCAAACATTCAAATTCTTTCATGTTCCACATCTAGATCCGATGACTAAATAGCCCTATGTCATTAATCAATAACCCATGTTGTTCGGGATTAATTCTAATGAGTAACACAAGTTATTTGTCAAGGGTTTCACAAATCGTATTATGTCAAGCATATAACATCACGCAAAACATATCCAGACGTAACACTCGTATCGATCATAACAATCATTGACGTATAGAATTAAACAATGCTATTGCACTAACCGGGTTAGACGATGAATAGAATAACTTGGCATGACAGAGAGTCTCGTGAGAAGGGAGGGGCTGTCATCGATGCCAAAAGGAGAGGACAAAGGTTTCGGGTGATGATGATCCAACCGTTGCCGTCTTTCACAACAGGGAATAAGGGTGTTTAGGGTTTGCAAGTAATTGTAATGCAACACACTTAATTTACGTGTATAAGGAGGAAAGTGATTGGGCCGAATTCCTTTGTAACCATATGGGCTGATCACATTTTTCAATTCTTTCACGTGATGATCAATCAAATCAATTTAGTAAATGGCCGATTTTTATTTAATGGATCTAAACTACTATTGGACCACACAAACCGTAGGTTATAAAATATATTTGAACCTTTTATTTGCTATTGCTTCACATGCAAACCAAACATTACTGTTTGACTAGATCAGACACATGGGCCGAGGTAAATGAATCCATGGTCGACAATTAAGAATCACATGGGCCGAGATGAGCACATGAGTTACTGCCAAAGTTAATCTTTTAGTGGTCCTTTTGTATTGGGCCGAGAGAGTTGTCAGGTTTGATATAATTGCAAATCACATGGGTTAATAATTGTATTGAGATAAGTTCTTACATCACTCATTAAGGACTCTACATCATAATAGATCAACTACACATCAAGTATGTAAGTTACAACACAAACCATTATGAAAGAATTAGTGTGAAACAGGTAACGTGTTAAGGAAAAACCTTGAAAACTCAGGTTGTCACAAAAAATATATATGTTTTCTTGGAATTATTAAGAAATATAATATTTTTGGGAAAAATATATATTTTCTTGGATAAACTTGAAATACATTATTTTTGGGATAAAATAAGTTTAAATACTTTCTAGGTGAGACTTGAAAGTATATTGTTTTGGAATTACAAATATTTTTGCCGAAAGAAAAATTATGAATAATTTTTCTAAGTGATATTCCTTAAATTATATATATTGGAAATATATATTGGCAATGTTTTTATTTGGAATAATACACCGGAATACGACACCGATACATGGCAAAATACAAGAATACGAATACACACGTATGAGATACCCCCATCCTTGGGAAGGAAATACGAATAACAATAATTGAGAAGTATTATTACAAAAATATTGTTTAACAACTATTCCAAAATTTAATAAATATAATTTAAGTTAAAATATTAATTATTTTAACAAATAATTATATACTAGGAATAATAACAAGGACACTTTAAAACGTAATTCAAAGGCACTGATCAATACTAAGATAAGGCATGACCCGCTCGTCTAACGGACCGTAGTACGCATGTAGGTAGTCGTGCGTTCTAGAGGAAGCTTTGAGTTACATCGGATACAAGGAACGCAAAATTGTGAGTTCATGTCCCCCTTTTCTTTAAATTGTTTTGTTTATTAACTTCGGGGGTGAAATACATGTTACAAAAGGATTACATACAATTACAATTGGTATGGTTAGCCTAGGAAAGAACCATAGATCATGTGAATGGGTAGGCAGATACTTGAGACCATTAATACTCGTATAAGGACCGAGGGGCATGAGTGATAGATCTATTTGGGTGTAGCGAGCCCCATCCATGAGTCCGCCGAATGGGCCATGTGGTGACTATGTCTTACAGCCGGAAGCCCGGTACAAAGTCTGCTAGGTTTGAGTCTTCTTGCACCATGTCACGTATATTAATGTATTAGCTACACATTAATTGATCTGTTTCCTTGATGCTTTCATACCGGGACTCACAAACTTACATACATACTTACAATGATTTAAAGGTTTACTCATACACACAAATAAACACATGAACTCGCTCAACTTTTGTTGATGTTTTCAAACTACATGTATTTCAGGAAATACTGGTGAGTTCATTCATTTGGTTCAAAATGACACATCTTCTTATATTTACAATATTAAGAGTTTTTTACATTTGTTTATATCTTACTTTTATTCAAAGGTATTTGTCACTAGGCGATTCATGTGACGGTGATCATATCATTGTTAATCGTTCTTTCAACTCGTGATTGTGGTCGTATCACTGTTGATCGTTCTTTCAACTAGTGACTGTGGTCATATCACTGTTGATCATTCTTTCAACTAGTGACTGTGGTCATATTACTATTGATCGTTCTTTCAACTAGTGACTGTGGTCATATCATTGTTGATCATTCTTTCAACTAGTGACCGTGGTCATATTACTGTTGATCGTTCTTTCAACTAGTGACGCTGAACTAGTAGTGTATACATATGTGTTGTTGTAATTTTGATGATGGTTGGTCACTTGTAGTTATGGTATCACAGATGGTATTAAAGTTACTTTTGTGTGGTTCTGAACGGTAGGATATGTTAACCCAATCTTGTATCTCTAAGTCGTTGGTATTGTAACGTAAACCACACGGGAGAAACGATGAGTTAATAAAGGGTGTTTGTAAGACTATGTAAATTAATATTGGTGGTTGACATGAGAGCTGTCGGGTTCGACATATGTTGATCTACGTTCTAACTAAAAGAATTTTAAGTTGATCCAATTAGATTGTTATTTTTTCGTGTTAGTTGTATTTTCATGTTCATATTACTGTTGATCGTTCTTTTAACTAGTGACTGTGGTCATATCATTGTTGATCATTCTTTCAACTAGTGACTGTGGTCATATTACTGTTGATCGATCTTTCAACTAGTGACGTTCTTTCAACTAGTGACGCTCAACTAGTAGTGTATACATTTATATATAAAGTATACACTATAAAACCCATGATATCAATTTGTCAAATATATATTCTATGACACAAAACAAATTAGCCTAGAAAATAAAATATATCATTTTCTGTCAAACTAGTAGTTATAATTTTATTAAAGTAATATATTAATTAAATAATTGTGATACTATTATTTAATATATTAATGTGACTAAGATTTAAAAAATATATATATAGTGAAAGTGTACTGTACAATATCCCTTAACGTACGCTACGTACACGATGTGAAATCGCAGGTTATAAAATAGCATGTATGAAATCGCATGTGATAATTTTTGATGAAATCGCATGTTGGTTTTTGTAACAATTTCGCATGTGATAATTTTGATGAAATCGCATGTTGGTTTTTGTAACAATTTCTCGTGTGATAATTTTGATGAAATCGCATGTTGGTTGTTTGTAACAATTTCGCATGCGGTAATTTTGCTAAATTCGCATGTTAAAAAACCAACATGCGAAATTGTTACAAAAAACCAACATGCGATTTCAATGTAGGATGAAGACCTGACGGCTGAGATGAGCGTGTACATATTGTACGATAAGGGATATTGTACGTTAACCTAACCATAAATATATATATATATATATAATAACTTTCATTTGTCATATGATTTTCAGAATACATACAAAGACTTAATCAGTGTAATTATAACTGAAAACATTTAGGATTTTGTAAAACGTTTTAAGTAAAAAGAATGTCTCACAATAATGTGAGGAAAAGGATAATGACTTACTTTGTAACTTTGGGTTTAACTAAAAGCCTCCTGGGAATATTTCCTGGAATAATTCCTGAGTTCCTAATAAAGTATACAATGCAACGTGTTAGTGTAATAACCCAACTTACTTTTATCGATACATCACGAGATCAAAACCCCAACGTAGTTAACAAAGTGTAGCCTCATACAGGAAACACCTTGACATCCGTTTTTGGGTTCAGGATCGATCGGACAGGGTATTGAATCAGTAATCAAGGGTTAAAACACTTACAATGGGGCAGAGCTTTGTAGGATTTATGGGTGTAATACTAAAGAAAATGGATATATATATATAAGACTATGGGGTATGGTGGGGCTTGGGTTGGGGCTTGGGTTGGGGCATTTGTTGACACGTGGAATGGGAGCTCCCCCACCACTCAAACCCACGCCCATGGGGTATGGTGGGGCTTGGGTTGGGGGCTTGGGTTTAGGGGCATGATTTTGGTTTGGCCATTGAGAGTCTGCCATGTCATTTACTACCCCGCCTCACGCCCGGCTTGAAATCCAAGCCCCAAGGGCCACGCCCCAAACCCAAGCCCACCCAGGGTGGTGCCTTGGGCGTTTTCCCCCAACCCACGCCCAAACCCCCGCCCCATACCCCACGGCCTAAGAGTAGAGAGGCGAGAGAGAAAGGAAAATGTGAGCAAATTTTAGAATGTTTCACACTTCTCTGTTTACCTATACTCTTAAAGTACAAAGTCGGTGGCTACGGCCACCGACAACGCACTCGAAATTACCATTTTGTCCTATTTTCACGACGAAATCACATTTGTTTTGACGAAATCAAAGTGATTTCGTCACTTTGAGAAGGTCTGGCCTTGGGACTTGGTCTTCGTCCAAGATGTAGCAGCCCAACACATAGTCAAAGCCCATGACAAGTCTTCGGCCCAGATGTAAGTGAAATACGCCCAGTTTCATTTCTGTTGGAAAATGTTTTCACAAATTCAACATAGGACAAGTATGTGACATCACCATGACATCACAATGATGATGTCATGGTGATGTGTAAACGGGAATGGGCTTGCGGCGCTCCGTGTTTCGCGTGTCGAACTTTGGGGCGCACGAAGGAGGAATGTCGTGACGTCGGACTTGAGCCGGACCTAACCGAGTCGACCCGAACCGAATTGAAGTCGGTGGCTACGGCCACCGACAAAGCATTCGAAATTACCATTTTGTCCTACAATAACTAATAGCCATTTTTGCTCACCGTGCTCTTCTTCTTAATTCGATGGCTGGGCCGCACTTTGTGTCCTTCTTTGGCCCAATTCTTTTTTTGGATACAACTTGGATTATACATATATTTATTTATTATATTCTATTCTCTTAAAATAGAAATCACCGAACAGTACATTATCTTACAAAATAAAAATCTGCATTAATTACTAATAATGGCAACATATGTTTGACAAGGGAACTTCTAATTCCATAATTCAGAGGCGGCATATAAAAAAATATAATTTTCATATGGATTACAAGTTTACAACTATTTATATACGATTAGTATACAAGTTATTCCGTATTTTTTGATATTTCAAAATACCCGTATTCTATTCTATACTCTCTTAAAATAGAAAGTCGGTGGCAAAAGCCACCGACCACTACTAAGTTATATAATTTACATTTCTGTTACACACTCAAATGTATTCCTATAATAGTTGGTTGTGTGCTTTGGTTGAGTGTTGGAATAACCTATGTTCGATCCATGTTGTTTGCAAATATTTTTTTTTTCTTTTTTTCCCACCGCCCACTACTAAGTAATATAGTTTACATTTATAATAGTTGGTTGTCTGCTTTGGTTGAGTGTTGGAAGGATCTATGTTCGATCCATGTTGTTTGCAAATATTTTTTTTTCTTTTTGAAATTCATTATAAATTTTTATGTTAAACTACTTTCTTTAAACTATATTACGTATCGTTCCTTTACGTTAAAAAAAACTATTTTAACGTACATCTTGGTATAAATTTGAGTTTTCTACGTTTCGACGTAAACATTTTTAATAAAAATCGAGTGGGGTTAAATATAATACCTTTCCGTTAAAAAAATCATTTTACGGGCGTATTTTTACGTTCCTGTGGGTCTAAATTCGAGTTATTCTACATTTCGACGTAAATATTTTGGAAAACAAGTCACGTAAAATATAATATGTTTTTATACTTATTTTATGATTGTTAATTGCTTCGTAAATTTTGTTCTTAATCGAGTGAAATTTAATTGTGGTTTTTTCCTTTTTTAAAAGCTCTAATTAATATCTTTTTGTTACACGTATATGTTTTTCCTCTATACCCGCTATGTTTTCTATGTATGAGTCGAGTCACCTATAATACGTTATAATTGTACGGTATACATTCTATTTATTTTACTTGACTTTACATTTTTATTCAATCGCAATGCTTATGTGGGTTACATTAAGTTTAATCGGATACGTCGAAACACACGTTTTTGTGTGGTTCACGCAACACATAACATTTGAACTAATTAATTCGATGTTTACGATATTCGAAATGTGCGATGTGCCCGCACCGCAACGCGCGGGGGCAATATTACTAGTTTATAGTTGAAATTGAAACGTTTCAAGCACGTAAAACTTGATTCCTTCTGATCTTCCTAAAGTGATACACGTATACACTACGATTCAATTCTTTGTAAGTTTAAATTTTATTCTTGTTTTATTATTATAATTAATTCAGCTGCTCCACTAATTTATCGTTTATAACTTTTAAAATAAGACGTTTTATAAAACGATGAATATATCATTAGAACAAGCATATTTTTATCTACATTTTGGCCTAAGTTTCGTTAAAAACGGAGTAAGTCAATTATAATGTATTTTATTATTTTAATTATAAAACGGTTCCTATGTTTGTCTAGATACTTAATATTTCTAACACTCAAGTTACTCATAATCTACCCGTTTAATAATATAAATTTTATATACTTTATTTTAATTTATATAAAAATGGAAATGTTACAGGCCAGGGCACCCCAGGCCTCCATTATCCTCCGCCCATGGTTGGGGGATTCTCGAATCTGCACCATCCTTGGCTTCAACTTTTGTTTTGAGTTCCATCTAAATGTATTAGAAAAAGTTATTGTTCTTATTGAATAGAGTAAATTGCAGCATATTGCCTTTCAATTTTGAGATTTTTGTCCTTTTCATCCAAACGTCATTTTTTTTGTTGTCAAAATCGTCCCTGAGATTTGGGATTTTTTGTCATTTTCATCCAAATGTTTGATAGGAAAAATAAAACAAATTAGACGTTTTGATGAATATGGCAAAAAAATCCCTATAGTGAAGGGCAATATGGTACAAAAAAGTTGTTTAGGATTAAACTGGCAAACATGCCCAAACATCAGGAACAATTTTGGCAATTTAATCTGTTGAATATATATATACATATGTGTGTGTGTGCGCGCACGCATGTGTATGATGGGGAGAGTTATTTTGAGAATTGTATATATTGCGAGAATTGTGAGAACTCATGAAAAAAATTAATCAAAATTAGTTTGCTCTCTCCTACCATTTTTATTATTATTATTACTTTAATAAAATATAAGAATAAGAATTTACTCTTTAAATAATTCATCGATTCTCTTGGAATTACTCTTAATATAATTTACACATGTGTAAATAAAAAGGGAAATTGGCTTGTAATAATCCCACCTAGACCTTATTGACCATTAATAATCCCACCTCAGAATATTCCCCTCAACAGTCCTACCTTTCACCTATTTTTCCTATAATGGTCCCCCGTTAAAAAAAACTTAACGGAGTTAAGTTTTTTTCCAAATTACAAACAGATTTTTTAGGGCTTTTGATTAGAACGACGATACGAGTCCATGGATGTAAAACTTGCCTCGAAACGGTGCTCCAAACGATGAAAACGGCGCTTCAATTCGGATGTTGAAATTTCCAATTAACCATAATCAAGTAACTTGGATCACCATTTCGAAGTAAGTTGTACATCAATGGACTCGTATCATTGTTTTGATCAAAAGCCCTAAAAAATAAGTTTGTGATTTGGAAAAAAGCTTAACCCCGTTAAGTTTTTTTTTAACGGGGGACCATTGTAGGAAAAATAGGTGAAAGGTGAGACTGGTGGGGGGAATATTCAGAGGTGGGATTATTAATGGCCAATAAGGTTTAGGTGGGATTATTACAGGCCAATTCCCCAAATAAAAAAAAATTACACATGAGATTGTTTTTATTTACGAATACATGTGTATTTATTATTTAATATCCTAATTATAAATAATGATAAGTGTTAGTTTTTTTTTGAATTGAGATTGTCTTGAGATAAGTTCTTAGTTCTCGCTTCACACACAAAATATATGAGTTCTTAAGATAACTCTCCCTATATATATATGGTTAGGTTCATTTGTGAACAACTTTTTTGATTGTGAACACTAGTGAACTAATCCTAGCCATTGATTATCAATACACAAGTGTAAATCAATGGTCATGATTTGATGATGAAGATATACTAGCGTATTATACGATTTGATGATGCAGGATTTGTTCAGTGTTCACGTAATTCACAAATACACTAGCGTTCACTATAGAACCCCACCCTATATATACATATGGGATATTGGCCTCTAATAATCCCTACTAGACGTCATTGTTCATTGACAGTTTACCTTTTTTATTCCCCTTGACAGTCCCAACTTTCAACTATTTTTCCTCCACTGGGCCTCAGCTAAAAAAAACTCAACGGAGTTAAGTTTTTTCGAATTACAATATGAGGTTTTAGGGCTTTTGATCTGAAAAAGGATACGAGTCGAATGATGTAAAACTTACCTTGAAATTGTACTCCAAACGGCGAAAAGGGTGCTTCAATTCGGGTGTTTAAACTTCCAATTAACAAAAATCAAGTCGTTTGGAGCACCGTTTCGAGGTAAGTTTTACATGAATAGACTCGTATCTTCGTTCTGATCTTGAGACTGTCGGGGGGAATAAAAAAAGTGGAACTTCCAATGGTCAATGACGTCTTGTAGGGATTATTAGAGGCCAATATCCCTATATATATATATATATATATATATATATATATATATTTAGAGAGAGAGAGAGAGAGAGGGGAGAGAGAGAATGAGAGAGACTTAAAAGACCTACACTTATTGTTAGTTGTAAACATGCATATTTGATGATATCTAATTGTGCTTATATATTGCCTCCTCTAATATTATATAAATTATGTTCTTTCATCCTGTATTTCATAGGAGTAATACAATTGAAACCCGGTATAATGATGAGGTTCATGGAATCACATGTTATGGTTGTGAGTATAAGTTTTGTGTTGTTGTTTGTGGCTCATCAGTGTAAGTTCTAAACCTATAACCCTTAAATAGTATTACTTTTTTATATAAACAACCTAATTAATATTTCATTTCGAGATTTATAGGTACAAGAAATGAACTTAGTCATATGGAAGCATTTGGGGTTCCAACTCCAAAAGATTGTGTTCCAAGTTGTAAACAAACACCAGATGCTAACTCGTATATTTGTTGCTGTAAATACTATGATGATCCGATCACGTGTGAACATGATTGTCAAAGAATAAAAAGTTGTAAGATATAATTGTAACTGATATTATTAAAGACTATACATATAATAAAGATTAAATATATCTTTACTTCACATATTCCTATTGTTAACGAATACTTATGATATGAAGCATGGGATTAGGTCCAAGAGTAAACACTAGTGTAGCTTGCAAACTGAGTGAACTAATCCTGGCCATACACGTGTGTAGATCAATGGCCAGGATTTGCTGTTGAAATACACTAGTGTATTTTACGATTTGATGATGAGATCCTGGCCATACACGTGTGTAGATCAATGGCCAGGATTTGTTCACTCAGTTCGCAAATACACTAGTGTTCACTCTAGAACCCCACCCAGCGTGAGAGGTGGTCTTTTGCTTGCCATTTGGGATCAAATTCAAGAAAATTAGGTTACCAAGTCGATCGAATCTATCAAAATGGATGTGATTCATCAATCATCATCCCGTTGCTCACTAATAGCATCATCAAAGACCCAATTTTGTTTTCTCATAGTTCAAGTTCCATATTTAGGGTTTGGTTGGCTGTTTGTAAGTACATATGAAAGGTCTGTTAGATCGGATGAAACTCGTACTACGACACTTACTGTTGGATTATTCGGGTTTGTTTGCGGGTCACGGGTCGGCACGTTATCGGGTCGTGGGTTCGTTACGGGTCAAGAGTTGTTTGACTTAATTATCTTATTAGAATAATGGAATTATACCCATGATCTCAAATCTGGACGTTATTAAGAACTGGTCAAGTTTGAGAGAGTAAATTGGTGGAGATCATGGAGGGAATTGTGAAGTTTGTTGCTGATATTTTGTTATCTATTTTAGCATGTGCTATTTAGTTTTTTAGTATAAACTAGTAAATTCGCCCGCGCTTCGCGGCGGGTTTCAGTTTACATTAGCTATTATGCCTATACCGACTCTTTGTTATGATAAGAGACCCTGGAAAATGAAGCAGTCACCTATAAAGGTTGCAAGTTGTATACATACTCAAAATGAACAAAAACCGAATGATACTTGAATTGGAGCTGTGAATTGTTGCGCTTGCGGCGAATAGAGTTTATATATCAAAAGTTGGTTAGAACCTGTTAGTGTATGCCTTTTCAACCTGCATACTTATTCATTCTATATACATACCGTTCCTTATTACTAACTTGCTATCTTTGCATTGCCAAAAAAAACATGCTTTTGAGAAATACGGTTGCGTTTCGAACAATAATAACCTTGAACTAAATAATTAATTAAGTTGGTTGTTCGTTTGTCCCATGCTTATACATGTTACAACAATAACCTTGAATTAATTAATTAATTAAGTTCTCGGGTTCGGCTTTACCTCTCCGTCGACAATGCTTGACTTATTATTGTCCGACTTTGACTTGGTTGAGTATGTTTGACCATGGTTGGTCCTCACTCAAACACCACCGTGAACACCATCATGAACCGGACTCTTAAAATTCCAATAATTTACACTACAAGAAAAAATTCAAGAATTTTTTTGATAAAATTAACACTACGAGCGAAAAATCAGTGGCCCGACCCCAATAAAGCTTCCCCCCTTACACACGCCATACATCAAATTGACCCAATAAGCTACATTGTTTTGAGAGCACATACGCAACGAAATCCTATAGAAGGCAACAACCAACTAAGCTCATTATTCTTAAATTAAGCAGGCTTGGAGTACTGCAAATATGAACCTGTGAAGTTTTTAAATGACTGGGGAGAAAAAAAACTGTGACTAACAGATCACAATGGAAAATATTTTGATATGGTGAGATATTATAAATATGTATTGTAATTTCATTCAAACGTCTAACTTTATTGACTTGAAGCGGGAATGCATCATATGATCAACTAATCCACATTTATTATTTCACCAGGATTAATTAATGAAGAAAATAAATAGATTAATTAGCCAATCAGGTGCATTTTGTCATATCTTCATTCCATCATCCCTTAACTATTAACCTTGTTCGTCACCTGGTTGTCCGTCACCTGGTTTGGCTAGATCGGCTTGAGATGTCGTGGGAAATCAACAACAGTCGCCGCCGTCGTTGTGTACCATAACTGTGCGGTCGTTGCATGTCGCAGGTGACATCGTCTTCAAGCCAGATCGGCTATGGTATACGGTAACCGACCAAAACTCTCATTCCAGTTTCCGCAGGCAGTCAACCTCGTACAACACCTGGACCATGGGAATAGAACCATTGTCGCTTGTACCACCGAACGAACCGACATCACTAATAGAACCCTCGTCCTCTGGTCAGCGAGTTGTCATAGTGTACGGTCCGGATTGTGATGTCATTGCCAGCGCGCCTCTGCATAAAGATTGGCGGCCGGCCCCTTTTTCCCTTTTACTCGTGTTTCTCTCTTGTCTTCCTTATACCTAAGAAATGGCATAAACGCAATTATCATTCTTAATATATCTTATATGCAGGTTTTTATGCCATATCAAGTTTTATATGTGATTGAATTCAATTTTAATGCAACTATCAGTCTCCTCAAATACGAACAGGGGCAAAATCAAACCTTCTTTCAGCACCAGGTTGATAAAATTGATAAAATGATAGTCCTCTAAATGAGTATATTATAATTCAAAGTTAAAAATAAAGTGTCAAAAACCCTTGATACCTCCTATCCGTTGCCAAGGTGAATCTTAGATGAAAAGCAAAGACACTTGCAGAATCTACAATCAACCCAAGTGAGACCCAAAGTGCATATCGATTCGTACATGCAATCTAAATACATAAATGTAAATATAGAAATCGCCATTCCTCAAATTGTAAAGATTTACTCAAAACTAATTAAAATTGGAACCCTAATTACAGAAGCAAAGTTGAAGACTTACCCATAACTAATTGAAATCTGAGTCCTAATTGCTGAAACGTACATGTCAGAGCCTAAGTTCAGACGACAAGCATCAAGCGTGGATTCCGCTGAGGGTTGGACGGAATCGAAATTGAAGGGAGCGCGTTTCTTAACAGAGAGAAGAGAGAGGAAGTGGAGGACAGGAGGCAGTGGAATTGGATCAGGGTATCTGATGTGAAGACCACGAACTGACGTTACCTAACGGCGTTATTTACTGTAAAAGGACGGGATGAGGTGGAATTGGACCGACGCACACCGCCGGTGGCGGTGGCTCTCTAGCCTATGAACTAACGGACCGCCGGCGACGACCACCACTTTCTACTCTCTGTCTGGCCTCTAACTTCTTCCCGCGGCGCCTTCAGTTCTCTTTAAAATGCAAGACAGGAGCATATATAGAATGACCGCCAGATGTAAGTCAGGAAAACAGGGAAACCGGAACTGTTCTTAAGAGGTTTCATCAATTGTTATATTTATAAATAGGATAGAATAGTTGTATTGTAGGTACCCTTCTTTGATTATCGAATACAACCAGGGGCGTACCCACCTTAAGACAAGGGTGGGCGGGCGCAACCCATGAAAAATATTTTTTAGTGTTATTTTTCATCGGAAATCCCGACCGCAACCCTTGAAAATTTTCAACCGCCCCACTTAGAAAAAAAAAGGAATAATGAATTTTAATAATCTAAACTATTAGCCGTTGGCCGCCAACGATCCCAACTTAAAAATTAATTAGTGGTGGTCCCACCTTTTCACATATTGTAAACTAATGAACCTTTACTAACAGAACCTTAATTTCTTTTTGTCTTCTTATTCTTTTCGGTTTACTAAAGGTCTATTGGTTTACAAAATATGAAAATGTAGGACCACCACTGATTATTTTTGAAGTTGGGACCGTTGCCGGCCAACGACTAATAGTTAGGATTATTAAAATCCATTATTCCGAAAAAAATAATTATTAACCACTTATTCACTTAATTATTTAATCCAATCAAAGACCAACTTGCAATCAATTTTTAAAGAAATTTGAACTAAATAAAATAACCAAAACTCATCCACCCATTCGATTTCCAAATCACGCCCCCAAAAAAACTCCCAACGACTTGACGCCACTGCTCACAACCTGGTGGCTTTTTTTTTACCGGAAAAAACAAAATTCCGGTTAGACCGACCCATATTACGTCAGGATTCCAATACAGAATTAGTATGGTTTATTTATTTATTTTGTTTTGTTTTATGTGATAATTAGGAGAAAATATAGATTTGTAAAGGTTTAATTTTTTTTTTGTTCTAGACTTGTAGTTAAATGATTTTATTGTTTTATTTATAGCTTTGTTTGTTTAAATGATTAGTTACAAGTAATTAGCATTTAATATTAGGGCTTGAATGTTTAAAAATATAATTGAAAGTTATGGGCTATGGTTATGATTGAACATGATTGTTTATTTTGTTTAAGTGTTTAGTGTTGTTGTATGAACTAATGGAGCAAATTATATGCGTTAGGGACAATAAGAATGTAATGAACTTATGGCGTGTTTAGTATCTTTAGATGATATTTTGGATATATTTCAACAAAAAAAAACATGTAGGGCACAATTTTAAATACGTTTGTAATTTGTAATGAAGTTTGACGTATGATGATTAATAAATTTTTGTTTGATTTTCTTTTGTCTTACATGATCCGACCCAACCCGCTATGAACCGATATTTTTATACAGCTAGGAGTCTAAAATCTTTGAAAATATTTCGCACCCCCAGGAAAAAATTCCTAGGTCCGCCACTAAATACAACAAAAGCTTGTTCACGTTCTCATCTTTGCATATTATACACATACATTCGTGAGAGTTTGAGTGTGTAGAGTTTGGGGCCTGTAACCAACACTTACCGCATACGATTTGAGATCGTTGATCATGGAGATGATTGATGCTTGGTTTTCTGGTCATTACAAATGATTTTGTTTCCGTTCCGACAAGAATGGGTTAGGGTTTTATGTGCATTTTGGTTAAGTTTTTGTTGATATTTGCTATTGAACTAATGAATGAATGATGTTGAATTGGTTATTTTATGAATTTCTTAGACATGATTTCTACAATACTTAAGTGATTTAGGAGCAGGGGGCTCTATATATGTAGCTTCAGGATGTTCGGAGACAAATAATCGAACTTTTAGACATGTGGGATCTGGTCTAGTTTTGTGTTTGAAGAAGTGTTAATGGTTTAATATAGAGATGGGCATAATCGGGTATTCTTAAAACCCGGAACCGGTTCTAACCCGGAACCGGGTATGGATACAAGTGATTGGACCCGGGTTCTCAGTGGAACCGGGTCCGGGTACAACCCGGGTACACATCAATATTTTTAGAACCGGTGTAACCGGTTTCAGGTACAATGGAACCGGTTACGGGTACTGTTTGGAACCGGTTACGAGTACTGTTTGGAACCGGTTACACTGTGTATTTCGATAAAGCTGGTGTTTACTGTTTGGAACCGGTTCCACTGAAAAGCTGTTTTTTTTTAAATTTTGTACCATTATAACCGGTTTTGAAATATAAAAATCGATTTAGTAGGAACCGGAACCGGGTCGGGTCCACTGGAATCGGGTAGGAACCGGTTTTTATGCCCATCTCTAGTTTAATACATAATAACCATGGAGGCATGAAGCTTTAGTTGTTAGAATTGTTCGCCCTGGAATCGTATTAACTTTGATGAGTAGTAACTTTGTTTTTTATGTTATTATATCAAATTTTGTGATCGTATTATGATCATGAAAGAAACTCAAACATTGTTGCTTTTAATTATCTCTCACATAATTCTTTTTATTATACTATATTAATTTTTTAACTTCGAATTTCACCTTTACACTTTAAATAATATACATTTTTTACCCATTTAGTTTTTATTTAACGTGATTTTTTTTCAATAACTTGCGTCCATTATTTTTTTTTTAAAGTTGAGTACGCGACTGTATTTAAGTTGGATATCAGATTTACCTATTTTGTGTTGAATCAATTTATATAGACTTTTGTGTGTAGGAAATGGGTGTTTGATAATCAATGAAGAACAATCATATATTTAAGAAGATAAACAAGATAAGAGTCAAAAGCAATTTCATCATCGCATATGGATTTTATATTCATGGAGTTTTTGCATCATATACCTGAAGAAGCATGAACCCGTTTGGGTCGGAACTTCTACGGTGATGAATACGGATATGGCCACACCTCGTCTCCTTCACCCGAATCCTAGACCTGCAAATAAGAAGAGAGAAAGGTGGGCAATGTAGAGACGGCCGGTAGAGGAAGAATCCTCTATTTCCAGCTACAAAAGTGTTGCCCTATATCTCATGCCATAATGAGGAGGTGGAGACCTCCTTATATAGGAGATATGGGAAAACCCTAACCTCAATGGGCCAAGCCCAGTTAGGGGTTGTCTCTACGAGCCCACAGCCTAGTGTAGCATAAACTACAATGCGCTAGGCTTCGCGGATTAGTACACAATAATAATAATAATATATAATTAATATAAAAGTGATAAATAACAGAAAAGTCCGACCGTTCGGGTCGGGTCCAGTACCATACCTCGTCATGTCCCCCAGTCTAGTGTTGCTCCCGCGTGCAAGCGTGGGAGGAGCACTTAGACACATTAGGAGCTCGGGAGTGAAGATCACTAATTTTAGGCTTACACCTCGTCCGGTGCGAGAAAGTTGTTGGCCACGTTTGTTGTGGTTGTCGTTGGCTGTGAGTAGAGATAATGGAGCAATGAATAGTATACGATTGTTCATCGTGGAAATTGGTTGGGTAAACCTGACGCACGCTGATTGGTTATAGACAATTGCCATTTGTACTGGCGCATTGCCATGAGCTTTTTAAGGTTGCGCGTATGCGGTTAGGTCTCATGCATGAGTCTTGGAACAGGCTGAGCTTTGGCGGTTAAGTGCCTCGCCCTTAGATGATTTTTGCAGGCGTGGCCCTGCTTTAGCGGTACGCCCATAATCGTGTGGGCTACTGTAGAATATCCACCCTGTGGTGTGACTTTTGTTGGTTAACATATGGTGAGCTAACAGCGTTCAACTCATTGAGAGAGTTGATGTTGATGTGACGACGGTCCCTGCCACGCGTCCGTGTCATCGGGATCTCCGTTGTCGTATTGTGCAGCCATTGGTGGTCATAGTTGCGCATGCAGATGTTATGCCACCTTAGGCGAATGTAGAACTGCTGGCAGTTGTACCAGCCATCGTTATTGATGATCCGACTATAGCAATCATCGTTGCAGTCGGGAAGAATGTTATACAATGCACCCCTGCAGAAGTGCTTGCTACGCTTAGTGACCTCGGAAGGGTGCTTAGAGCGTTATTTATGTTCCCCACAATGTTTTGTAATTGTGAGACAAGTACTTGGTTTTTCATCAGTGGTTGTGCATCTATTGCCAAGATACCCACTGGAGTAGTAGTGGTTGAATACACCTATTACCAAGATGCCCACTCTTAGCGCTGTATAATTTGATCATCTGACTTTGTTACTATGAAAAATATTTCGTGTCAGAGTTGTCTTTTACCGTGATATGCAGTTTAAATGCGGTGGTATGTTGTGTTTACAAATGTTTATATGAACACTTGTAGATATCAGAAAGTGCTTTATAACCCGCGCGACGTTAATGAACACTTGAACAACAAAGTGCTTTCTACGCGCTTGGCGTGAGTGAGCACTTGTTGAGATAATAAAATGCTTTATACGCGTTAGGCGTGAATGAGCACTTATGTTAGCTACTACGTCCTTTTCCCGGACGCGCATTGGTGTGGGAAATACTTATAGTATGTGGCATGTCTGTTTAAATGACCTCGCCGACTATGGCGTGAAGGTTTTCTGTTATCCGTGCCACATATTGGTGTGGGGAATACTTATCCGAATAAGTATTTTTCCTGTCGCATAGCGTGTGGAATACTTATTCGAATAAGCAAGTATACTAGTTTTGTCGTTCATTTGTCTTGACTACCAAATTGCATATACGTGTCAAGTGGTACAGTCGTGGGCCAAATGATGTGAAGTATAAATATTGTCTGGCGTATTGAAACATCCACATTATATAAGAAACGGTGCGGGATAATGTGCGGTGGATATCACCTTAATGGGCAGCCTGAGAGAAGATGATCGCTTTTAGGCGTAGTGGCGCTATAGCCTGCTAGTCCCCTAGTTCAATGCTGCTAAATAATGTTAGTAGCATTGAACTTAAATTGTGAATGCTAATAAGAGACCAGGTATATGCATATAAAAGTAGAACACATGCGACTTTTCTGTCAAATGACTTCCTCTTCTCTTTGTCATCACCAAATTATACATGACCAGAGCATGCAAGTTATATGAGGGTGTGTGGACAAAGTGTTGTAAAGTGTTAAGCAGATAAAGCAATTAATGCGAGAGTTATACCTGTTGGGTAGAAGTCTATGTATCTCACCAAAATGCCGCTTGACAAAGATGCAACACTACCAAGCATGTAATGTGGCGGTAATTGTCAAAGATGTTACCCAACCCAGACCACATACTTGAATAAAGATCATCAGGCGTGTAAGCCGGGAGGTCCAAGCCAACTCCCTCAGTGCAATGCTGCAATATTATGTTAGTGGCCATTGAACTCTTGACAATAAATTGGTAAGTGTAAGCTTTTGAATAGGTGTCGTTAAGTTGTAACGAAATTCACACTATTATCATGATCTTGTACACTGTATGTCAATAACAAGGGTTATGAGTCTTACTCCTTTGTTCAAAACATAACCTCAAAATGTGCACTCAGAGAAAATCGTACCAGAGAAAGTGTAAGATTTGAAGCCTATTGATCTGAGGGTCTGAACTCAAATAGGTTGTCACGCTCTAGCCAGATGTAATTTCGTCTTAGAAAACACAGATTTGGTTACCATCGTAGTATTACCAAGAATAAAGATTAAGCCAAGTCACTGTAAGCTAGGGTGGAGGTTAGTGAGTGGCACAATTGATTATAGACGAGGAGATTTGACATATGATATGCGACGAAACAATCAAATATATGCAGGTAAAAATAATAATTAATAAGGCGTATGTTTAACTTGGTCGATTGCCGATTGTCAACTACTGAAAGTGATGTGGTCTAGAGACTCACACGATGACAAGTCATATGACAAACAGGATGTGTTGCGGTGGAACAAGGCTCACGCGAGGCGAAAAGATTGTCGCCAAATATGTAACACAACGGTAAGAGTCACTCAGCCAGCGGGATGGTTTGGTAAGAAGTTGTCTAAATCAAATTACCACCCTCAACCATGTAAGTTACCAGTTCAATGCCAAGGATGCCATTAAATAAGGGTCGTATGGCGTGTAAACCGGCATGTTTGGCACCATGATAACATCCGATAATACCAGTATTATACCATGTGATTCCACAGATATAACGAGCACCGCGTCCTTGGAAAGAAAAATATTATACATGGTCGATATGTTCCGTCTGTTGGATCCAAAAGTGGACCTGTTTTAACTGCATATATGGTCAGGCCCAATGCTTGCTACAAAAATATTAGCTGCTGGCAATAAATGTTTGTATAATACTAGTATATTTGACTAGTACCAAGTATGGTATACGCATGATGCCAATATTCACCAAAAGTCAAGGGTTTATGCCAATTTGATTTCATAAATAATGCTAGATATGGCTATATAAGCGCATGACATGGGCAATATTGATCCGGCTATATAGACTTTCTATAATACCATCGAATTCCGAGTTGGGTGATTGTATGATTGGAGCATCAAGCATACAGTTATTTAGAAACATTCAACATGGATCTGGTATACTTTCGAGTTGAGCCAAAAAAAGTAGACCAGATTAAACTATTTTTAGAGTGATATATCCCCCCATCACATGTTGCCAAATGTGGATTGAATCATGAGATAGTGAATAAAAGGGGAGCCTTCAAAGAAAATGAATAGTATAATGTAGATCGCTTGAGTGTGACCACACCTTCAATACGTCTGACATGCTGTGACCGATGCCCATTCGTTGATGGCGCGAATAAAGATGGTGTCAACCGGAGATGGCGTGAATGGACCAAAAGTCGGGAGTGTAGAAATAAGCGTCCGAAGGAAAGGCGCGTTAAATAAGAGCTTCTGCCGGAGAGGCGGGTGGAATATGAGCTTCCGCCAGATGTGGCGGGTCGAATAAAAGCTTCACCGGAAGTGGCAGGTTGGAGAAAAGCTTCCGCCGAAGGTGGCGGGTTGAAGAAGAACTTTCGCCAGAGGTAGCGGTTTGACCAGGAGCATCCGCCGACAGTGGCGAGTTGACTAAAGGTTTCCGCCGGTAGTGGCGTGAGAGAGCACTCGCGCGGCGAGGTTTGCTCGTGATACAGAGGTTACCCGAGCGACGAAATATGCTCGTGATACAGTTTATACTTTGTAAGCATGTTCGTATGTAACTAAGCATGAGCGCGCGGGCGACTTACGCGCTCTTATGTAAAGCAGCAGGGTCGCATGGAGATAAACATGTGGAGCAGAAGGCTCGCTTGGAGACTAGCGTGCTCATATGCGAAGGAGCATGCGCGTATGGCTACTTACATGCTCGTAAGTAAAGGAGTATGTGCTTGCCAGCGCATGTGTGCTCGCTCGTATATAAAGACGCCTGCGCGCATGGCGACTTACGTGCTCGTATGTAGAGTAGCGGGCTCGCATGGAGACTGACGTGCTCGTATGTAGAGCAGCGGACTCTTATTGAGACTGAGATGCTCATAAGTAAGAGCATGCGCGTATGGCGACTTACGTGCTCATATGTGGTGCAGTTTTTTAGGCTTTCATCGGTGTGCGTGAGGATCGCTCGTTGCGTTTTACCGATCGAATGTATTGCCAGTCCTGCAAATACGTTGACAAGGTAAGTCGTAATAAAGAGTTTGATATATGAGAAACTTTGTACCGAAACGTTGTCCTTAGGAGATGCTCGTTCTCTACATCCATACTCCGTAATATATGAAAGCAACTTTGACCTTCCCAATGGTGTTGCACCATGCGGATATCAGTTTATTGTTGCTAAATAAATGTTAGTAGTATTGAAATAGAATAATAATAATAATAATAATAATAATAATAATAATAATAAGCAATGATACGAGTGTTTGCTCATACATCCAAATACGACGCGTGTAACGGGTGTCACGCGATTGCTAAGACAAAAGACAACATAGGTCTGTATAGTAGCATTAAAATCTCATTTCTATGCTTCTTACATGCGACAGATCCAAACATTTAACATGTTATTTGAAAACGTCCACATGTTAATATTTTGTTTGAAAACATCAATGTCATGGCAATGAAAATTATGACCTTGGCTACCATAAAGTTGTCATGAGAGTTTTAATTGTTATATTAAAATCCTTTCTTGAGATGGATAGTGCTTGAAAGCCTATAAATGAGCTTTTCACTTGTGTGAATGTTTAGGTTCATAGCTCACAGGTCCCATTATTTTACTATTATCAGATAGTAATTTTTTTTTCTTTGAAACGATTTTGAAGTGGCACAGGTCTTTGCATGTGAGATAAGTTTAAGCTTTCCTTGCAGCCAGAAATCGATCAGTAGCACTAAGAAGTAAAAAATTAGCATGGATGGTTTGTATAGTACCAAAACCACAAGCATGCAAACAAGTGTTTTAAGCTTTAAAGTGTAGCTATAAAAGTTGTACTGTCTACTCATTTGATTACTGTGAGTTGTGATGTGAGTTTAAAAAACACACATATATTAATGCAAACATAATATTAAGGAGTTTATGTTGATTTTCCACAAATATCACCACCACGAAAACATCTTTAGCTTTTTTAGAAGCAAAAAATTTAACACAGAGAGTACCTTGCTTGAATGTATACGGCGGAAGGGATTCCTTTTCAGCGCCTTGTGTGACCGGCGCGCCAATGACATGTACGTGGTGTCGCCTAAGCGCGGGTCTCCGGTGAGTGTGATCTCTGGCCCACATGACACCGACAAACACAGAGTTTGCTCGCAGGGTGGAAGTTGTCCGCACATAGGGAGCTTGCTCATACGACGCGCGACGAAGTTTATCCGCGGAGCTTTTCTGCCTAGGGCGAAGTGTATACGCGGGTGACAGAGCTTGTCCGGCGGGTGTGGTGTATTTGCGCGGCGGCGGAGTGCGTCAGATAAGGGCGAAGTGTACACGCGCGGTAGATTCTACCCGTGGTAACGGAGCTTGTGTTCGGTAGGCAAGGTGTGCTCGCGCAGAGCGTACTTGCACGGCGATGGAGTGTGTTTGCACTACCCGATTTACCCGCGGTAACGAAGTGTGCTCATTCGAACAATATGTTAAAACAATTTTGACCATTGGAATGGTACGAAACCATTAACCATGTTAGTCCCCCAGTTTGTTGATAAACAATGCTAATAGCAATGCACCAAAATTATATTTACAAGTTAACAGCAAACGTGATAATCATATAAAGTATATAGTATAATATGTGTATCTAATGATCGCTTGATTGTAACGAAGTATGATCAGCGATGAAACTTTTATGTTCCTGCTTTTTGTTTAAGGGGTTGACCAACGTTTGCAAATACAACCACTGTTAAGGTAAAGATGATTCATAAAGTTGTTTTTCATATATTTTATTTGATTTGCAGACATAAAGTATTATGTTTGTGCTTTTTATTAAGTACAACCTTATGTGCATTTAAAGGAGCACGATTTCGAATGACTTAATATAATGAAGCTTCAAAACTGCAATTAAAATAGTTGGCCATAGAACTCACCTCTGTCGCTTTGGGAAGCTCATACAAATATCTCAAAAGCCACTAGATTTGAGTTTTGGAGACCCCGAGGGAACGGCGTTGTACCGGTATGGGGTTTTGTGTTCAATAACCTCCTTTCGAAATCGCTTATTGCTGGATCTAGAAAACTTTGACCAAGAGACGTAGGTCTGGATAGTGAGCGAAGGAGAACGAAGGTGCGGTTTGTCAGCGGTCCCACGGATGGCGCCAATGAAGAAGCATGAACCCGCTTGGGTCGGAACTTCTACGGTGATGAATACGGATATGGCCACACCTCGTCTCCTTCACCCGAATCCTAGACCTGCAACTAGACCTGCAAATAAGAAGAGAGAAACGTGGGGAATGTAGAGACGGCCGGTAGAGGAAGAATCCCCCATTTCCAGCTACAAAAGTGTTGCCCTATATCTCATGCCCTAATGAGGAGGTGGAAACCTCCTTATATAGGAGATATGGGAAAACCTAACCTCAATGGGCCAGGCCCAGTTAGGGGTTGTCTCTACGAGCCCATAGCCTAGTGTAGCATAAACTACAATGCGCTAGGCTTCGCGGATTAGTACACAATAATAATAATAATAATAATATATAATTAATATAAAAGTGATAAATAACAGAAAAGTCCGACCGTTCGGGTCGGGACCAGTACCATACTGTAAGGGCCAAAACTTAAAAGACTCTAATGAACTTCATTCGGAGAAAATACCAAACGGGTCAAATAATTCATAAGCAAAAATTCTGCTTTTACCCATAACATGATTAACTAGGAGATGCTAAATAACTTACAACCCAACATTTCATAAACAACTAACATTGTCTTCGACTACGAGTTTGACAACTAACAACAACTAAGTTTGTTACTTACAAAAAGACCCGTTTGCCAAAAGTATATTTAACAAAAGTTTTGACCCAAACTAATATCCTTGCGGAAGCGTGCATCATGGGCGTGTTCGATCCAAGTAGCGTCATTTAGCAAGTCGCTTTACCTACATACAAGAAATCCGTTAGTCGTTCTTATTATAAGATTTATACAACATCACTTGTAAATATAGACCTCAAGTTAACCTCTTAAACCATCTTTCTAAACATAAGCTTCTTTAATTTCACCCATAACCCTTCTAGCTCATTCAACCCATATCTTGATTACATAACGGCTTACCATAACTTGTTACATGATACAACTTCAATCATTAAACAATAGTATACTACAACATTACATTATAATGATAATATGTAAGCTATAACTTACCTTTATCGTTCTTCGTTTGAGACTCGGAACGGCTTGAGCTTTCCTCCTTAATTCCTATAATTCATAATTACATACTTAGTATCATGTCTTTCTTTCCATTCTCTTATCAATAGCTTCAATTTCACAACTAGCTAATTCTCTATTCTAGACATTTAGCAATATATAACACATGTTCAACTCATTCAAGCATTTTGACAAACACTTGGTGTGCATACCATTAGATAAGCACAAGGTACAAGTTTTGTATGCATAACATGACTAGTTCATGACAATAACATCAATATCAACAATTTCAATCAAAATCTCATACAACCTTTACCCAAATTCGATTTCACATAACATTATTTCGTTAATAACATCATCATACAACATCAATGTACTAACCTACCTCAAAATTCCATGTTACATATCACTACCATTCTATCATAAGTGGGTTTTTACATAGTTTCTAACATTTAGTGAAAATTCAGCATCAATCATGTTCCAAATGGTGTTCCTACTCCTTATTCATGCTAATTACCCAAATGTTCAAGGATTCATAAAAACCCATCACATTCAAGATCATCAATTACCAAAATTCCACTTACCTTGTGTTTAATAATGTGTAGATGATCCAATATTAGTACATGCACGATCTTAGGATCACATTTGGGGCTTCAATTTGGTGATTTGTGATGCTAAGGGGTTTTTCCCTTTTTCTCCTTCCTGGTTCGCGACACACACACATTCACCAGTGTGTGTGTTGAGTTTTGTTCATGTTTTATCCATCCAAGTTTCACTTTTGTCATTCTTGCCCCCTAGATCTTCACCCTCTTGTCACTTAAGGCAATCTCTTATTCTTTTAACTAAATCTTACTTATATATATATATGTATTAGTTAGAAATCAAGAGTTTTTACTTGTCTTTCTATTGTTAACTAGTTCTACACACATACTATTATTATTAACATAGTTTATAAATTCTTGGGGCGTTACAAGTCCACCCCCCTTAAAAGAGGTTTCGTCCTCGAAACCCGGTTAACGTACCAAATAAAAACGGGTAGAACTTCTTCATCTCATCCTCCGGCTCCCAAGTGAGATCCGACCCCTTTCTGTGTTGCCATTGGACTAAGACTTGCTTGATTTCCTTGTTACGAAGCGTCTTTACTTTGGAATCTTTTATAGCTACCGGTCTTTCTATATAATTCATTTTCTCATCGATCTCAATGTCTTCAATTGGTACATGGGCCGTTTCATCCGCTAAGCATTTTCGTAATTGTGACACGTGAAAGGTATTATGAATCCCTTCCAAAGAAGTAAGTAGATTTAACCGGTAGGCCACCTTTCCAACTCGAGCTAGAATCTCGAACGGTCCGATATATCGGGGACCCAACTTTCCTCGCTTACGAAATCGAATTATACCTTTCCACGGAGACACCTTCAAGAATACCCGGTCCCCCACTTGGAACTCGATAGGGCGACTTCTTCTATCCGCATAGGACTTTTGTCGGTCTTGCGCCGCTTTTAACCGAGCCCGTACGACGTCGATCTTTTCATTGGTTATCGCCACCACATCATTCGGTGCGAGCTCCCTTTGCCCTACTTCTCCCCAACAAACCGGGGTTCTACACCTTCTTCCATACAGCATTTCATACGGCGCCATTTGTATGCTACTTTGGTAGCTATTATTATATGAAAATTCTACTAGCGGCAAGTGTTCATCCCAATTTCCCCCGAAATCCATCACGCATGCTCTCAACATGTCCATGAGAGTTTGAATCGTTCGTTCGGATTGGCCATCCGTTTGCGGGTGGTATGCGGTACTTAGATGCAATTGAGTACCCATTCCTTCATGAAATTTCCGCCAATAGCGGGAGGTGAATCGCGTATCCCGATCTGAGACGATAGACACCGGCACACCATGGCGGGAAACGATCTCATTCACATAAACTTCCGCTAATCTCTCCGAGGAATAGGTCTCTCGAATGGGTAGAAAATGGGCGCTTTTGGTAAGGCGGTCAACAACGACCCATATTGCATCATGCCCTTTCTTGGTTCTTGGAAGTTTGGTCACAAGATCCATAGCCACATTCTCCCATTTCCACACCGGAATTTCTAAGGGTTGTAATTTCCCGTAAGGTTTTTGATGTTCCGCCTTAACTTGAGAACATGTCAAGCATTTAGATACATACTTGACAATGTCGCGTTTCATTCCCGGCCACCAAAAATTTTCTTTCAAATCTCGGTACATTTTAGTGGCTCCCGGATGAACTGAGTAACGGGACTTGTGTGCTTCTTCCAATAATAAGGTCTTTGCTTCACAGTATCGCGGTATCCAAACTCGCCCAAACCTTGTTCTTAATCCGCTCGCGTTTGCTTCAAGTTCACTTTCAAACCCTTTCGTTCTTTCACCTTTCGGATCGCCTTTAGTCAAGGATTCGTCTTGCTCCTTTCGTATCGTTTCAAGAAGGGTTGGTGTAACTATCATTCTCATCGATTTCACTCGAATGGGTGGTGGGTACTCCTTCCGGCTTAACGCATCCGCTACAACATTAGCTTTTCCCGGATGGTAAAGAATGTCGCAGTCGTAATCTTTGATCAACTCTAGCCACCTTCGTTGCCTCATATTGAGATCTTTCTGCTCGAAGAAGTATTTAAGGCTTTTGTGGTCCGAATAAATGGTGCATTTCGTTCCATACAAATAATGCCTCCAGATTTTTAAGGCAAACACTACCGCCGCCAGTTCGAGATCGTGGGTTGGATAGTTAATTTCATGTTGCTTTAGTTGTCTTGATGCATAGGCAATGACCTTGCCCCGTTGCATCAAGACACAACCCAACCCTTGATGAGATGCATCTGCATAAACCACAAAGTCTTCTGTTCCTTCTGGCAGCGTTAGAACGGGGGAACTTGACAATTTCTCCTTTAACATTCGAAAAGCTTTCTGCTGATCATCATTCCATTCGAACCTTTCTTCTTTCTTTGTTAGTTTAGTTAAAGGGAGGGCTATTTTGGAGAAGTCTTGGATAAATCTCCGATAATAGCCGGCTAGACCTAGGAAACTTCTTACCTCACCTACATTCTTCGGGGGTACCCATTTCATCACGGCTTCTACCTTAGAGGGATCCACTAAAATCCCCTTTTCGTTAATTACATGTCCCAAAAACTGCACTTCTCTAAGCCAAAACGCACACTTAGAAAACTTAGCATATAATCTTTCCTTTCGAAGCGTTTCGAGTACCTGACGTAAATGACTTGCATGTTCAGACTCGCTACGAGAGTATACTAAAATGTCATCAATAAACACTATGACAAACCGGTCTAACATATTTCGGCATACTCTATTCATTAGATCCATAAAAGCGGCCGGAGCGTTAGTTAACCCGAATGACATTACCAAGAATTCGTAATGTCCGTAGCGAGTTCTGAACGCAGTCTTAGGTACGTCCTCTTCCCTTACTCGTACTTGATGGTAGCCCGATCGCAAGTCGATTTTTGAGAACCAACTTGCCCCTTGTAGTTGATCAAAGAGATCATCTATTCTCGGAAGTGGGTATCGGTTCTTTACCGTGAGTTTGTTAAGTTCACGGTAGTCGATGCACATTCTCATCGACCCATCTTTCTTTTTAACAAACAAAACAGGCGCTCCCCACGGGGATACGCTAGGGCGTATGAAACCCTTGTCAAGAAGTTCTTGTAATTGGACCATTAGTTCCCGTACTTCCGCGGGTGCCAACCGGTAAGGGGCTTTGGCTACCGGTTTGGCATTTGGTTCTAATTCGATACGAAACTCGACTTCCCGCTCGGGTGGGAGTCCCGGCAATTCATCCGGAAATACATCCGGGTATTCATTCACTATCTTAGTATCTTCAATTTTCAAAGCTCCTAATTTGGTATCGACTACGTAGGCTAAAAATGCTTTACTTTCATTCCTCACGTACTTAACTGCTTCTAGGATAGTGCAAAATTTTGCCCCTACTTCCCTTTCCCCATGAATGGTTACCCGTTTCCCTTTAGGGGATGTCACATGAATAATTTTGTTTTCGCATAAAATTTCCGCGTGATAACGGGATAACCAATCCATACCTACCACTACTTTAAATTCCCCCAAAACCATGGGAATCAAATCAATATCAAAATCTTCATCATCTATAGTGATTTTACAACCCCTACATATTTCATGCAGTAGATAACTCTTACAATCGGCAATTTCTACCTCGAGTGGTGTACACATTCTTTCTATCGTGAATAAAGGGGAACGTACAAGCTCACTAGAAATGAATGACCTACTAGCTCCGGTATCAAATAATATATAAGTGGGTATAGAGTTTATCATATAGATACCTGAGACCACATTCGGGTGAGCTCTTGCTTCTTCCGCGGAGATTTGAAACATTCTTCCTTTCGCTTTCGCGGTTTCTTCTTTCTTTCCTTCTTTCTTCGGCCCTTGTTTGAGCTTTGGGCAATCGGCTTTCACATGGCCCGATTCATTACAATTGTAGCACACCCTTTTGGGATTCGGACAGTTATAGTACGGATGTCCTTCTTGCCCGCAATTGTAACACCCCTTCCTTCCCAATAAGCACTCACCGGAATGGGGTTTTCCACATGTTTTGCATCGTGGGAACCCGCCTTTGGAAGCTTCCTTCTTTCCTTGATCTTGCGTTTTGGGTTTCTTAGATGAGCCTTGAGTTGACCCCTTCTCGGCTTGCCTTTTCTCCCCACGTTCATCTTGTCTCTTTATCTCGATTTCTCTATCCCTTGCTAAATCAATGATCTCGTCCAACGTTTCACATTTTGAAGGAGTTATGAACTCCCGTATTTCAGCTTTGAGCATGCCATGATAACGAATAATCTTCTTCCTTTCTGTTCCAACTATTTCTTCACAAAACTTCAGTTGATCGAGGAAAGTGTTCGTGATTTCGTTAACTGATTCATCCCTTTGTCGCAACCGGAGAAAATCTTCTTGAATTCGATCCACATCCGATTGTGGACAATGGTACTTGATAAAAGGCTGTTTGAATTCTTGCCAAGTCAAGGTTTGAACTCGATTTTCTCCAATCTCCTTACTATACGAGTCCCACCAATCTTTAGCCCTTCGCATGAGTTGCCCCGTGGCAAACATGACTTGGTCTTCCTTGTCACAATGACTCCGAATGAATACCCCTTCCATGTTAGCTATCCATCTTTGGCATTCTATGGGGTCGATTTCCCCGTCAAAGGTCGTAGGCTTACATGCCATAAAATCCTTGTAGGTGCACCGTCTTGCCTCTTTCTTGCCTTGAATTCCAGCTATCATTTCCTTCAATTCATCCACCTTGCCCGTGATCATATTTTCTACCGTACTAAGTACTTGGCCCTCCACCTCTTGTGCTAGCTTGGAAACATTTGCATCAATTACCCTTGTTACTTCATCCGAGATCATCTTGTTTAACTCGTTCCGAGTTATACGTTCTGTGTTATCCGTGTTTCCTCCACTTGCCATCTACAATTTAAACATTCATATTAATCATTGTCACTTTCATCCTTCTCATCTTTCTATATATATACATCATTTGTTTTCAATAGTTCGATTTCACAAATCGTGAACCATCCAATCCTTCTTTACAAACATTCTTAAGGTGTCACTTACTTTATTCATTCGCATGTCAGGACTCCTCAACCTTTCGCACGTTCATTATTAAAGCATACTAGCTATCATGAATTTCTTAGTTTCATAGTTGATTCGGGGTATTCTTTATGTTAAACGAACGTCATAATCGAACTAAGGGCCTTAACAAGAATAACAACAAATTCAGCAAAACATTTAGGGGGGACCCGTCGCCGACGGCATTGAGTGCGTCGCCGACGGGCTCGGGATAACCCCGTCGCCACCTTTTGCCCGTAGGCAGGTGGTTAAGCCGTCGGGTGGGAGGGAGCCGTCGCCGACGGCATATAGCCCGTCGCCGACGGGCTTCCTGGTATGCAAACGCTGAATTACTAAAATTTTTCATTTCAAGCTCCTTTTTCAACCCGAAACGGCCCTGGGCAGTCCCGAAACTTTCCATAACGCACCTTAACATCCCCAACCATGTTATACTAGTAACTAAACCGTAACCCATTCCCATTTCTATCTACAAACGTAAAATCCTTAATTTACTTACTTGCGCGGCGCTTTGGAACGAACACACTTTCACAAGAGCTTTCGGTTTGAGTTCGAGCACCATCACCTACTCGAATCCCTCAAACCTAGGCTCTGATACCAACTTGTAAGGGCCAAAACTTAAAAGACTCTAATGAACTTCATTCGGAGAAAATACCAAACGGGTCAAATAATTCATAAGCAAAAATTCTGCTTTTACCCATAACATGATTAACTAGGAGATGCTAAATAACTTACAACCCAACATTTCATAAACAACTAACATCGTCTTCGACTACGAGTTTGACAACTAACAACAACTAAGTTTGTTACTTACAAAAAGACCCGTTTGCCAAAAGTATATTTAACAAAAGTTTTGACCCAAACTAATATCCTTGCGGAAGCGTGCATCATGGGCGTGTTCGATCCAAGTAGCGTCATTTAGCAAGTCGCTTTACCTACATACAAGAAATCCGTTAGTCGTTCTTATTATAAGATTTATACAACATCACTTGTAAATATAGACCTCAAGTTAACCTCTTAAACCATCTTTCTAAACATAAGCTTCTTTAATTTCACCCATAACCCTTCTAGCTCATTCAACCCATATCTTGATTACATAACGGCTTACCATAACTTGTTACATGATACAACTTCAATCATTAAACAATAGTATACTACAACATTACATTATAATGATAATATGTAAGCTATAACTTACCTTTATCGTTCTTCGTTTGAGACTCGGAACGGCTTGAGCTTTCCTCCTTAATTCCTACAATTCATAATTACATACTTAGTATCATGTCTTTCTTTCCATTCTCTTATCAATAGCTTCAATTTCACAACTAGCTAATTCTCTATTCTAGACATTTAGCAATATATAACACATGTTCAACTCATTCAAGCATTTTGACAAACACTTGGTGTGCATACCATTAGATAAGCACAAGGTACAAGTTTTGTATGCATAACATGACTAGTTCATGACAATAACATCAATATCAACAATTTCAATCAAAATCTCATACAACCTTTACCCAAATTCGATTTCACATAACATCATTTCGTTAATAACATCATCATACAACATCAATGTACTAACCTACCTCAAAATTCCATGTTACATATCACTACCATTCTATCATAAGTGGGTTTTTACATAGTTTCTAACATTTAGTGAAAATTCAGCATCAATCATGTTCCAAATGGTGTTCCTACTCCTTATTCATGCTAATTACCCAAATGTTCAAGGATTCATAAAAACCCATCACATTCAAGATCATCAATTACCAAAATTCCACTTACCTTGTGTTTAATAATGTGTAGATGATCCAATATTAGTACATGCACGATCTTAGGATCACATTTGGGGCTTCAATTTGGTGATTTGTGATGCTAAGGGGTTTTTCCCTTTTTCTCCTTCCTGGTTCGCGACACACACACATTCACCAGTGTGTGTGTTGAGTTTTGTTCATGTTTTATCCATCCAAGTTTCACCTTTTGTCATTCTTGCCCCCTAGATCTTCACCCTCTTGTCACTTAAGGCAATCTCTTATTCTTTTAACTAAATCTTACTTATATATATATATGTATTAGTTAGAAATCAAGAGTTTTTACTTGTCTTTCTATTGTTAACTAGTTCTACACACATACTATTATTATTAACATAGTTTATAAATTCTTGGGGCGTTACACATACCTCGTCAATACCCATGAAGATAGTACAAATACACACACCTCCATTTGGTGGAGGTCACTATTTATCTACAGATCGCCTTCTCCCCCATTGTTGAAAGGGATATGATCATGTCAAATACCAAACAAACTGCACAAAGAACAAATGAATTTCAAACTATATAGATTTGTGTGTCTGATTCAACAAGAACTGAAACAAGATCAGGAACAAGAATAGGAACAAACCTACAAATCGGTGTTCTACATCTCCAGTTATACGTCATCCAAATGGAGAGGGATAGAGGAGGCTAGGGTTCCAGATCCAGAGAAAAAATGAGATTGGAGAGAGCGTGAATTGAACTTTGCTAGGGTTCCAGGTTGTAATGGAGATGGGAGTGGAAACGAAGGCACGTCTTCAATTCGCTCAAACCATTCAATGGACTACAGTGGTATAAGTTGAGGGAACGTGTTAAAAATGGACATTTGTTCTTGCGTTTTGGACTGGTTGAAAATTACTATTTAGTACATAGGAGATGCTTCATTTAGGGCATGTTTGGGTAAGGGTATAAGGGGCACTAAGAGGGGGAGTTCCCTCTCTTACACATCACCAATCAGCTAGTGCCACGTCAACTCCCCTCTTAAACTCCCCTAACACCCCATTTTGATGGCGGCACTCCCTTCTTAGGGGACTTGGGTTTTTTTTTTTTTTTTTTTGTAAAATTATGCATGTTTATAAATTAAAAAAATATTAATAAAAATAAAAATTAAATGAAAGACATTTCATTAAATTAAAAAAAACAACCTAGAAAAATAAAAATTACATTCAAACTAGAAAAATAAAAATTACATTCAAACTAGAAAAATATAAAAACAAACTACTCGTCGTCGGAACTCACTTCAAGGTGAGGTAGATCTAAACTTCCGAGATGCTCAATGAAATCATGTTTTAGTCTCCAATGCGTGTCTTCGTCAATGAGCTCGCTATAAGCTGTATCATCGAAGACGGGTTCGACTGGAGGATCTTGAATATGTACTGGTGCTATCGCCCTTCCGTCGTCTTTCAGTAAGTCAATAAGTTGTTTCAATAAGCTTACCCAAACATGCCCTTAGTATTATAGCTTTTGGACTGCCATCTTAAAATTTGGTTGAAAATTACTACATGCTTTATTTATTATTACACATATAGATTAGAATATTACACATGAATTATTATAAAGTTATAAAAAAATATTTATGATAAACTAAATGCAACAATGATATAATAAAAATACAACAAAAAAAAAAAAAAAAAAACCCAAAGATATTGTTCCTTGACTAGGAATACAAGTGTTATTTGGTAGCATTTATTTGATTTTGTGTTGGTAGCTCTTTCGGGTCTCCAAGGGTCTAAAACTTGAACTGTAAATTCTCAATTACTTCATTACTAGTTTGAAAGGCCTTGGCAAGAATGTCACTAGAAATATCCGGTTTCGAACCAAAAACCGCATTTGCAATTGTGACGATACCCGGGTTCTGGCTGCTCAATGTCGAAATCGCAAGTGCATTCACATTTCCAATATTTCTTTGAAAATGTACGAGTCTGAATGGGAAAACAAAAACGTCACCCTTATGCAACACTTTAGTGATAAAACGGTTTTCAGGGTTTGATGTGACAAATCCGACTTCAATTGTGCCTTCCAAGACGGTGAAGAGCTCAGTGGCCCGAGAATGAACATGAGGCGGGTTGAGCCCCCCTGGTTCATAGTCCACACGAGCCATTGAGATTCCTAAAGTGTTGAGTCCAGGCACCTGTTCCACGGTAACTAAGCTCACCTTGGACCCAACTGCATTCGAGGTGTTTCCTCTCATGCGTAACCCATCAAAGTAGAAGTCGTCGGCTTGAACCAAACTCGGGTTTTTGCAAGCGAACCCGTTCACCAAAACTGTCATATAAAATGATGATTATAATTAAGTTTGTTGCATGAGTCCAATTGATCATTTTTTAAATATTGTAAACACTGTGCTAAAAATATATTTAAAAATGTGTTGAATAATAACAGAAACTATATTACAAAAAAAAAAAAAAAAAAAAAGAAAACCTGCACCTAACTTTATAACTGTATGTGTTGAAGTGTAAAACTTACCTTCTAAAATTACTAACTTCTAAAGCTTACTTAACTTAACTAAGTCTTAAAACCTACAAAATAATCTACACCTTTTAACTGAACATTTATAATTATAGGGTAAGGATAGTGTAAAAGGGCCTAAAGTGTGAGAAGTGTATTATAACACTATATATAATACTATATAACACCATATAAACACCGTATAACAATATGTAACACCATATAATACCATATAACACTATGTAACACTATATAACATTATATAACAAATATAACACTATACATCTATCATAGACATGCTATCAGACAACCTATAGTGTTATATTTGTTATATAATGTTATATAGTGTTACATAGTGTTATATGGTATTATATGGTGTTACATATTGTTATACGGTGTTTATATGGTGTTATATAGTATTATATATAGTGTTATAATACACTTCTCACATTTCTCACACTTTGAGCACTTTTTACAGTATCCTTTACCTATAATTATATATTTTTTTATATTTATTTAAAATTATAAGTTTATACATATAGTATTTATATCATAGTTTACATATAGTATTATATATTATATAAAAACAAAAAATGCTATATTTACTTAAGCATAGTCGTTTAGGCTCGCAATCCTAGTCAAGCACAATCTCGAGCTTGTCGATTAAAAAGCTCCCGTTTAGACTCAGGCTTGAGCTTGTTTTGAGTTTCCAGCAAGGTGATCGTGGGTACTAAATGTGTAGAAACCGCCACCTCTAATCAAAATCTAAACAAACAAACAAACTAAAAATACAAGTTCAACGATTACTCTACCTTGGGCGTTCTTGTCTGCAACACAGAAATCTTGAAGCGGGCTAGGTTCTGTTGCCATAGCTACGGAAGAAACAAGAACAAGAACAAGAAGCAAGAACGAGCTGCAAACACGAGCCATTGTCGAGTTAAGTGTGTGATGAACGAAAGGTTAAGCATGCAAGGTTACTTATATGATAAAAGAAAGAAAGAGTCGCCAATATGGCCGCCTTCTACATCATTGAAATAGTCATTTTACATAAAAAAATGGTTTTGTATAGCTCAAATCTTCTGTTTGTATGGTTATTTTATAAGCAGAAAAATTAAATACTTTTTCAACGTTTGTTGGTTTTAAAAATAATAAAATGGTGATGTGTTCTTTGTATCTTTACACAACATATAGCTATTTTATATATAATTACTCGTGAGTCGTGACAGAACTAAAACTTTCCAATATAATGACGGGTTACTATAGATCATTTTTTTAACATTCGGTTTAACTATTCTACTGTTGGTTATAGGGTTTGTAGCCTAGCGTTATCAAGGTGTGACGTAGTAATGGTGTCCCTCTCTAAGTGGCTGACAGTTCTAATACCATGGTGAATATTAGCGTAGATTTAAGAGTTACAAGATATGTGAGTTAGCAGTTCTGAATAAATTGTTCTACTATTGAAAATCCGAACAATTAACCTATTAAAAATACATCGTATAATAAACATGTAAAGAGTTTAAAAAACGATCCCAAACGCATACCCTGTTAGTATACGGGTATGTTTGGCATGAAGCTTTTAAGAGCTTCTAGCTATAAGCTTTTAAGAAAAAGCTCTTACTCAATAAAAAATCTTGTTTGGTTGAAGGAGCTTGAAACTTTTAGGTTAGGAGCTTGAAACTTTTGCTTGAACGCTCCTACTAGTAGCGTTTAGAAGGAGCTACAAGCTTTTAGGGAAAAAATGACTACTTTAACCTCTAAAGATAATGAACTTTTTAGTTATGTTTTTTTAGTTATGTCCATTTTGTTCATTTTATACATTTTATTAAAAGCTCCAGCTACTCTGCCAAGCACCTAAATATATCTAAAAAACTACAGTCACTAGCTACAAGCTACAACTACCAGCTATCTGCTTCCAGCCACCAGCTACTTTTGCCAAAACATACCCTACATTGTGAATGAAACCAGTTGAATCGGTCGGCTTGATTTAAGGCTACAACGGATTGACATGATCCGTGGCATCAACGAGGTGTTTGAATGGGTAATTTTAATAAAAAATGATGTTAAATTTTGGTGTTTAACCGGTCAAGTGCATGGAGGTCGATGTCTAAATGATGATCACGATCTTGATTTGGGTTGATAGTATATAGATAATTGTATTAACAGGTCAATATAATATGTCCAACGACTCGGCCAATAAGTCACTAAGATGAATAATCTATTATATCACTTTTATCAACCAATGTCAAACTAAAGCTAGTTGGACTTAGTTATTTCCAAATTAATTTACTACAAACCACAATATGTTTACATGTACACACTAAGTTTTTAAAGGATAATATTGCTAAAAGTCTACGAAGATGAGCTTAGAATCTCTTTAGCAAGGTGAGAGGAGACGTGTCTTGTTCAAAATCGTTTTAGTGGTGACGCGTTGTTTCTCGTCTTTTCAAGCTAGGATAGGCGAACGGGGTTATAAGCACCATGAACAACCTGTTAGGATGTTCACATAGCCTACGCCCGATAAACACTCCTACCATAAAGTCAATATATGCATAGTAATCTTATGACCCCGAGATTTATGGACGTAGTTTTTAAAAGACTTAGTTTTGCTATTCAAAAATGGGTAGCGGCGCAGCTTGTTGCCCATTTACCAACTGTCTCGATGTAAATTTTAAATATAATATAGAGTAAACTTCTGTTTTGCTCCATGTGGTTTGGTCATTTTAACGGTTTTGCTCCAATAGTTTAAAAATAGCCATTTTCCTCCCTGATTTTTCTAGCTTATCTTCATTTTGCTCCCAGCCTCTAACTCCATCAGGGAGGGAGGAATTGGCAACAAACTTGAAAGATTAGGGAGCAAACTGGCGACAAACTCGAAAGATCAGGGAGGAAAATGACTATTTTTAAACTATTGGAGCAAAACCGTTAAAATGACCAAACCACAAGTAGCAAAACGGAAGTTTACTCTATAATATATATGCATAGTTCATATACACCGTAAATGTATGGGTAACATGTAGAGAGATTTTGTGATTTTGCCATAAGAATGGGGTGTCAATGTTAAAAGTCGAATTTCAAGTATTTTACTTATTTAGTTTCACTAAAAATAAAATATATATTAGTGAAAAAAAGACTATGTATTTTTTTTATGTTTCTTGAATGTTTAAGTTTAAATTTAAGTTTTTAAGTATTAATAAAGAGATTTTTAAAGTAGTTGTGTCGACTTAAAAAAATCGATTTTTTTTCAACTGGTTTTGTACCCGGTTTGTAACTCGATCCAAATCGGGCCTCAGTGCCTCACCGGTTCGGACCTTGATGTTCACAAACCGGTACTTTAAGGGCCAAATCAAAACCAACTCGGTTAACAAACTGGATCTTTTTTTTTAAGCCGACTCATTTTTTTAAACCAGTTTGTCCACCTTTCTCTCACTCCCTACACCCCTCTCTCTTCCACATCATCATTACCTCTGCTTGCTTATTTTTTTAGAAAATACCTTCCCTAGTTTTTCTATTTAGCTTACACAAAGCATTCAAATAGTCCCTAATTTCCCTAGTTTTTGTTTAAATAAATAATAAAAATAAACTTCTTTAATAAAAATGTGATTTAAAAAGAAAATGCATTTCACACATAAATAAAATTACAAAATAAAAGAAAACTACATGATAAAAAAGAAAAGCGTATCTATATATCTACATAGCCCGAAACTGATCCCACTACCACACTCTTCACTCTAACGTAGGCATGGAAAAAGGATCCCACTTAAGGTCATGTGAAATTTGAAAGAAAAAGTGTGTCACATTGGAACCCGTAGGCAGTGGGTGTTTCCACACTCACACTCGCTAGACATGTGTTATGTCATGTGAGATTCACATGTGGTGGGATGAAGATTTATTCATATGTAACTATGTATATTAATATGAAAGTTACATAAGTATATGCATTTTGGTATGCAAGTGTAACATATGTACGTGTGTGCATACAACATGTATGTATATGCATTCATTTTCTCAATTTTTTCTCCCCAGCTTCCAATAAAGTCGACCTCCTCCCTTGATGGTCTACCATTCCCCTCTAAACTCTCTTTTATATGATAACACTCAGATTAAACTCCACAAATTACTTGTTATGGGCTATGGCGCAACTAAATAACCATTGTTTTCTCTCTTGCCGATCTCCTCGGTCATGTAGACGCAACTGTTTCTCCACCCGCTGCAAAAGTTGTTATCGAGGGTAAAGAGACGCCAAACCTAGATCTTGTACCTAGAACACCGTTGATCAAAAGTTCATCTTATAAATTCATGTGTCGTTATCGGAAGAATCGATGGCCGAAACACTCGGTCTCCCGTGTCACACCCCAACCGATGGCGGAATCATCGGGGCGCAGCACTGAGCGAAACAGATTGTCCAGAAGTTTCCATAACAACTATATTTACCAAATATTTAAAGCAACACGTCCTATACCATGTCATAAATGATAATACAATTATTACAGAAAAGATCTAGTCAAATTGTTCTGTTCCGACAATTCAGATTTTTATTACAGACAATTGTTTATTGTTGACCTAGGTCTTTCCTAGCCTCGATTTCACAGCAAAGTAAGTAAATAAACATCCTAAGCACCTGTCACATACGTTAAAGTAAAAGTCAATACACATAGTGTAAAGGTGAGCATACAAGTTTAATAGATATAATAGAGTTCGAAATCGATTATGCATAACGAGCACGTACACAGTGTGAAATGAGGCATGTTAGTTATTGACATGAACCTATCGATACCAATGACTGCGGGTTGACTGCCCAAGGCGGTTCGCGATACACACTCACCACTGTGAGCCATTAACTAATTGTCCTTAACAACCCCTGAGTGAACAGGTGCTGAGTCCAAACTATAGTACTATCGTTGCTAAGTCAGGTGGACAGCATTCCATGGGTAAACATAACAAACAAGCATTCATTAAGTCACGTATAACATGCGATAACAGTTAGCGTTTAAAGTATTGCGTAGTGTGTTCGATGTGATTTAGAATAAGTAACGTATGTAACACCCAAAAGTGCGTAAAGCAAAAAGGGATCGAGTATACTCACAACGATTGATGGATTGAAGGGAGCACTACAGAGTAGCGTTAGCCTGATCAGAACGATAGTATAACGATAAGCGACGCGTAAAACGATACAAGTGTTAGTGGGTCGGACGGCAGTTCGATCGGATGGTAGTCCGATCGGATTGCCAGTCGTGCGGGTGAAAGTCCGCTCGGATGGTCATCCGATCGGTGACCTTTCGAGTGGACTGTTACTTCCTTTGGGAAGGATGTGTTTGTGTATGATGGCTTGGCTGTTGAAGTTTTCGTTGTAGCATTTTGAAACATAGAAGTACCTCCGCCTTTCAGGCCGGTCGATCGAACGGTCGTTCGATCGGATGTCAACCCGATTGGTTGGACAGTTTAGTGAGAACAAATTCACAGCAGTTGGTTACTCAATCGGATGGTAGTCCGATCGGATGGCAATCTGCTGGTGTTGAACATGTTGAAAATTGTTCAAGTGTTGAAGTCTGAACATTACATGGTTGAGTGGTAGTCCGATCGGGTGGTAATCCGATCGGTCGGCCCTTTGTTCAATGTTCATCCTTCAAGGTTTTGAAAACAAAAGTTAAGTGTGGGGCCAAGGTGTAAGTCGATCGGGTGACAACCAGTTCGGATGACAGTCCGATCGGACGGTAGTCCGATCGGACGGCATTCCATCCTGGTCGCTTTGATCGTCTAACACTTGGTTGTTTTGATAGTTTGTCGATTTATCGAGATGTTTTGATAACGTGTTAAGCAACAGAAACCTCGTCAATACTTGGTACTCCGGATCGGACAGGAATCCCCCAAATCCGATCAGTTAACTGTTCGAGACGGTGTTCCATGTTTAACCTGAAATCGGTAGTCTCGTGGATAGAATCCCGATCTTGAACCAACACATCAACAAGAAGGAGTAGACGGTTAGAACAAGCTCCGATTCCATCGGTTTTGAGTGCATTGAGTGTAAAAGAGTTGAAAGAAAGTTGGAAACCATCTTTCAATCCTTTTCACCGTGAATATGTTTAGATCTATGAAAGATCTTTGTTTATTTTGTGTGGAAATCGTTTAGATCTAAGTTGTTCTTGGTGGATTGAGGCCAAGACATGAAGTTCTCAAGAACACCATGATGACATCATCCTAGAACACCTCAAATCTAGTGATTTGACAGTTAAAAGTTAAGATTCAAAAGATAGAAAGGTGTAGAATCAAGTGTTGATCATAGAAGTACAAAGATTAGGTTGAAAACTTACAAGATTTGAGAGAAATCGGAGAAAAAGCAAGGTTGGAGCGCTGGTCGGACAGGAGAGTGCCAAAAGTGGTAAGTTGTGATGGTGACATGGGGTATTTATAGGGTTTCCCAAAGTGGAAAGGGTGGGTTGATCGAGTGGCAGCCTGGTCGACTGGCTGATCGATCGAGCGGTAGCTCGATCGAATGGTTGGTCGATCGGCTGGTCACTTGGTTCGAGTGTTCGGAGCTACGAGTTTTGCCGTTTCGATTGCGACTGCGAACGTTGCGACGCGGTAGAGTTTCCTATCCAAATTACTTTTAATCCCAACTACTATGTCTAACATATAATCATCCTAAATTTCTTGCGTTTAGCGGTTGCGATTCGAGTTTCGATTGCGTTTCGATTAATCACCACAACATAAACATAAATAAACATGCACAAGTAACATATAAGGCACACACACACGTAAAACAATATTCAGAACGCGTAATTCGAGTTGCGAGTGCGATTGCGACAAGCGATATAGCGATCAAATATGCGATAAATGTAATGCCCATAAATTTAAAATCATTATTCTAGAAATAAAAAGAATAATAGTAATTTATAAATTAACCACTAGAAAACCCTAATTAAGACACCCAAGCACTTCAATCAAGCAGGTAGGTAGGCATGTCAAGCAGGTAGGTAGGCACGTCAATTAAGCAGGTAGGTAGGCACGTCAATCAAGCAGGTAGGTAGGCGTGTCAAGCAGGAAGGTAGGCACGTCAATCAAGCAGGTAGGTAGGCATGTCAAGCAGGTAGGTAGGCACGTCAATTAAGCAGGTAGGTAGGCACGTCAATCAAGCAGGTAGGTAGGCATGTCAAGCAGGTAGGTAGGCACGTCAATCAAGCAGGTAGGTAGGCACGTCAATCAAGCAGGTAGGTAGGCATGTCAAGCAGGTAGGTAGGCATGTCAAGCAGGTAGGTAAGCATGTCAAATTTCTGGCTATAAATAGCCGACTTTGGCACTTGATTTCTGGTGTCAAAGCGACGGAAATTCTCTGAACATACGTCGAATTAGAGTAGTTACAATCCAATTAAACACACACGAATCACGAAGTGCTGCCGCAATCAGGGTAATTACTCGATCGCTATTACGATTCATTTCCGGGATCAATATGTCCAAAGAATGTCTAAGTGCCGCCCACATTGGGTTATGCTTTGTCGTTTATCGATAATTCGATAAATGAGTTGAAGCATTATACTTTGTCGTTTGTCAATAATTCGATAAATGAGTTGAAGTATTATACTTTGTCGTTTGTCGATAATTCGATAAATGAGTTGAAGTATTATACTTTGTCGTTTGTCGTTAATACGATAAATGAGTTGAAGTATTGCACTTGGTCATTCATTGGGAGAATTTGATCTCGTAAATTATCGTAACTGCTGTATTGATCACTAACCCTGTTTTGTGTACATTATTGTGAAATTAGGTTAAAAGATTAATCAGTAGTCTAAACTCTGCCCATATAAATCTAAAATATTAGCGCAAGGTAACTTCACTTTGGAGTTATTAAGGTACGGATCCTTACCCCACTCTTTATTGCTTCATATTCAAATTGTTATAAAACCACTAAATTACTATATCTGTTAAAAACTCCTCACGTCTTTGATTATCGATTCATTTGACAGTCCGTTCAATTCCTATCATTTGATTTAGCTTTCATGTCATGCGATAGTATTATGTTGTTATACTCATTATCGCATGTTCCAATATATGTTTCGTTTTGTTATGAAAAATAAGTTTTATAAGTTATGTGAATAAGACCATTTGTACTCTGATACCCTGAGTATCGCTTCTCGTGGAGTGTCCCACGAGCATGTTGTTGTGGCATCAACATCATGTGCTCCATCCGTGACGGAGAGATCAGTTCACGGCGTCTCTTAAGTACAAGTGTGGTACATAAGGCTATTAGGAGGCGTATGGATCGATCCTAGGATTTAAGTATAAGTATAAGGAGGTGGATAACGAGTATGCCAATTCGCCATCTCATGTGATAATTATGCAGGAGTAGCTACCTGTGTATTGTCACGTTTTAAGTTTGCTCATGGGTACATCCGTAAGATATGATTATGAAATTTTGTTCTTGCATCGTATCATTTTCGCCTAAAGTTCCATCCGGATAAGATTTCATATGAAGCATTTATTTGTTATTTGAGCCTAAAATTCCGTACTGAGCATTCGGCTCATTCCGTAAACTTTTTGTATATACAGGTCCACAGGTTACTTTGGGAGGGGAAAAGAGAGAAGAATAAAGCCTAGGAATAAATCTGAAGACATTAGTTAATTAAGATGAATGTCTCCGCTTGTATATTAATCTTAACTTTAATGATCGTATGGTTGTGTCCTTATCAAATAAATAAATGGAATTATGACTTTTGTTATGTTACCGTTATTGTGACACGCCAGCCCTTCCGGGTTGGGGTGTTACAGCTATGGTATCAGAGCAAAGGCTCTTTCCTGTAGATAACTTGAAGATAGTAATTAAGACCTGTGAGGAATGGGTAGATATCTATGATAGGATTCAACTTGATCTCTTATTTGGTTTAACTCCTATGTCTATTCTTATAGATGCCTCCTCATCGTCCGCCACGTAGGAAATATTAGTACTAATAGTCACTCTAAGTATCTGTAAGTCTCTATTGACTTTTCATACGGTAAGATATTTTGTTAAAATACGTTATAGAAGGACCATTAGGGCACATATATAAGGTAATTGACAAGTATAGTTATGACTTTAGTTACGAATTTCAGATACACATGTATGATTAGGAGATTCTGGTTATATAAGTTAGTAACTCTGCTATAAAAGTTTCGTTTATGTTACTTATGCAATAGGTTATATTCTTATTTGAAAAAAATTTCGAGGACGAAATTTCTTTTAAGGGGGTAATAGTTGTAATGCCCATAAATTTAAAATCATTATTCTAGAAATAAAAAGAATAATAGTAATTTATAAATTAACCACTAGAAAACCCTAATTAAGACACCCAAGCACTTCAATCAAGCAGGTAGGTAGGCATGTCAAGCAGGTAGGTAGGCACGTCAATTAAGCAGGTAGGTAGGCACGTCAATCAAGCAGGTAGGTAGGCATGTCAAGCAGGTAGGTAGGCACGTCAATCAAGCAGGTAGGTAGGCATGTCAAGCAGGTAGGTAGGCACGTCAATCAAGCAGGTAGGTAGGCACGTCAATCAAGCAGGTAGGTAGGCATGTCAAGCAGGTAGGTAGGCACGTCAATCAAGCAGGTAGGTAGGCACGTCAATCAAGCAGGTAGGTAGGCATGTCAAGCAGGTAGGTAGGCATGTCAAGCAGGTAGGTAAGCATGTCAAATTTCTGGCTATAAATAGCCGACTTTGGCACTTGATTTCTGGTGTCAAAGCGACGGAAATTCTCTGAACATACGTCGAATTAGAGTAGTTACAATCCAATTAAACACACACGAATCACGAAGTGCTGCCGCAATCAGGGTAATTACTCGATCGCTATTACGATTCATTTCCGGGATCAATATGTCCAAAGAATGTCTAAGTGCCGCTCACATTGGGTTATGCTTTGTCGTTTATCGATAATTCGATAAATGAGTTGAAGCATTATACTTTGTCGTTTGTCGATAATTCGATAAATGAGTTGAAGTATTATACTTTGTCGTTTGTCGATAATTCGATAAATGAGTTGAAGTATTATACTTTGTCGTTTGTCGTTAATACGATAAATGAGTTGAAGTATTGCACTTGGTCATTCATTGGGAGAATTTGATCTCGTAAATTATCGTAACTGCTGTATTGATCACTAACCCTGTTTTGTGTACATTATTGTGAAATTAGGTTAAAAGATTAATCAGTAGTCTAAACTCTGCCCATATAAATCTAAAATATTAGCGCAAGGTAACTTCACTTTGGAGTTATTAAGGTACGGATCCTTACCCCACTCTTTATTGCTTCATATTCAAATTGTTATAAAACCACTAAATTACTATATCTGTTAAAAACTCCTCACGTCTTTGATTATCGATTCATTTGACAGTCCGTTCAATTCCTATCATTTGATTTAGCTTTCATGTCATGCGATAGTATTATGTTGTTATACTCATTATCGCATGTTCCAATATATGTTTCGTTTTGTTATGAAAAATAAGTTTTATAAGTTATGTGAATAAGACCATTTGTACTCTGATACCCTGAGTATCGCTTCTCGTGGAGTGTCCCACGAGCATGTTGTTGTGGCATCAACATCATGTGCTCCATCCGTGACGGAGAGATCAGTTCACGGCGTCTCTTAAGTACAAGTGTGGTACATAAGGCTATTAGGAGGCGTATGGATCGATCCTAGGATTTAAGTATAAGTATAAGGAGGTGGATAACGGGTATGCCAATTCGCCATCTCATGTGATAATTATGCAGGAGTAGCTACCTGTGTATTGTCACGTTTTAAGTTTGCTCATGGGTACATCCGTAAGATATGATTATGAAATTTTGTTCTTGCATCGTATCATTTTCGCCTAAAGTTCCATCCGGATAAGATTTCATATGAAGCATTTATTTGTTATTTGAGCCTAAAATTCCGTACTGAGCATTCGGCTCATTCCGTAAACTTTTTGTATATACAGGTCCACAGGTTACTTTGGGAGGGGAAAAGAGAGAAGAATAAAGCCTAGGAATAAATCTGAAGACATTAGTTAATTAAGATGAATGTCTCCGCTTGTATATTAATCTTAACTTTAATGATCGTATGGTTGTGTCCTTATCAAATAAATAAATGGAATTATGACTTTTGTTATGTTACCGTTATTGTGACACGCCAGCCCTTCCGGGTTGGGGTGTTACAATAAATATCGAACAAACCTCGATTATTAATAAGGTACTCCACATAATACAATTAACGTAAGCATAAAAATAGACTAACTAAATGTCAAAGAAGTCAAAATAGGAATTGAGCAAGGAGTGACAGATCACAATTAGCAATCTTGTCTCCCTTTGACTTCAATCTTGACTTTGACTTTCGAAACACGGGGTGTTACAGCCTCCCCCACTTAAGGGAATTTCGTCTCGAAATTAGGTCGAAGCCGTAACAAACAACTGTGGGTACTTTGCCTTCATGTCACTTTCGAGTTCCCAAGTGAACTCTGCGCCTCGTTTGCCTTCCCATCGGACTTTCACAATAGGAATGCGCGAGCGTCTGAGCTGCTTGGTTTGGCGATCCATGATCTCGACAGGCTTCTCCACGAAGTGTAGTGTTTCGTTTATTTGGAGATCATCAAGAGGTACAATTAAATCATACTCAGCCAGGCACTTTCGGAGGTTCGAAACATGGAAAGTCGAGTGGACGTTACTAAGTTCCTCCGGTAGTTTGAGTCTGTAGGCGACTTTTCCGATCCTTTCCAGAATCTTAAAAGGTCCAACATATTGTGGCGCTAGTTTCCCTTTCTTGCCGAATCTGACCACACCCTTCCAAGGTGATACCTTTAGGAATACGTAGTCGCCAACGTCAAATTCAAGGGGTTTGCGTCGTCTATCGGCGTAATTTTTCTGACGACTCCGAGCTTTTAGCAGATTGTCTCGAATTTGGAGGACTTTGTCAGTCGTTTCTTGCAATAGCTCAGGACCGGTTAATTGCGAGTGCCCGATCTCGTGCCATACAATAGGCGATCGACATCTTCTTCCGTATAAAGCCTCAAACGGTGCCATTTGAATGTTGGAATGATAACTGTTATTATACGAGAATTAGACTAACGGCAAGTAAGCGTCCCAATTACCACCGAAATCTATGACACACGAACGAAGCATGTTTCAAGAGTACGGATCGTTCTCTCAGTCTGACCGTCGGTTTGAGGGTGGAACGCGGTACTCAGATTAAGCGTAGTACCGAGAGCTGCTTGAAATGTTTCCCACAGTCGCAAGGTAAACCGAGCATCATGGTCAGAGATGATGTCGCGAGGCGTCCCATGACTACAAATGATCTCGTTGGTGTAGATTCGGGCTAATCGTTCTACCTTGTAGTCTTCTCGTATTGGTAGAAAATGAGCAGATTTGGTCAAACGGTCAACGACAACCCAGATGTTGTCATGTCCTAATGGTGTGCGCGGGAGTTTGGTTATAAAGTCCATAGCTATGCTCTCCCACTTCCATATAGGGATCGGGGGTTGTTCGAGTAAGCCAGGGGGTCTTTGGTGTTCGCCTTAACCTTCGAGCAAGTCAGGCATTTTCCAACGTAGAGAGCAATATCCCTCTTCATGCCCGGCCACCAGTACTTGTAGCGAAGGTCCTAGTACATTTTATCAGCACCGGGATGAATAGAATACCGGGATTTTTGGGCTTCGTCCATCAAAATCTGTCGCAATTCGGTCCGCTTAGGGATCCAAATTCGGTCCAGATAGTGGAATATCCCATTCGACTTATTAATACGATAGGCTCCATCATGGTGGATTCTTTCCTTCTTCAAAGTGCGTTCGGTAAAACACGCATGCTGGGCTTCGTGAATAAGGGTTTCGAGATGATGTTGGGCTGGAACATTAGCAATGCTATGTAGGTAGCTTCGTCGGCTAAGAGCGTCGGCAACGACATTGGCTTTGCCTGGATGGTAACGAATCTCACAATCGTAATCGTTAAGAAGTTCTACCCATCGGCGTTGACGCATATTAAGTTCTCTCTGATCAAAGATATGTTGTAGGCTCCTATGATCGGTGAAGATCGTACACTTGGTACCATAAAGGTAGTGTCGCCAAATCTTTAATGCAAAAACAACTGCGCCTAGCTCGAGGTCATGGGTTGTATAGTTCTTCTCGTGGATCTTGAGCTGACGAGATGCGTAGGCGATAACCTTGTCTCGTTGCGTAAGAACGCAGCCAAGACCAAGGTTCGAGGCATCGACGATAAAGTCTTCGTTTCCGTCTAGTAAAGTGAGGATATGAGAGTTACAAAGCATGCGCTTGAGGGTTTGGAAAGCAGACTCTTGTTCAGTTCCCCAAACAAAAGGCTTGTCTTTATGTGTGAGAGCGGTAAGCGGCACAACGATTTTAGAGAACCCTTCGATAAATCGACGATAGTAGCCCGCTAGTCCGAGGAAAGAACGGACTTCAGACGGGTTCTTCGGTGTAACCCAAATCTTAACTGCTTCAATCTTCGCGGGATCGACATGAATACCTTGACTATTGACAATGTGACCGAGGAATTGAACCTCCTCTAGCCAAAATTCGCACTTGGAGAACTTGGCGTAGAGTCGATTCCCCCGGAGTAGCTCGAGAACCAAACGTAGATGTTGCGCGTGTTCGGCTTTCGACTTGGAATAGATCATGATATCATTGATGAACACGATGACGAAGTGGTCAAGAAATGGTTTACACACCCGATTCATCAGATCCATGAAAACCGCGGGTGCGTTGGTTAAACCAAAAGGCATAACAACGAACTCATAGTGGCTGTATCGAGTGCGAAAAGCAGTTTTGGGAATATCCTCCTCTTGAATGCGTAGTTGGTGATAGCCTGTGTGTAGATCGATCTTCGAGAAACATGTAGCACCTTGTAGCTGGTCAAACAATCATCAATTCGGGGCAGGGGATAGCGATTCTTGATTGTCAACTTATTCAATTCCCGATAGTCGATGCACATCCTAAACGACCCATCCTTCTTTTTGACGAAAAGGACTGGTGCGCCCCATGGAGAGGTGCTCGGGCGAATGAAGCCTTTATCAAGGAATTCCTGGAGCTGACTCGATAATTCGCGCATTTCGGACAGAGCTAGTAGGTAAGGAACGCTAGCAATAGGGTTGGCTCCAGGAATGAGGTCGATACGAAAGTCGATATCACAATTAGGTGGTAAACCAGGAAGATCATCAGGAAACACATTAGGAAATTCACGAACCACAGGAACATCTTTCACTTCTGTCTTTCCTTTCTTTTCCTGCTACGCTACTACAATGTTAGCCAAGAAAGCTCTGTATTCCTTGCGGAGATACTTGCTAACTTTGGTACACGACATAAGCTTAAGACCTTTCGAAGGAGTTTCACCATAAACACACAATATATCACCGTTAGTGAGCGCGAATCGAATCATCTTATCAAAGCACACAACTTCGGCATGATTTTCGCGAAGAAAGTCCATGCCTACTATGATGTCAAAACTTCCGAGCTGCATCGGAATAAGGTCGATCGGAAAGATGTGATTGTTGAGTTCAGGAGTACAATCACGAAGAACATAATTGACGGTGACAGTTCTTCCGGTGGCGACTTCGACATAGAATGTCGAGTGGAGATGGGAGCGCTTACGATTAAGGAGCTTCTCGAATTCAAACGACACAAAACAGTTATCGGCTCCGGTATCAAATAAACACAAAGCATAAAAACCATTCACAAGAAACGTACCATTAACCACATTATTGTCGGCTTGGGCTTGGCGCGCATTGATGTTGAACGTTCTGGCGCGGGCGGCTTGTTGCTGTTGCTGTTGAGGCTGCTGTTGCTGTTGCTGAGGCTGCTGCTACTGGGGCTCTTGTTTCACAACCCTGTTCGGGCACATGTTCGCAAAGTGGTTGGGATCACCACATACGAAGCAGACTCTGGCGTTAACCGCGGGTGCCTGAGCCGCTTGATGGCCTTGTGAGGCTGGGAGCAGAGCTTGATGAACAGTGGCTTGAGCTGGTGGTTGGCGGGGACCAGTACGGAAGTTGGCAGTGAAATGCCTGTATATATCGCAGTGCGCGCAAAAACGGCAGGCTAGACCCACCGGGTGATGATAGGTGCATGTCGGGAAGGCAGGGTGGGGACCAGTATACGCACGCTTTGCGGGCGGCACATAGGTGATTGGAGCTGGAGCTGATCGGTGTTGTTGTTGTTGCTGAGCTGGTACCGCTTGAAGTGGAGCAGCGGTAGTGACAGCACAGTTCTTGTTGCTGGAGCTGCTGTTGTGTTCCTCTTCTTGCGGCGAGAGGACTTGGATGACTGCAATGCGGTGGCGTCAGTGGTTGGTGCGGCGGTTGTAGCTTGGTGCAGGTTCTTCGAAGCTTTATCCCAATAACCAGCTTTTACTCGCTTGTCGTTGATTTCAGTGGCAAGCAAGTAAGTTTCTTCGATTGTTGCTGGCTTGGAAGCTTGCACAAAATCGGCAACACAATCCGGCAGAGCGCGAATATACTTCTTGATCGCCAGGTCAGTAGTCTTCACTTGATCGGGGCAGATGATACTAAGCTGCTTGAAGCGAGCAGTTAGGGCAGCGTTGTCACCATCTTTCTGCTTGATGTGCCAGAACTCATCCTCCAGCTTTTGGCGCTCATGGGGAGGGCAGAACTCTTCGAGCATAACGTTCTTCAACTCGTCCCATGACGGACCATAGGCTGCATCATTTCCGCGCTTGTTCCTTTCGGCCGTCCACCAGTCTAGAGCGCGGGACTGGAAGACGCCGGTCGCGTTCAGTGTGCGGAGATTATCAGGACATCCGCTCTGTCGGAGGGTGACTTCGATCAAGTCGAACCATTGAAACAAAGCCGTAGGGCCTTCTTCTCCGGTGAACTCTTTCGGTCCGCAGGCCTTGAACTGTTTGAAGCTGAAAGCAGCTTTGGGAGTCTCAGTCCTGGATTCCTCAGACGATTTGCTCATGTTTTCGTACAGTTCACTGACGACTTGGGGTACGACCTTTGCCATTTGCTTAGTAATCATGGCAACGAGGCATTTGTCTGCTTGCTTTCGGCGAGCATCTCGGGTAGCGCGAGATCCAAATGACGACATTGTCTGCAACAGACATCGCCACAGGACTCAACACAACACAACATAATCGAATCTCACCTCACAAACCTATTACTACTATAGCTCAGGAACACGTTTACATAACACATAGACACATAAACACGTATTCACATAAGCATAGAGGCACATAAGCACGCAGGGCACAGAAACACAGTAGCACATACGTATGTAATCACAGGAGGCAGTCAGAATATAGAAACCTATCATTCACAGTCCGCGAGCGTTCGAAAGTAGCAGTTACGATTAACATAGCGAGTAGTATAGTATAATCGAATAACTTGGCAAATAATAGGGCGTAAGGTTGTTTCTCACGTAGTAGCGATTTGTCAACGTCTTGAGATAGGGGTGCAGTGCGAGTCGTGTGTGTCGATCAAAGCGAAGGGCGAAAAGCGAACAAATCACCAAAAATCGTAACATATAAACAGTAAAATCACATAAAACACATAAATTCACATAAAATCGACATATATCAGAGTCGGTAGTAGCGATCTCAGAATCGAAACACATAAAATCGAGAAATAGGTTGTCTGCGGCTAGATAAACATTGACTAATCCAAAGTGATTCGACTATTCACAAGGGCTTTAGTTCACACTTTGGCCTTCAGGACTGTGCTCTCGCCTCGAATCTGGGCGATTGGCACGCATCCTTTCAGTTACAGTGCGTCTTCAAGTCGTTGGAGTCCGTCGAGACTTTGGTGAGAGTTTTGTAAAACCATAATAGGGCGGAATAAATTATCAAGGTTTGGGTTTCACCCCTAACTTAACAACTTTGTTCCTGTTTTAATAAAAATAGAGACGAAAATCTGCGTTAAAGTACGGATTTCCCTCCTGATTCAACGCAAATTCTCGTGTTTATAGATAAAAATGTGGGTCGAACAAGCAATTTAGTCGAGAGTTTGAGGCTTTCACACCTAATCTCGACCTAATTACCAGTTCATTTTGAGATAATAGGGTGCAGTGATAGTGTGGCATGCGCGAGAATAGCGAGAAATAGCAGGTAAGTTTGTACGGCACCCCTAAGGGTACGCACAAGTCGGTCTGTTGGTACCTAACTATAGACTAGGTCGTTTCTAAGACATCTACCCGGACTAGGTCGAGTTTTGCCTAATTCCCTATAGTTATGGATCAGATACCATCTGTTACACCCCAACCGATGGCGGAATCATCGGGGCGCGGCACTGAACGAAACAGGTTGTCCAGAAGTTTCCATAACAACTATATTTACCAAATATTTAAAGCAACACGTCCCATACCATGTCATAAATGATAATACAATTATTACAGAAAAGATCTAGTCAAATTGTTTTGTTCTGAAAACTCAGATTTTTATTACAGAAAATTGTTTATTGTTGACCTAGGTCTTTCTGATGCGGGCCCAAGTGTGGAGGAGCGGGCTATTTTGTATTTGGAGGCCCAAGATCGTGTAACAAAGGGGGCTTCACTAAAATGGCTCTAACTTGGGCTACGGGGGTCCGTTTTGGGCGTGCGACCAGGCGAAACAAACGTGAGAATGAGCTTCATCTTGCTGCAAACCGCCTATGGGTCATCGTCCGGGCCAAAAAAACGCTTATTTTCATGAGTTATTTTATGTTTTATGTTTTTTAGTGGGTTTTTGGACTTTTATTTTGTTCTAGTTTTTAGCCCAAGTGTGTTTTAGGCCCTTTTTGAATTTCGGTCACTATTTATATGTTGCTAAAGCTATTGGAAAGTTCAGACTTGAATTTTGAGAAAACTGATTTTTCACTTCAAATTCCGTGGCCTTTGGGTTGCAATTTGGGGGTTGGGTAAGAGTCACACGGGTATTCGTAGAATCAACGTGTTGATCTTCATTTTTCCGTAATACACTCTACATCAGTTGGTATCAGAGCCGAATTCCTGGCTCAAAATGCCTCCAAGGAGAAACAACAATAGGCCTCTCGATGAAGTGTATGAACGAGAGTTGGAGCAGCGACTTATGGCGAGAGTGGATCAGCGGTTGGATCAAGTGGTCGATCAGTTGACTGACCGGATGGCTGACTTGATCAATCGTAGGAGGCAGAGACCCAATAACGGGTATGGTTCTGATTTTAGTAACCCATTTGGTGATGATTCGACTTCCAAAGGTTGATGTACCAGCTTTTTGCCTCATAACTTTCAAAGGTTGATGTACCAGCATCTGCAGAATTTAAAACAGGGGGCTAAACCGGTTGATGATTATACCACAGAGTTTTACCAGTTGATTGCTAGAAATGATATTCAAGAACCGGAGGAACAACTTGTTTCTCGGTATATTGGGGGTCTGAGGGTTCAAATCATGGAGTCCGTGAATCTTTTTGACCCGTTAACCATTTCGGAGGCACACCAACGGGCGTTGGCCTTTGAGAAGCAAAACCGTCGGGTGGGCGGTTCATTTACCCCTGCTGGAGGAAACGTTGGGTCGGGCAGCGGGGCACCTCGTGGCGGGCCTAGTCAGCAAAGGCCGGGGGTAGCAATACCGGGCCTACTTCTAAGGGGGCTAGCAGCAGTGGTCCGAGATGTTTCAATTGTGGTGAAACAGGCCATCGTCAAGCTGAGTGTAAAAAGGCTGGTAAAAGACACTTATTTGCTGAGTCTGAGGATGATCAGTATGAAGAGTATGAGAATAACCTAGTGTACGATGAAGAAACTGAATATGAAGAGGAGGTTGTGACCGGTGATGTTGGGGTGAACTTGGTGGTTAGACGTTCTTGCTATACACCACAGGCAGATGGAGATGACTGGCTGAAGCATAACATCTCCCACTCAACATGTACTATTTTGGGAAAGGTTTGCACGTTTGTCATTGACTCGGGGAGTTGTGACAATTTGATTTCTGAAGAGGCAGTTCAAAAGTTGGCCTTGAAGACAGAGAGTCACCCGAAACCTTATAAGCTTCAATGGCTTAAAAAGGGAGGTGAAGTGACGGTAGCTAAAAGGGCACTTGTTTCAATTTCCATTGGGTCCACGTACAAGGATGATGTTGTGTGTGATGTGGTCCCTATGGACGCGTGTCACTTATTGTTGGGCAGACCTTGGGAGTACGAGCGTAATATAGAACATAATGGGCGGGCCAATACTTATAGCTTTCTGTTTGGTGGTGTGAAGATCACTCTTGTTCCTAGCAAGCCTAAGCAGTTAGCCACAAAACAGTCGGGTACTTTGTTGACCATCAGTCAGTTTCAAGATGAGTTGGAGGATGCAGACAATGTTTTTGTTTTGATAGGGAAGGCAGTGCCCGAGGAAGTCGAAATTCCTGAAGCTATGGTTCCTTTGCTTGAGGAATTTTCTGATGTTTTTCCTGTTGAGTTGCCTGATGGATTACCACCTTTGCGTGACATCCAACATCATATTGATTTGGAGCCTAGGTCACAGTTACCCAATAGACCACATTACAGGATGAGCCCTGCTGAGCATGAAGAGTTGCGAAGACAGGTTGAGGAGTTGATTTCTAAGGGCCACGTTCGTGAAAGTATGAGCCCTTGTGTTGTTCCGGCTTTATTGACTCCAAAAAAAGATGGCACTTGGCATATGTGTGTTGGCAGTCGAGCGATCAACAAGATTACTGTGAGGTACAGGTTTCCTATTCCTCGAGTTGATGATTTGCTTGATCAAATTAGTGGTGCTACTATTTTTACGAAGTTAGATTTGAAGAGTGGTTATTACCAGATTCGTCTTAGACCGGGTGACGAGTGGAAAACTGCCTTCAAGACTCGTGAAGGGTTGTATGAGTGGTTGGTGATGCTATTTGGTTTATCAAACGCACCAAGTACTTTTATGCGTGTGATGAATCAGTTGCTTAGACCTTTTATTGGGAAGTTCGTGGTTGTGTATTTTGATGACATTCTCATTTATAGTGCTTCTTTCAGCGACCATGTTGTGCACGTGAGGCAGGTTTTGGCCTTACTTTGCAGGGACCGTTTTTATGCAGCCACCAAGAAGTGTGTGTTCATGACCCCTAAAGTGTTATTCTTTGGGTATGTTATTTCTGGTGATGGGATACAGGTTGATGAATCCAAGGTGGCGGCTATTCAAACTTGGCCAACTCCTACTACCATTACTGAAGTTTGTAGCTTCCATGGGCTTGCTTCTTTTTACAGACGGTTCATTCCACACTTCAGTTCTATTATGGCTCCAGTGACAGATTGTATGAAGGGGAAGACGTTTGTATGGACGGATGAGGCAGAGTTGGCTTTTCAAGTTGTGAAAGAGAAGCTCACTACAGCACCAATTCTGGTATTACCTGATTTTTCTCAAGTTTTTGAACTTCATACTGATGCTTCAAAGGTTGGGATTGGTGGGTTCTTAGTCAGGGTGGTCGACCTGTTGCTTATTTCAGTGAGAAGTTAACTGGGCCTAAGTTGAGGTACAACACTTATGATCTAGAGTTTTATGCAGTGGTCCAAGCTGTAAAGCATTGGCGCCATTACTTGTTTCAAAAGGAGTTTGTTTTATTCACTGATCATGATTCCCTAAGGCATATTCGTACTCAAGATAAGGTATCTCATAAGCATGGGCGATGGTTGGCCTTTCTTGAGAAGTTTACTTTTGTGGTCAAACACAAGACGGGTGTTTCAAATAGGGTTGCTAATGCCTTAAGCAGGAGGAGTAATCTGCTTATATCTATGAGGGTTGATGTGCCGGGTCTGGAGGTCATTCGTGAGGAATTAGCCCTTGACCCTTATTTCTCAGTTATTTTGCAGGATGTGGAAACTGGGCAGAAGTCAGACTTTCTTTTGCATGATGGTTTTCTGTTTAAAGGGAATCAGCTATGTATTCCCGATTCTAGTCTTCGCTTGCAGATTATTAAGGAGCTACATGGTGAAGGGCATGTTGGTCGTGACCGTACTTTACAGCTGGTTCAAGCTTCTTATTATTGGCCTACTATGAGGAAAGAGGTGGATCGTTATGTGAAGAGGTGCCGTATTTGTCAGGTTTCAAAGGGGACAGCTACCAATGCAGGTCTCTATATGCCTTTGCCAATTCCCTCACAGCCCTGGGTTGATATTAGTATGGATTTCGTGTTGGGGTTACCTCGTACTCAGAGAGGTAATGATTCCATCTTTGTTGTGGTGGATCGGTTTTCTAAGATGGTCCATTTTATTCCCTGCAAGAAGACGACTGATGCTGTTAATGTAGCCCAACTCTTTTTTCGTGATGTGTACCGTTTGCATGGGCTACCTTCTTCAATTGTGTCTGATCGGGATACCCGATTTCTGAGTCATTTTTGGCGTAGCTTGTGGAAGATGGTGAATACTCAACTCAACTTCAGTAGTGCTTCTCACCCACAAACTGATGGGCAAACTGAGGTTGTTAATCGGTCACTTGGGAATTTGCTGAGGTGTTTGGTTGGTGATCATGTGAAGGCATAGGATCAAAAGTTATGCCAAGTTGAGTTTGCTCATAATCATGTTGTTAATCGGAGCACCGGATATAGCCCATTTCAGATAGTTTATTCATCTCAGCCTCGGGGACCGCTTGATTTGATGTCTCTTCCTCTTTCTGGATCTGTTCCTAAGAAAGTTCAAGATTTTGTGGAGGGTTTACATGAAGTTCATAATGCTGTGTATGATCATTTGACCCGAGCTAATCTGAAGTATAAGCAAGCTGCTGATCAGAAGCGTAGGCATGTTGAGTTCGAGGAAGGTGATTTTGTTTGGGTTGTTTTGACTAAAGATCGTTTTGCAGTTGGGGAATACAACAAGTTATCAGCGAAGAAGATTGGCCCAGTTGAAATCGTGGAGAAGATCAACCCGAATGCATATCGTCTGAAACTGCCTAGTCACATTCGTTGTTCTGATGTGTTTAACATGAAGCATCTGTTGCCTTATTATGGAGAGTCTTCTGATGATGAACCTGTTGGTAATTCGAGGGCGAATTTTGTCTACCCAGCGGGGAATGATGCGGGCCCAAGTGTGGAGGAGCGGGCTATTTTGTATTTGGAGGCCCAAGATCGTGTAACAAAGGGGGCTTCACTAAAATGGCTCTAACTTGGGCTACGGGGGTCCGTTTTGGGCGTGCGACCAGGCGAAACGAACGTGAGAACGAGCTTCACCTTGCTTGGGTCATCGTCCGGGCCAAAAAACGCTTATTTCCATGAGTTATTTTATGTTTTATGTTTTTAGTGGGTTTTTTGGACTTTTATTTTGTTCTAGTTTTTGGCCCAAGTGTGTTTTAGGCCCGTTTTTTAATTTCGGTCACTATTTATATGTTGCTAAAACTAATGAAAAGTTCAGACTTGAATTTTGAGAAAACTGATTTTTCACTTCAAATTCCGTGGCCTTTGGGTTGCAATTTGGGGGTTGGGGAAGAGTCATACGGGTATTCGTAGAATCAACGTGTTGATCTTCATTTTTCCGTAATACACTCTACATCACTTTCCTAGCCTTGATTTCACAGCAAAGTAAGCAAATAAGCATCCTAAGCACCTGTCATATACGTTAAAGTAAAAGTCAATACACATAGTGTAAAGGTGAGCATACAAGTTTAATAGATATAATAGAGTTCGAAATCGATTACGCATAACCAGCACGTACACAGTGTGAAATGAGGCATGTTAGTTATCGACATGAACCTATCGATACCAATGACTGCGGGTTGACTGCCCAAGGCAGTTCACGATACACACTCACCACTGTGAGCCATGTAACTAATTGTCCTTAACAACCCCTGAGTGAACAGGTGTTGAGTCCAAACTATAGTACTATCGTTGCTAAGGCAGGTGGACAACATTCCATGTGTAAACATAACAAACAAGCATTCATTAAGTCACGTATAACATGTGATAACGGTTAGCGTTTAAAGTATTCCGTAGTGTATTCGATGTGATTTAGAATAAGTAACGTATGTAACACCCAAAAGTGCGTAAAGCAAAAAGGGATCGAGTATACTCATAGCGATTGATGGATTGAAGGGAGCGCTAGAGAATAGGGTTAGCCTGATCAGAACGATAGTATAACGATAAGCAACGCGTAAAACGATACAAGTATTAGTGGGTCGGACGACAGTTCGATCGGATGGTAGTCCGATCGGATAGTCGGTCATGCGGGTGACAGTCCGCTCGGATGGTCATCCGATCGGGTCACCTTTCGAGTGGATTGTTACTTCCTTTGGGAAGGATGTGTTTGTGTATGATGGCTTGGCTTTTGAAGTTTTCGTTGTAGCATTTTGAAACATAGAAGTACCTCTGCCTTTCAGGCCGGTCGATCGAACGGTCGTTCGATCGGACGTCAACCCGATTGGTTGGACACTTTAGTGAGAACAAGTTCACAGCAGTTGGTTACTCAATCCGATGGTAGTCCGATCGGATGGCAATCTGCTGGTGTTGAACATGTTGAAAATTGTTTAAGTGTTGAAGTCTGAACATTACATGGTTGAGTGATAGTTCGATCGGGTGGTAATCCGATCGGTCGGCCCTTCGTTCAATGTTCATCCTTCGAGGTTTTGAAAACAAAAGTTAAGTGTGGGGCCAAGGTGTAAGTTGATCGGGTGATAACCCGTTCGGATGACAGTCCGATCGGACGGTAGTCCGATCGGACGGCATTCAGTCCTGGTCGCTCTGATCGTCTTACACTTGGTTGTTTTGATAGTTTGTCGATTTATCGAGATGTTTTGATAACGTGTTAAGCAACAGAAACCTTGTCAATACTTGGTACTCCGGATCAGACAGGAATCACCCAAATCCGATCAGTTAACTGTTCGAGACGGTGTTCCATGTTTAACCTGAAATCGCTAGTCTCGTGGATAGAATCCCGATCTTGAACTAACACATCAACAAGAAGGAGTAAACGGTTAGAACAAGCTCGGATTCCATCGGTTTTGAGTGCATTGAGTGTAAAAGAGTTGAAAGAAAGTTGGAAGCCATCTTTCAATCCTTTTCACCGTGAATATGTTTAGATCTATGAAAGATCTTTGTTTATTTTGTGTGGAAATCGTTTAGATCTAAGTTGTTCTTGGTGGATTGAGGCCAAGACATGAAGTTCTCAAGAACACCATGATGACATCATCCTAGAACACCTCAAATCTAGTGATATCACGGTTAAAAGTTAAGATTCAAAAGATAGAAAGGTGTAGAATCAAGTGTTGATCATAGAAGTACAAAGATTAGGTTGAAAACTTACATGATTTGAGAGAAATCGGAGAAAAAGCTGGTCGGACAAGAGAGTGCCAAAAGTGGTAAGTTGTGATGGTGACATGGGGTATTTATAGGGTTTCCCAAAGTGGAAAGGGTGGGTCGATCGAGTGGCAGTGTCACACCCCAATTTTCCACGTGTCACCGGTGGGCCCGGTGGGGAGTATCGTGACGTCATTGATATCATCATAGTCAAACAACACAACATATAAATGCACAGCGGAAGCAAAAGATATAGATTCATTTCAACTGAATAAATTGTAATGTTTAAATATCACAAAACAGTCGAAACAGATCCACATGCGAATCAAATAAAAAGGAAAATTGTTCAACAGACTTTGACATCTAAAGCTTGCGAGACTTGAGTACCGATGCCTGGAGTAGCCAGCCTATTACGTCTAGTACCTGCACTTAGCCTTTTTTGGAAAATACGTCAGTTTGCACTGGTAAATACAACTTAACTGACTCATTTTGAAAAGAGTTTGAAAATTGATTTAAATGCACTTCGGCAAAAATATTTTATAACTTGGGACAATTATTCAAAATAATCTTGTATACAGTTTTACTCATTTGTCGTCCATTAGGGCCGGTTTGTAGGGCCGGACTTAAGTTAACTGACACGCCACAGGTATAATGCCCACAAGGTCGATTCCTTGTAGTGGGATACCAGTTTTTACATAATGCAGCTGTCAGGTGTACGCCTACACCCCGTGCTTAGGTCGTGGCCATTTCATGAATGATGCCAAGGATATCCGGGACATGGTCATTTAACCCCCAAGGGCCATACACCAAATAATACATATCAAACAGGTTATGTAAATACATCAATCACATTACGATTTAAATGACTACATACACCCGACCAAGCGGTACTTTTATAGTACCGTATCCCAAGCCCGTATAGGGAAAATAAGTTAAGGGTATTTACCTGAGCTGAATATAAATTCAATCCCAGCCGTATATCAAATCAGAAAGTACAGATAGCTTTTACTGGGCTCCTAATCTGGAACGAAGGTTTTTAATAACCTATTAGAATCCTAACGGGTCTTTAATTAAGCTTAGACTTAGACCGGTTAGTTTTCAAAATGAGTACACGGTTCAAACGCATGAAGAAGCGAAGACCGGTTTAGAATGTGGTTTTGACCCAACAAGCTTGAATACTTGTTTAATATGGGTAACTTAATCACATTCTGAATATTGAGACAAAAACGATTTGGTTTGACCCGTTTCGGCTTATATATGCAAACTAGTCACATAGGCCGATCCGAACGCAAAACATGCGTAACGGGTAACCATAAGAGTCATGAACATGTTCCATAAGTTAATATGCCTTTGCTATGTTGTGATATCACTAGGATATCTTCCATTATGCCCAAAACGAGTTTAAAACCAATTTATGCCCCGTAGGGGTATTTTGGTCATTTTAAAGGTTATAAAAGAGGTTAAATAGTAATCTGAGTTTCGGGTCTGATTAAATTAGTAAAAATACTTAATTTACCAAGTTATATCATTTGGGTATAACCTATAGGTGAAATTTATCACTTATAACCAAACTATGCATCTTAAGGGCATTTTGGTAATTTCACATAGGCTTAAAAAGGTCAAAACTAGAATTCTGAGTTTAAGACTTTTGCTTACTGTTAAAGTATGAAAGTTTACTTAAAACATCAGTAGGTATCAAGTCTTATAGAATTAAAATGGTTTCAATATATACTATGCGTTAAAAACGCTTAAAAGGCGATTTTGGGCTATTTCCGGGTTCTAAAAGGGAAGCTGATATTTTTATTATTCTAGAAGGCTCAAAATACTTTATTTATCATATTAGATTCGTATAAAAAGGTTTGGGGTCAAAAGGTTTTGTAAAACTCATTTTCTAGCCTAAAAGGGCAAAACCGGCAATTACCGAATCAAGCTTAGAACTCTAGGTTACGATCAGCCTAAAAATAAATAAAAATCTTCAAAAATCCCAAAATATTATATTACATCAGTGGGTAATAAGTTTGGTATTAAAAATTGGGTTTAGATAGGCTATATGCTAATTATGCGGTTTATTTACTAAAAACTTCTTAATTACGCTAATGAGCATAACTCCTAATCTAGACCTCAAACTGATGTGAAATTTTGTGGACATGTTTATGAATCAGTAATAAAGGTTTTTGTCCTTTCACATCTTTAAGAATCTCGTTTTAATATCAAAGGGCATTATGGTCAACATTTCGGCATTATGGAAACACGTAATGATCTTTACTTCTAAAGAACCAAGTAGTATAACTTTGGGAGGTTATACTAACATATAACATGGTCACAAGAGACCCTAAGGCATAACTAAACTCAAGCTAATTCGGGTCAGAACTGAAAGTCAAAGCAAAGGTCAAACTTTGCGACCTTCGGTTGTGAACCGAGCCTATACTTAGAATTGTCGGGTTGAACATGCTTAGACATGTTCAACTAATATTTACCAAGTTTTAAAGTGACAAAACTGATTTTATGACTTTCATATTATTAGTTGTGAATTTTATTTAAAACAACCCGATTGACTTTAATTTGACCCGACAATTAAACTAAGTAAACGTGGTAATTAGGAGGTGCCCTTTAGAGGGTTAATTACCTACCTAATTACGATCACGTTGCCATGTTCGACGCGAACAATGGCTCAACCGATTAAAAGTCAAAGTGTTTATCGATTACGCTTGACTTTTCGGTTTAAACGCTAAACAAATAACTAAGCATGAAAGGAATCACTTACAAAAGTCCAAAGGACTTGGAAGAGGTTCTCAAGAAGCTCAAGACCCTCAAGAATGCAGAGAAATCAGATAGCAATTCAGAAATGAGAAGAGGTGCAAGTGAAACCCAAAACAAGGGGGGTATTTATAGGATTTTGAGAGCCGTTAGGATCGTTCCTCGGTAAACGGGATTCGATCTCAGCCCTACAAGTATACCCACTGATTTAGAAAACCATGGGTGTCTCTAATTCAGCCCATAGAATCAAGAATTGTGAGAGGGAAGCAAAACCACAGCTGGTTTTTAAATTTCTGGAACTGGGCAAGCTATACGGACCGTATGGTCCTGTATACGGTCCGTAAGGGACCTGTACAGCACATGCAATCTTTCAACTATTGACAGTTTTGGCCCCTGCACTCCCAATTGTCATTTCCGACACTTCTAAGGCCCGATAAACCATTTTTAAGGCTCTACAATGATGCCTAAGCATAGGGAACATGAAACATGCTCAAAATTATGCCGGATGTCGGTTCGTTTGGTCGTACGGTCCCGTTGTTCGGCTAATTACGACGAAACACGGACGGACGCTTAAAACGATCCAAATTACGCGACGAATGGAATTTTATCAAGCCAAACACTAAAATAAAATATTTTAGTGCTTACATAAATTTTTGGGTGTCCGGGGATATTCAGAATGCAAGATATGCGCGAAAATGCAAACTTGTGCACTTTTTGACACTTTTAGTCCCTGCATGACATAAAAGTTTATTTTTGCGCACCAAACACCTCTAAGCCTATATCTAAGCTATATAAAGGTTAATTAGAGTATGCTAAACTCATGGTCATATTCCGGGAGGTCCACAACCTTACGAATTGACATACTTTTGCAGTTTGACGCTTTTAACCCCTCGCATACGAATATTGCCATAACTTTCTCATACTTCATCGAAACCTTGTGAAATTTTTATCACACATACTTGTGAGTATAATTAACCATTACAAAGCTTTGGGTCTGCTAAAAGATCACTCAGAGGTATACTTTAAACATGTTGACACATTTAGCCCCTGTAGTTTGTAATTCCTCACTTTCTTTCACAATTGGCTTCGTATGATCCATGATTTATTCGTTTAAGGGTATAAACATCATGTAGGGTTATTGAAAGATATATTTATCTGATGTTGACATCTTGAACCCTTACGTTCACATACTTTCCTTGTTTGTCAACTTTAGTCCTTCATATGTAATCTTGCACACGTTCAAAGCTTATGACACGTGTCAATACATTATTGGACATGAATTTTCGAGGTGTTACATCCTCACCCCCTTAAAAGAAATCTCGACCTCGAGATTTACTGAAACAAATGAGGGTATTTTTCTTTCATTGTGGACTCTACCTCCCACGTATACTCGGGACCTCTGCGGGCATCCCATTTAACCTTTACAATAGGCACATGCTTTCTCCGAAGCTTCTTAACCTGTCGATCCTCAATCGACAAAGGTTTCTCCATAAATTTCAAGCTCTCATCTATATGCACATCCATATGTGGTATGACTAGTGACTCATCAGCTAGACATTTCTTCAGATTACATATGTGGAAGACATTATGGATACCACTGAGCTCTTCAGGTAAGTTTAACTTATAAGCCACTGATCCAACGCATTCGATGATCTCGAATGGTCCTATATATCTTGGGCTTAACTTACCTTTCTTGCCAAATCGCATTACCCCTTTCCAAGGTGATACTTTAAGCAAAACCTTATCACCGACCTCGAACTTGAGGGGTTTTCGCCTTTCATCAGCATAGCTCTTCTGCCTATCACGGGCAGCTTTTAGGCGGTCATGAATCTGGACAATCTTGTCAGTTGTTTCCAGGACTATATCTGGTCCTGATAATTGAGCTTCTCCTACTTCTGCCCAACAAATAGGCGTCCTGCATTTCCTACCATATAATGCCTCAAAAGGCGCAGCCTTAATGCTGGTATGGTAGCTATTATTGTAGGAGAACTCGATCAGAGGTAGGTGCCTATCCCAGCTACCTCCTAAATCGATCACACATGCACGCAGCATGTCTTCCAATGTTTGAATGGTACGCTCACTTTGCCCATCCGTCTGAGGATGGTAAGCCGTACTGAAATTTAAATGCGTGCCCAAAGACTGTTGGAAACTTTTCCAAAAATGTGACGTGTATCTGGTATCTCTGTCCGAGATAATAGCCACTGGTACTCCATGCAGAGATACAATCTTATCAACATACAACTGGGCTAACATGTCAGAACTGTAAGTTTCCTTAATGGGTAGGAAATGTGCTGACTTAGTCAGTCTATCTACTATCACCCAAATAGTATCATTTCCTTTATTAGTCTTTGGCAACTTGGTGATGAAACCCATCGTCACCATTTCCCATTTCCAAGTGGAAATTTCAGGCTGTTGTAGCAAACCTGACGGTTTCTGATGTTCAGCTTTGACTTGAGCACACGTCAAGCACTTAGCTACATAGGCAGCTATAGACTTCTTCAAGCCTATCCACCAATAATTAGACCTTAGATCCTGGTACATCTTATCAGCTCCAGGATGAACGGAATATTTGGAACTGTGGGCTTCCTGGAGGATAACATCCCGAAGTCCTCCATAAACAGGAACCCATATTCGTCCATTTAATATTAGGATTCCGTCCCTGCCGTAGGATAACTGCTCCTCAGTTACTCCTAGCTTTTCCTCAGGATAGTTAGCTTCTAAAACAGCTTCCTTCTGTGCAGCTAACAACCTTTCATTCAAGCTATTCTTGATCTCAATGCTCTTGGCATTGATTCTTATAGGCTTCATTCTTTCCTTTCTGCTTAAGGCATCAGCAACCACATTTGCCTTACCTGGATGGTATCTTATCTCACAATCATAATCGTTCAGAGTTTCCATCCAGCGTCGCTGCCTCATGTTCAAATCCTTCTGGTTGAACAGGTGCTGAAGGCTCTTGTGATCTGAATAGATCACACACTTGGTTCCATACAAGTAACGCCTCCACAGTTTTAGTGCAAATACAACGGCACTCAGCTCCAAGTCATGGGTGGTGTAATTCCTTTCGTGCACCTTTAACTGACGTGAAGCATAGGCAATGACCTTGCTTTTCTGCATAAGCACACACCCCATCCCGGTGTGTGATGCATCACAATATACTACAAACTCATCAATTCCATCAGGCAACGTCAAAACAGGAGCGTTGCTCAACTTTTGCTTCAATATATCGAAGGATTCTTGCTGCTTAGGCCCCCAATTGAACTTACTATTCTTGCGAGTTAGCAAAGTCAGGGGTGCTGCAATTCTTGAGAAGTTCTCGATAAATCGTCTGTAGTACCCGGCCAATCCTAAGAAACTGCGAATCTCCGTGGGCGTCTTTGGCTCTTGCCAGTTCATGACAGCTTCAACTTTAGCGGGATCTACTTGGATACCACGCTCACTGACAACATGTCCAAGAAATTGGACTTCACGAAGCCAAAATTCACACTTCGAGAACTTGGCATAAAGTTTCTCCTGCTGAAGTAGATTCAGAATGCAACGGAGGTGATTCTCATGGTCAGCTTGACTCTTTGAGTATATGAGAATGTCATCGATGAAGACAATGACAAATTTATCCAAGTAAGGCTTGCAGACGCGATTCATGAGATCCATGAATGTGGCAGGTGCATTAGTGAGCCCAAAAGGCATCACTAAGAACTCATAATGACCGTAGCGAGTCCTAAACGCAGTCTTGTGTACGTCTTCATCTTTAACCTTCAATTGATGGTAGCCTGACCTCAAATCAATCTTGGAGAAGTAGCTTGCCCCTTGAAGCTGATCGAATAGATCATCGATTCTGGGCAAAGGGTACCTATTCTTGATAGTTACCTTATTAAGCTCACGGTAATCAATGCATAGACGCATTGATCCATCCTTCTTCTTGACGAATAAAATTGGCGCTCCCCATGGAGACGAACTAGGTCTTATAAAACCCTTGGCTAGCAAATCATCTAGTTGCGTCCTCAATTCCTTCATCTCTGTTGGTGCCAACCTATAAGGTGCTCTCGCAACAGGTGCAGCTCCGGGGATGATGTCAATTCGGAATTCTACCTGCCTATCTGGTGGCAAACCAGGTAGTTCTTCAGGGAAAACTTCAGGGTATTCAGAAACGACTGGAATATCTTCAATCCTGGGCTTCTACTCGTCGAATGTCACATGTGCCATATAAATAACACAACCCTTCTTCATGCACCCAGATGCCTTGAGCATAGACACTTGCTCAGGCAATCCGTGTTGGGTATCTCCTCGAATGGTAAGTGACTCACCAGACGGAGTCTTAATCACTACTTGCTTCTTGTTACAGATGATCTGGGCTTGGTTATGCGATAACCAATCCATGCCCAATACTATATCAAATCCGGCTAACTTCAATGGAAGCAAGGACAAAGGAAAAGAGTGGTTCCTAATGGATATAAAACATCCATCTAAAACGGTTGAGGCGGTTTCTAAGGTTCCATCAGCTAATTCCACCTCATATTTCACACTTAAGGTTTTAACAGGTAAATTCAGCAACTTACAAAACTTGTTATCTATGAATGACTTATCAGCGCCAGAATCAAATAGTACTCTAGCATATACATCATTTACGAGGAAAGTACCTGTGATCACATTGTCGTCCTGAATGGCCTCCTGTACGTTCATTTGGAAGACCCTAGCATTGGTCTTCTTGGCTTCCTCAGGCTTCTTAGCGTATTTAGGGCAGTTGGACTTAATGTGCCCTTTCTCGTTGCAGCCCTAGCAGGTAGCATCTTTAATTCTCTTGCAGTCAATAGTCTTGTGCTCTCTAGACTTGCACAACCCACATGCAGGTGGTCCTGATTGAGACTTGGTCTCAAGCCTGCACTTTCCAAAGTGGCGTTTTTGGCAAGTTGAGCACTTTGGCTTTTCCTCTGCTCGCTGACTACCTTTTCCAGATCCAAACTTCTTGGACTCAGGGTTTCCCTTGTGCTTCTTCTCAGACCCTCGTGAGCCATCCTCCTCACGCTTCCTCTTACTCTCTTCAGAGTTGTTGAGCGATCTTAACCTGACCGCATCCAAGGTGAGGGATAGAGATAGATCAGCAACTGATCTAAAAGTAGTAGGTCTCGAAGCCTTAACACTGGCTTTGATTTCTGGGGCTAGACCCCCAATGAAGCGAGCAATCCTCTTGGGCTCTGGTGTCACCAGGTAAGGAACCAATCTAGACATAGTATTGAAACTGGTGAGGTATGCTTGACAATCTAAATTCTGCATCACCAATGATAAGAAATCCGATTCAATCCTTTCCACCTCATGCTGTGGACAATAGTTCTCCTTAATGAGAACAACAAACTGCTCCTATGACATATTATAGAGTGGGATCTTCCCATCAGCTTGAATGAGAGACTTCCACCATGCCAGTGCCTCTCCCTTGAACGATTGGGATACATACTTCACTATATCCCTTTCAGCACAACCGCTGATATCAACAATAGTCTCCAGTTCATCTAACCAAGTCATACAATCAATTGCTCCTTTCTCCCCAGTGAAATCCTGGGGTTTACAGGAAACAAAGTACTTATAAGTACAAGACTTGGTACGTGGCTCATCATCGAACACTATTCTCTTGGATGGAACACTATGTTGGTTTGAGGAATGCTCGACATCCTCTTTCTTAGGTCCATCCTTCTTCGAGGGTGGCTTGCTATGAGCTTCTGAATGAGTCTTAGGAACAGACTTAGAGTGAGGTACCGAAGAGGTTCTACTATACGTCTCACTAACCTCCTTGAATTGCTCCTTTACAGCTTTAGATACAGCTGTATCAATCAGTGTACGGAGCTCTCCCTTGGTTATATTAACCCTATCATCATCGTTTTCCAGGGAATGACTGTTCACTTCCTCCGACCTCGCCATGTAGCTTTAATTGCTACATAAAAGAAAACAAGGGCAAGTTTTACATATAGAAGCTTATACAGTTCCATTGTTTTAAACGATTTATTAACTATGGTTTATAATATCCATTTTAGTTAATTATCCAGGATAACCCTAAGTTATATATAATAGCACAAAAGGCCTAGTCCCAAAGACAGATTTAATTATTAAACCAGGATTTTACAGAATCGAGGTATTAAGGTTTGAATCAAAGTTCATTACCTTTTCTTGACAGGGAGTTGTAGGCTACCACTGTCTTTAGTCCCAGAGGACGTTAATTATAGCCCGTGGGCACTTCATCCTTAAGGGATGATTATATAAATAAAGGAATTCAGAATAACCCTTTTTAATAATGACTTAGGTGATTTTATCGAATCACACTTTGTCAAGTATATTAACATGCTTTCAGATGTTAACAAGGTTTGAATCTTTTTGAATAAGCTGTACCATCTTGGCCATGTCTGCAATGATATTTAGGCTAGGTTTTACCTTTAAGATTCTTTTAATATTAAACGCAGAGCAATCCTAATTTGAGATGTTAACAAGGATCTGAATCTAATTGAGGAACTACCATCTTGGCCCTATCCCGAGCTAGGTCTTGTCCCTTTTTAGATTTTGCCATTTTATCACAATGGTAGATCTTATAATATAGGAATCTAATCATCCCATTAAATTTAGACAAGTATATGGTTGCCCAAAACGGGACTTCTATCAAAATGACTTGCCCATGCAAGGGCTAATCAGAAAATAACAAAGGAGACAAAAATATAACGAATTAGGATTAGTCCTATGTTCTTGTCTAGACTCGAGAATGTGCAATTGTGTAACTGAGATTAAACACAAAAGGCTAGTGTTTAATTCACTCAGTGTTGGCTCTGATACCAACCTGTCACACCCCAATTTTCCACGTGTCACCGGTGGGCCCGGTGGGGAGTATCGTGACGTCATTGATATCATCATAGTCAAACAACACAACATATAAATGCACAGCGGAAGCAAAAGATATAGATTCATTTCAACTGAATAAATTGTAATGTTTAAATATCACAAAACAGTCGAAACAGATCCACAGGTGAATCAAATAAAAAGGAAAATTGTTTAACAGACTTTGACATCTAAAGCTTGCGAGACTTGAGTACTGATGCCTGGGGTAGCCAGCCTATTACATCTAGTACCTGCACTTAGCCTTTTTTGGAAAATACGTCAGTTTGCACTGGTAAATACAACTTAACTGACTCATTTTGAAAAGAGTTTGAAAATTGATTTAAATGCACTTCGGCAAAAATATTTTATAACTTGGGACAATTATTCAAAATAATCTTGTATACAGTTTTACTCATTTGTCGTCCATTAGGGCCGGTTTGTAGGGCCGGACTTAAGTTAACTGACACGCCACAGGTATAATGCCCACAAGGTCGATTCCTTGTAGTGGGATACCAGTTTTTACATAATGCAGCTGTCAGGTGTACGCCTACACCCCGTGCTTAGGTCGTGGCCATTTCATGAATGATGCCAAGGATATCCGGGACATGGTCATTTAACCCCCAAGGGCCATACACCAAATAATACATATCAAACAGGTTATGTAAATACATCAATCACATTACGATTTAAATGACTACATACACCCGACCAAGCGGTACTTTTATAGTACCGTATCCCAAGCCCGTATAGGGAAAATAAGTTAAGGGTATTTACCTGAGCTGAATATAAATTCAATCCCAGCCGTATATCAAATCAGAAAGTACAGATAGCTTTTACTGGGCTCCTAATCTGGAACGAAGGTTTTTAATAACCTATTAGAATCCTAACGGGTCTTTAATTAAGCTTAGACTTAGACCGGTTAGTTTTCAAAAGGAGTACACGGTTCAAACGCATGAAGAAGCGAAGACCGGTTTAGAATGTGGTTTTGACCCAACAAGCTTGAATACTTGTTTAATATGGGTAACTTAATCACATTCTGAATATTGAGACAAAAACGATTTGGTTTGACCCGTTTCGGCTTATATATGCAAACTAGTCACATAGGCCGATCCGAACGCGAAACATGCGTAACGGGTAACCATAAGAGTCATGAACATGTTCCATAAGTTAATATGCCTTTGCTATGTTGTGATATCACTAGGATATCTTCCATTATGCCCAAAACGAGTTTAAAACCAATTTATGCCCCGTAGGGGTATTTTGGTCATTTTAAAGGTTATAAAAGAGGTTAAATAGTAATCTGAGTTTCGGGTCTGATTAAATTAGTAAAAATACTTAATTTACCAAGTTATATCATTTGGGTATAACCTATAGGTGAAATTTATCACTTATAACCAAACTATGCATCTTAAGGGCATTTTGGTAATTTCACATAGGCTTAAAAAGGTCAAAACTAGAATTCTGAGTTTAAGACTTTTGCTTACTGTTAAAGTATGAAAGTTTACTTAAAACATCAGTAGGTATCAAGTCTTATAGAATTAAAATGGTTTCAATATATACTATGCGTTAAAAACGCTTAAAAGGCGATTTTGGGCTATTTCCGGGTTCTAAAAGGGAAGCTGATATTTTTATTATTCTAGAAGGCTCAAAATACTTTATTTATCATATTAGATTCGTATAAAAAGGTTTGGGGTCAAAAGGTTTTGTAAAACTCATTTTCTAGCCTAAAAGGGCAAAACCGGCAATTACCGAATCAAGCTTAGAACTCTAGGTTACGATCAGCCTAAAAATAAATAAAAATCTTCAAAAATCCCAAAATATTATATTACATCAGTGGGTAATAAGTTTGGTATTAAAAATTGGGTTTAGATAGGCTATATGCTAATTATGCGGTTTATTTACTAAAAACTTCTTAATTACGCTAATGAGCATAACTCCTAATCTAGACCTCAAACTGATGTGAAATTTTGTGGACATGTTTATGAATCAGTAATAAAGGTTTTTGTCCTTTCACATCTTTAAGAATCTCGTTTTAATATCAAAGGGCATTATGGTCAACATTTCGGCATTATGGAAACACGTAATGATCTTTACTTCTAAAGAACCAAGTAGTATAACTTTGGGAGGTTATACTAACATATAACATGGTCACAAGAGACCCTAAGGCATAACTAAACTCAAGCTAATTCGGGTCAGAACTGAAAGTCAAAGCAAAGGTCAAACTTTGCGACCTTCGGTTGTGAACCGAGCCTATACTTAAAATTGTCGGGTTGAACATGCTTAGACATGTTCAACTAATATTTACCAAGTTTTAAAGTGACAAAACTGATCTTATGACTTTCATATTATTAGTTGTGAATTTTATTTAAAACAACCCGATTGACTTTATTTGACCTGACAATTAAACTAAGTAAACGTGGTAATTAGGAGGTGCCCTTTAGAGGGTTAATTACCTACCTAATTACGATCACGTTGCCATGTTCGACGCGAACAATGGCTCAGCCGATTAAAAGTCAAAGTGTTTATCGATTACGCTTGACTTTTCGGTTTAAACGCTAAACAAACAACTAAGCATGAAAGGAATCACTTACAAAAGTCTAAAGGACTTGGAAGAGGTTCTCAAGAAGCTCAAGACCCTCAAGAATGCAGAGAAATCGGAGAGCAATTCAGAAATGAGAAGAGGTGCAAGTGAAACCCAAAACAAGGGGGTATTTATAGGATTTTGAGAGCCGTTAGGATCGTTCCTCGGTAAACGGGATTCGATCTCAGCCCTACAAGTATACCCACTGATTTAGAAACCATGGGTGTCTCTAATTCAGCCCATAGAATCAAGAATTGTGAGAGGGAAGCAAAACCACAGCTGGTTTTTAAATTTCTGGAACTGGGCAAGCTATACGGACTGTATGGTCCTGTATACGGTCCGTAAGGGACCTGTACAGCACATGCAATCTTTCAACTATTGACAGTTTTGGCCCCTGCACTCCCAATTGTCATTTCCGACACTTCTAAGGCCCGATAAACCATTTTTAAGGCTCTACAATGATGCCTAAGCATAGGGAACATGAAACATGCTCAAAATTATGCCGGATGTCGATTCGTTTGGTCGTACGGTCCCGTTGTTCGGCTAATTACGACGAAACACGGACGGACGCTTAAAACGATCCAAATTACGCGACGAATGGAATTTTATCAAGCCAAACACTAAAATAAAATATTTTAGTGCTTACATAAATTTTTGGGTGTCCGGGGATATTCAGAATGCAAGATATGCGCGAAAATGCAAACTTGTGCACTTTTTGACACTTTTAGTCCCTGCATGACATAAAAGTTTATTTTTGCGCACCAAACACCTCTAAGCCTATATCTAAGCTATATAAAGGTTAATTAGAGTATGCTAAACTCATGGTCATATTCCGGGAGGTCCGAAACCTTACGAATTGACATACTTTTGCAGTTTGACGCTTTTAACCCCTCGCATACGAATATTGCCATAACTTTCTCATACTTCATCGAAACCTTGTGAAATTTTTATCACACATACTTGTGAGTATAATTAACCATTACAAAGCTTTGGGTCTGCTAAAAGATCACTCAGAGGTATACTTTAAACATGTTGACACATTTAGCCCCTTTAGTTTGTAATTCCTCACTTTCTTTCACAATTGGCTTCGTATGATCCATGATTTATTCGTTTAAGGGTATAAACATCATGTAGGGTTATTGAAAGATATAATTATCCGATGTTGACATCTTGAACCCTTACGTTCACATACTTTCCTTGTTTGTCAACTTTAGTCCTTCATACGTAATCTTGCACACGTTCAAAGCTTATGACACGTGTCAATACATTATTGGACATGAATTTTCGAGGTGTTATAGGTAGCCTGGTCGATTGGTCACTTGGTTCGAGTGTTCAGAGCGAGGAGTTTTGCCGTTTCGATTGCGACTGCGAGCGTTGCGACGCGGTAGAGTTTCCTATCCAAATTACTTTTAATCCCAACTACCATATCTAACATATAATCATCCTAAATTTCTTGCGTTTAGCGGTTGCGATTCGAGTTTCGATTGCGTTTCGATTAATCACCACAACATAAACATAAATAAACATGCACAAGTAACATATAGGGCACACACACACATAAAACAATATCCAGAACGCGTAATTCGAGTTGCGAGTGCGATTGCGACAAGCGATATAGCGATCAAATATGCGATAAATATCGAACAAACCTCGATTATTGATAAGGTACTCCACATAATACAACTAACTTAAGCATAAAAATAGACTAACTAAAGGTCAAAGAAGTCAAAACAGGAATTAAGCAAGGAGTGACAGATCACAATTAGCAATCTTGTCTCCCTTTGACTTCAATCTTGACTTTGACTTTGACATTCGAAACACGGGGTGTTACATCCCGACCGTCGGTCAGGTCAGGACCGCTCTTTAACGATACAATACATCAAGTAATTGTATGAAACGACGCGTATACATACAACACGACACGTTAGAGTACAAGTGGATTCAAAACAAAATCATACGTAATCATAGAATGCAATACCACACGTAATCGAACGTCATCGGAACGACACCTATAGAGCATATATTTCATAAAATGACACGTAATGACAAAATACGTCAAAATACGACATGCATACGGATCGAAAAGGCAAAACCTAAAATTGAAACCTTTTTATCTTACCTCTATACGGATCGTATAGGTCAAAAGTCCATCGTATAGCAGCCCTATACGCATCGTATCGGTTCAAATATGGGGCACTTTTTAAAAAAAAATAAGAGTGTCTTTGATTATACGCTACCCTTATACGCATGATATAGGTCTATACGATGCGTATAAAACTGCGAATTAAATAACCCCCTGATTTCATGTAACACCTCGAATTTTTGTGTCCAATGATGTGTTAACACGTGTCATTTAATTACACGTGGCATCTATAATAAATAAAGGACTAATTTTGACAAACCTTGAAAGTATATAAATTCGAGGGTTATAAATGTCAACAAGGGTAAATATACTGTATAGTATCCCTAAATAATGCTTAAACCTTCAAACGAATAAATTATAGATCGTACAAAAACAAAACGCGGAAGAAAGTGAGAGATTACAAACTACAGGGGTTAACTGTGTCAACATGTTTAATAATACCTCTGAGTGACCCTTTAACGTTCCAAAGACTTTGTAACGGTATTATACCCTCACTAAAATAATATATATAAATTCCGCGAAGTTTCGATATGAAACGAGAAAGTTACGATCGAATTCGTAGAAGAAGGGTTAAAAGCGTCAATAATGAAAGTTAAGGCTTTCTGAACAATTAATAAAATAAACGGGGACTTAACAACGCGGGTAAATAACACGAGGCCCCTATCGGTAAATAACCGAGGGCCAAACCGCAAAGTTACCCCTTCAAACCCGAAAGGTCAGGTAAATCATTACGAAAGATTTCGTTATTAATTGCGAGATTCTAGTAATCATTCCAAAAGATTTAAAATTTCAGGGAAATGAGCCTCTCGCGACCCGCGTTAAGTAACCGGTTAAGTGTAGGCGGGCCGCGAGCCTCCTGTAATTACGTTTCTGACATTTAGATTTAGGCGACCCGCGTTAAAGGGAGCCTGAATCTCCATGCGGGCCGCGTAAAGTGCCCAGATGCAGAATTGTTGTAACTACATGCCTTTTGGAGCTTATGAACGACCAAACCTCAATCAATGAGGCATGGGTGCCCCCTACTCGACCCATAACCCTCTAATACACCTGCCATTCATCCAAGGGCACTTGTAGAGTTGTGTGTAATGATCTTGAGCCATGACATTTGCTATAAATAGCACTAGTAAGTTCATAACATTCACACAACTCAAAAATACATCTCTGGTCATTCTAAGGAGCTCTCTGGCATCTTTCTCTGCTCTATAAGCAAGAACACAACTTCTGTAAGTGATCCAACCCTTTGTGGTTCCACATTTCCTTAGTAAATGGCTAAGAACCAAACCGTCGTAACTACGGTTTGACTTTACAATAAATCAGTAATGGTTCAGTCTTATGACGAATCAAAAGTGGTTATGAGTTGGTATTTATGTGGGTAATAAACCTCTAAAATGGTTCCCCCTGATCACCACTCTAACTATGTCAAATGTCGAGTCAAACGTGCGGTTAAAAAGTCAACAGAAAGCTATTTTAGCGATTTATGCATAATCTGTAATGTATATGTTATGGAACCTGTTTTGACAATCATAAAACATGATAATAAGTATATAAACCTGTTTGCGCTCGTTTGAATCGATCATTTACTATATTGAACCGGTTCGGAGCCGAAAGTCGCAAAAGTTTGACTTTTGCTTTGACTTCAGTTCTGACCCGTTTTAGTGAGGTATAAATATACCTTAGGACTCTCTTAGGACCAGGTCACATGTTGGTATAAACCTCTGTGGTCGGTTCATGAGTTATCCGAGTCTTTTGCGCAATTCCGTCATTCGCCTAAAAGTTGACCGTAACGGCCTTTTAAAATTAAAACGAGTATTTCGGACACGTGAATGGACCAAAACCTTGCTTATTAAATTATAAGCATGTCCCTAAAGTTTCACGTCAATCCGGGGTCTAGAATGAGAGTTATGCTAAAAGGCGCACTTTTAAGAAAGTTTTGTAATTAACGGCGCAATTAGCATAACGCCCATCTAACCCAAGTTTTCGTCACCAAAACTTTTACCCACTGTGGTAAAATAATATTTTGGGAATTTTAAAGATTTTTAATAATTTTTACCTCGCTCATAACCTGCGGTTATGGCTACGGTTCGGTTAATACCGAATATGCCCTTTTTGGCCAAAACGGGAGTTCTACAAGGTCTTTTGACCTGATTCCAGTTGCTACTGGTTTTAAATAATAAATAAAGTATTTTAAGCTTTATAAGCTGTTCGGGAAACTCATATTTTCTGTAGAACTCGAAAAGCCTTTTTTAAAGTCTTTAAAATGACCGAAAAGCCCCTACGGGGCATAATATTAACTTAAACTCGTTACGGGCATTACGGAAGGTATCCTACTGATACCAAAATACTTTTAAGGCATATTGACTTAGGAAATAAGCGTAGGACACTTATGGTTAACCGTTTCGCCTATTTGCGCACACGGTACGGCTCATGGAACTAGTTTTCGTGCAATAGCCGATATGGGTCAAATTATATTATTTGAACCCCAAAATCCAGAGTATGAACTATAAACCCATATAAAACAAGTCACTGAACTTGTTGGGTCCAAATCATACTCCATTCTCGGTCTTCGCCTTTTCGTGCGAATTAACCATATCTATATATCGGAATCAACCGGTTTAAGCTACGGCTAATACAAGGACCGTTAGGATTCTAAGAGGTTAATTAAAAACCTTCGTTCCAGATTAGGAGCCCCAGTAAAAGCTATCGGTGACTTGATCTAAATTAAGGATTAATACTTGCAAAGGTAAATACTTTAACTTATTTCCCCTATATGGGCTTGGGTTACGGTATATTAATACCGCTTGATTGAACATTATATAATTCCATCGCTTAGGTGGTTAATTGATTAAATATGATCGGCTCATTTAAACAGTTTTGTTGCTTATAAGCCTTTGGGGGGTTTAATGACCGTTGTCCCGGATATCCTTGGCATCATTTTACGAAATGGCCACGACCATCGACATCCCGGTGTAGGCGTACACCCGGTATAAAGTGTCGACATTAAAATTAAAAGACGTAGCCGTTGGTTTTTATACTACGGTTTTACGCAAACGTGGTGTGTCTATAAATCTTTAACCCGGCACGACCCGGGCTACTGAACGCATAAAAGAACATGTAAAACGTTCACAAGATCATTATGAATTTTCCCAAGTTATAAAAGAGTTTGTGCCTTGTGCATTCAAATCAATTTTAATAAACATTTTCAAATGTGTCAGTTGAATGTATTTACCAGTGTAAACTGACGTATTTTCCCCAAAAAGATTAAGTGCAGGTACCTAAACGTAATTGGCTGGTATTAGCTCCCTAGCGTCGGGATAAGCCTCGCAAGCTTGATTGTAGTATCTGATGGAACAATAATTTATGACTATTTACGATCCACTGTGGATATATCCAACCCCTGTAATACATTTTGATATTACAATCAGAGGTTGAAATTTATATATTTATCTTATGCTTCCGCTGTGCATTATATAATTGTGTGGTTTGACTATATTGTTGCCAACATCGTCACGGTAATCCCCCACCGGGCCCACCGGTGAGACACGTGGAAATCGGGGTGTGACATTTCAGGGGGTAAAGATCACAATACAACCCAAACTTCAAAACATACAAAATACACACACATACTATGAGATTATACGGATTTCATACGGTTTTAATTCGAGATTCAAGACACATACATTATGATATACGACTCCCAGTTCATTAATACAACGTTTATTTTGTATTTCCACCATAGGTTAGGTTGAATTTGAGTTGATTTTGGGGTGAAGCAGGTTGGACCTTTAGGGTTTTTTTCGAACATCTTGAATCGATGTGATGCGTATGGGTCTATACGCATCGTATCGGTTCAAAAATTCAAAATATTCCTCATTTTATGGTTCTATACGATGCGTAATTGGTCTATAGGACCTGGTTTGGAGCTTTATGGTTGTTTTAGTTGTTTTGTTTATGAAATACTAACCAAACTGTGTGACAAGTTGTTCGAGTTGGCGTACCTGCTGTCATACCGGGTGATGATCATAGAGTTTTTATCTTCATTCGTGTTCACCCCGAGACCAGCCGATCTACCTGAGGAGAAGGATGACCGAGCACCCGTTTATCGAGATTAGTTTTCAATTGGCGACAGTGACACATGAGATGTCTTCGATGGAGTTTGTTGTGCACACCGGCTTCTATACTTTGCTAGAGACAAACACCACACTCTACACCGACACGGTGCACGAGGAACCCATATCGACACTCGTCAAATTTTGGAAAGTGATCGGTTGAGGTCGCTTTGGCGCCTTGAAGGCCAGGGTGCCGCTATTACAGACCCCAGTATCGCCACCTGCACAGGCTTATCGCCACATCTAATGCACCACGCGTGCATAGTCACGAGTGTGCAATCAGGGGGATCTTTTATATATATACTGTCTACTGTGGGCAATGTTGCAGAAATCAGCCTAGGCGGCCGGTTAATCGGCGCCTAGGCGTTAGTCGGTGGGTTACTGCCTAAATTTATGCTAGTCGGTCAAAAAATCGGTTATGGTCAAAATCGGTCCAAGTCGGTGAAAATCGGATTAATCGGTCTCATGGTTTTTGACCCAATAAACCCAAATTTTGAAGCCTAGCCCATGGTTTAAAGCCCAAAATTTAATTATAACCTATTTTAACATTTAAGTTTAGGTATTTAAACATTTAATCCCCTCTATCTTTCACTAGTTTACATAAGATTCCTAAACTTTTAAATTTATTAATAAAAAGTATAAAGTTATCTCTCTCTCTCTCTATATATATATATGTATGTATATATATATATATATATATAAAAACTTGTAAAATTATACTTAAAAAGTCCAATCCGATTAATCCCTATTAATCCCGATTAATCCCTAGGCGGTACCTCACCGGCCGACTAGCGCCTAACGTCTTCTACAACGTTGGCTGTGGGGGAGTCGTGCGCCCTCGATTATTATACCTGGGGCGTACATCACCTGCATTGCTCGCTCATTGGGCCTCGTTCCTCATGAGGACCCCTAGTTCACCGCCGGGGGCACGGTTGAGCCGACTAGATTGACGCACCAAACGCTATTCGGCATGCATATTACACGTGACTTTCCTAGTCTCGACCTTCAATTTCGCGACCGCGATGGCCACGTTATGTCCTCGTCAACCTGCCAATTTTTTACTTGAGGGAGGAGACTGTCATGGCAGCTGGTTATACTGATTACGGGGATGCCAATCACGACGAGCTAGCGGTCGCTCAGCCCGACCGAGAGCTCACACCACCGCCACCGCATCCGCTGGGGGTGCCTCAATACCCCCAACACGTCCTGTATGACCACCACGCCCGTATCGAGGCCCTTTTGATGCGGGTGATCCAGGGCGATATCCTGGTGGCTATCGATCGTGGTCGTACCCTCTACCGATGTCGTCGTTGTCGCCACACCCGGGTCAGGATCTACAGCCGTTTGGCACCGCTCAGGATCTGCGGCCGTCAGGCACCACTCAGGATCTGGATCGGACGGTTTAGGTTAGTTTGTTGTTCTATTTGTATATTGACTTTTTATGTATTTTGGATTATGTCATGTACAAACAAACTTATTATAAAGTTAAATTTGCCATTTCAGTTTATTTATATATGTGATGTTTATTTTACAATGTTTTAATTGGTTGGTTGGTTACTTATAATGTATAATATGATATGATATGACACGTCACGATGCGGTATGATACGTCACGATACGATACGGCACGATACGATACAAATACAATACGATATCATACGATACGTCGCTATAAAACGTAATACAAATTATAAAACACATAAAAACAAAAATAACCAACAACCACATCGAAAGCACTAAACTTTAAAGTCAAAAAGATATTTGGTCCTTATACGGATTGTATAGCCTACCAATTGATCAAGCCTTTATAAAATACAACATGATTCATTTATTAGGGTTAAGTTATTCTACAAAAGTTCATAAAAATAAGAAGTGTAAGAACACATCATAGAGTGACAAATGTCCAACAACCTAATACCTAAACTATTACACCACCAGCCAAAACCTAAACAACCACCCCATCACCACCCAAAAACCTAAACCCCCCCACCCCTAACACCCCACTCCCCCTCCCCGCAAAAAAAAAAAAAAAAACCTAATCCTCACAAAAAAAAAAAAAACATAAAAAAAACTAAATGCCCACCACCACCCTTTTGGATGGGTGATGAGGTTCGGGTTTAGGTTTCTGAGTGGTGGTGGGTGTTTATGTGTGTGTATGTGTTTTTTTTTTTTTTAATGTAGTGGGTTTATTTTTAGGAACCTTCATACACTTATTATTTTTAGGAGCCTCTGTATTTGATGCTAATCCTCATTTATTATATAAGGCCTTTGGATATAATTTAACCTAATTTAACTCCACGTAAGTGACATATCAACTTTTTTCTCATTTCACTTTGTCTCACTCTAAGGAAATGGTTTAACATGCTAACACATAACTCATTTAATGTACTTTACTATTGGGTTTTTGTATAAAAAAGAAAATAATAATTAATTTAATCTCTTAACATTGGGTTAACATGTTAGACTAGTGGATATGGGGGCCGGCTGAGGCCCGGCTAGGACCGGCGCCGGTCCCCCACACCACCCCACTCAGGTCCGGCCCGGCAACTTCGGCTCCCCACAGCCGGGGTAGCCGTGCCTCTCTCCTCTCTCCTAACACACACATCTATACATATAAAGGGGTTCATCCCCCACCCCCTAGGTCCATCCCTTCCGAGCCGAGCCTACGTGGCGCTGATGTGGATGAGACTCTCCATACCCTCTAGTCTTAACACATAACTTATTTAATACGGAAAATGTTAGTTAACATGCGGATGCTATTAATACATGAAATGATTACATTAATGAATACCAACAAGAATATATTAATATAATCATATCACCGGCGCCGCCGCTTTAACCTCTCTTAATGGCGCCGGAGAATCAACTGTCCGGAAAACCGTTGATCATATGGGATTTTGATCGGACGATCATGGACGACGACAGTGATCGGTGGGTGGTGGTTGAAATGGGTTTGACTCAATTGTTCAATCAGCTTCGTCAAACACTCCCTTGGAACTCTCTCATGGTTTGTCACATCTCTAATTTCAAATTGATTGCTTTAAGGTACCAATTTTTTTTTTTTAAATTAGGGTTCTTAAATAACCATTAGTTAGTGTTATTGAATTATAGGATAGAATGATGGAGGAGCTACATTCTCAGGGGAAAACAATTGAAGACATCACAAACTGTTTGAATCGTGTTGTATTGAATCCCCAAATCATTTCAGCCATTAGAGCTGCTCATGCTCATGGGTATTTACTCCATTTATTATCTTGTTTTATAATTTGCATTTGTGTGCTGATCCAGGATTTTTTTTTAATGGGGTCCAATTTTTTTTCGGTGTTCAAAATTTTCATAACAAAACGTTAAAATTTCCGGGTCGGTCCTCGTTCGGGTCATAGCGAGGTTTGAACTAGATTTAAAAAAAAACAAGAAAAACAAGCTATACAAGGATTGAACCCATGACTTCTTGTTGGTAAAGTGAGGGATTTACCACCACACCAGGTTTCCTTTTCTTTCGATGGTGTCCACCTAATTGTATTTATGGGGTCGTTATACAATTTTATATACCGAATCTACTATTTTTTTTCTTAAAAACATTGGGGTCGGAGGACCCCGACCTACTGTATGTGGGTCCGCCCCTGTGTGTGATAACTTACAAGAGCTATAGCTTAGCTCTCGTGAAGTAGTTTTTCAATCTCGAGCCTCGTTTATTATTTATTATTAATTAGTTTATATACATTTATATTTGTTTTTAGAGGATTGGCTTGTAATCATGGTTGTAAAACAAGGTTTCCAAGGCCGAGTACTCTCCGAGTAGTCGCTACAAGGTAGGTTGCCGAGGCGACTTTCTTTAACTCCGACTAATTACTCGGAATCGGTCAAACGCGGTCAACCTTTTCCAAAATCGTATCTAGTAGGTCAACTCGGGCCGAGTTTGACTTAAAAAATAATAAAGCATAATTTCTATGCCTATCATATTAAAGAATGAATAACATTTTTACTTATTTTGTTATAGATATTAGTAAATTTATGTTATTTGACATATATTTAATTTCCAAAAACTAATTTCTTTATAATTTAACATGTCCGAGTACTCCTCGAGTACTCCTCGAGTACTCTCCTCCTAGGCCGAGTACTCTCAACTCCCCAGTCGACCGACTAGGGAGCGCCTAGCGACTTTGCAACCATGCTTGTAATAATCCCAACTAGACGTCATTGGCCATTGCAGTCCCACCTTTGAATATTCCCCATGTCAGTCTAACATTTCACCTATTTTTCCTCCACCGGTCCTTAGTTAAAAAAACTTAACGGAGTTAAGTTTTTTTCTGAATTACAAACTGACGTATTAGGGCTTTGGATCAGAACGAGGATACGAGTCTATTGATGTAAAACTTACATCAAAACGGTGCTCCAAACGACCTGCTTTTTGTTAATTGGAAGTTTAAACACCCGAACTGAAGCACCGTTTTCATCGCTTGGAGCACAATTTCAAGGTAAGTTTTACATCATTCGACTCGTATCCTCGTTCTGATCAAAAGCCCTAAAACGTCAGCTTGTAATTCAGAAAAAAACTTAACTCCGTTAAGTTTTCTTAACTGAGGACCGGTGGAGGAAAAATAAGTGAAAGGTGGGACTGGCATGGGGAGTATTAAAAGGTGGGACTGGCAATGGCCAATGACGTCTAGTTTGGATTATTACCAATTCCCCTTGTTTTTATATACAGTTATAGTTTTATATTATTTAGTTATTTATATAATTTGAATTTAATATATATTAAATTCAAATTATATAAATAATAGTCTCGTTTAGGCTCCACCTCAAGCTCTGTAAGTGAAGCTCGGGTCTAGACTTATTTAGCAAACAAGTTTCTTTCTAGGCTCGAGCTCAAGCTCATTTAAGCTCGGCTTGATTCGAGCATAATAGAATTATAAGATTTCTACATGCCTATTATATATTATCTATTAGAGCATTTAGCGAGCTTATCTCGAGTAGCTCATAAGCGGTTTGGCTTGTTTACACCCAAATGTGATGAATGATTTTATGTTTAGGAAATAGTCAGTTGTTATGATGATTGATGATTAAAGTGTGAATATTTCAGATGTGATTTGAAGGTACTTAGTGATGCCAATCAGTTCTTCATTGAAACAATCCTGAAAAACCATGGGATTTATGATTGTTTTTCGGGTATTATCACAAACCCGACTTCTGTTGATGAAGCGGGGAGGCTTAGGATCTTTCCTTATCATGGTTCGGCTGTGTCTCCGCATGGGTGTGATCTCTGCCCTCCCAATTTGTGCAAGGTACACAAATTACTTTTATCTACGAAGTCGATTGTATAAGTACACGTCTAAATGTCTGCTTTTTGTTTTATGTGTGATATCTATATGATATGTGAAGAAACATATAATTGTTGGCAGTGGCGAAGCTTAAAAATTTCCACAGGGGGGGTCAGAAGTCACCGAACCTAAAAGTTCTATATAAGTAAAAAGTTGTTGAGTTGACCCGTCAATAATTGTTTTTTTTTTTTCATTTCATGTACATCTAATGTCAACCCGGGTTGAGTTGACCCGTCAATGAATCATGTTTTTAAATATAATGATATTGGAGGTTGTAGACGTTTGGATACATCTTGAATTACTTCCAACCCGTTTGACCCACTATTTCTCACGACAGGGTTTTGTGTTGAATAAAATCCAAGATCCGACTTCTCAAGCTATCAAGAAACGGGTCGTAATCTACATTGGAGATGGCGGGGGTGATTTCTGCCCAACCCTGAAACTTGGAGGAGAAGATCATGTTATGCCCAGAAAAGATTTCCCGTTACATCGTTTAATTTCGAAATCTTCAACACCTATTAAACCAAAAGTTCATGAATGGAGCAATGGAGAAGAACTCAACAAGACTTTGATTCGGCTTATAGATCTTGTTTCACTAAAAGTTTAAACAGCATATTGGTGGAAATCTTGTTTCAACCGATAAACTCGGTATGATTTTTTGTGCAAATTTGCACAAACTGCAATGGTATGTGTAGGTGAAATTATATTCAGTACTGATATATTTGCTTGTAATTTACCATATTTGTGGATAAATGGTGCAATGCCTGTATGTTTATGAGAAATAAAGTTAATTTTGATTATGATTTATAGGTGATGAACTAATGAGTGAACGTGTAAACTTTATAAAAGCTAAACTGAAATATAAGTGACATGTTCAAGTGCTTACAATACAACGGTTTCTCGATTGAACCGAAAATCGTACGGTTTATTGACTTTCGGTTTAGTTGGTGAAATTAAGCACGTCGCCCAGTCTCCTACTTGAAAGCAGATTAAGCAACATAGTAAGCCTAGCACACCAAGCGGGCTAGAAGTCGAGTGTTATGGGTAGCATACCAAGCGGACTAGGAAACGGGTCAAAATGAGTTTGGGTCAATACAAGGTTTGAGAAAATGAGTTTGGCTCAAAATATGCCGTTTTTTTTTTAAAGTAACACACTTTTGGTAAGAATCTTCCGTTTAACTTTTAAGGCGAAATGACGTTACCAAAGGTGGCCAATCGGGTTGGTCACTTTGATCAAGTGTAACACCCCACCCGGATCCTGCACTTGGCTGTATCAATAATTCTAAACTAGTTGAGTTCCCCGCGCTAAGCGGCGGAAACCCAATCGATAGCGGTTCGGTTCTTTATAGTATGGACGCTCGCTATAGCAACCGAAAGAGGAAATCCGATAAATAAAGTAGTGACATGTTCAAAATAATATCAACACGTGTTTTACATCGATCAAAAACTGTAAAAACGTATATTGATTCTGATAATACCGATTCCGGTATATATCAAAGTTGTTTGGTCGGAATCGGTTCCGGTTCGGTTCGTCAAGGTACATGTTTATGATGCCCAACTCTAATCTGAATACAACTTCGTTTTTAATAAAGTATACACTGGTATTAGCGATGTTCAGTCGATATCGATTGGATATGATACGGTAGCGGTGATGTATCATTACGGTATGTGAGAAATTGCAAATTTAATTTGTTAGAACAATATTAAATCTAATATAAAGAAATATGACTAATTTAAAATATATATCTTTAAAACAAAATCTTATCGCACATTTAATTTCATGACCATTTCATTTTAATATCTAAAAAATAATAATATTAAAAAATATTTAAAAAAAAAAACTCATTAAACATTAGGAAAAAAAACTAAAAATATGTTATTAAAAGTAAATATAATAATAAACTATTATAATATATTAAATAAAAAATAATAAAAATCTATATATTATACATATTATACATTATACATATTATTATGAAGTGGTGATGAACAGTAATTGTTCAATGTTATAATGAGATATTTTTAAATATTTTTTTAAATATTATTATTTTTTAGATATTAAAATGAAACGGTCATGAACTTAAATGTGCGATAAGATTTTGTTTTAAAGATATTATATTAGATTTAATATTGTTCTAACAAATTACATTTGTAGTTTCTCACATACTGTAATAACGATACATCACCTATACCGTATTATATGCAATCGATATCGACTAAACAACGCCAATACCAGTGTATACTTCACTAAAAACGAAGTTATATTCAGATTAGAGTTGGGCATCATAAACATGTACCATGATGAACCGAACCGAACCGAACCGAACCGATTCCGACCGAACAACTTCGATATATAACGGAATCGGTATTATCAGAACCAATATACGTTTTACAGTTTTCGATCGATGTAAAACGCGTGTTGATATTCTTTTGTACATGACTAAGGACCATGGATAGTAACTTCCATGGTCCTTAGTCATGTACAAAAGAATATCAACACGCGTTTTACATCGATCGAAAACTGTAAAAACGTATATTGGTTCTGATAATACCAATTCCGTTATATATCGAAGTTGTTCGGTCGGAATCGGTTCGGTTCGGTTCATCATGGTACATGTTTATGATGCCCAACTCTAATCTGAATATAACTTCGTTTTTAGTGAAGTATACACTGGTATTGGCGTTGTTCAATCGATATCGATTGGATATAATACGGTAGAGGTGATGTATCATTATTACAGCATGTGAGAAACTACAAATATAATTTGTTAGAACAATATTAAATCTAATATAAAGAAATATGACTAATTTAAAAGATACATCTTTAAAACAAAATCTTATCGCACATTAAGTTCATGACCGTTTCATTTTAATATCTAAAAAATAATAATATTTAAAAAAATATTTAAAAATATCTCATTATAACATTGAACAATTACTGTTCATCACCACTTCATAATAATATGTATAATATGTATAATGTACTTGTACATATACACCAAACCATTCCATATTATTTAGGTTTAATATATATTTATTGATATGCAAACCCATATTAATTTATTGTGTGACTAACCTAACGTTACATAGATTTTTTGTTTTTGTACATTATATATTAGGGGCAAAGTTTACGTACAAAGTGTCTTATCGTACAAAACGTATGAAAGGCATGAAAAAACCAAAAAACGCGGTGACATTTTCGTAATTATTTAGTAATTTTGTAAAATGTTCTTGTATGGTAATTTTGATCTTGTAAGGTAATTTTGTAGAGTATCATAATTACTCTACAAATGATTTTATAGAGTAATTTTGATTTGTATATTGTTTGATAAACTTGCAGAGTAATTTTGATACACTTGTTGAGTAATTTTGATGCAGAGTAATTTTGATGCACTTGTAGAGTAATTTTGATAATTACCATACAAGATCAAAATTACTCTACAAGATATACTTGTAGAGCAATTTTGATAATTACCCTATAAGATCAAAATTACTTTACAAGAACATTTTACAAAATAACTCTACAGGATCATTTGTAGAGTAATTTTGAAAATTACTATTATTATGAAAATACCACCGCGTTTTTTCAGCAAAACCTTCAGTTCGTACGTTTTGTACGTTAAAGTTATTTGTATTTGATCTTTTGTCTGTATATTAGCTGGTTTGGTGAAAAAAAACATTAAACTAATGTTAAGGTTTTTTTTATTAAGAGTTAATTACTGTTTTCGTCCTTGTTGTTTGTCAAAAATCACTATTTCAGTCCATTAGTTTAAAAATTGCGATTTCAGTCTCTGTGGTTTCATTTTCGTAACCATTTCAGTCCACCTCGTAACCATTTCAGTCCATGTACTAACAGAATAAATGGATTGAAATGGTTACGAAAGTGAAACCATAGGGACTGAAATGGTTACGAAAGTGAAACCACAGGGACTGAAATCGCAATTTCTAAACTATTGGACTGAAATAGTGATTTTTTACAAACTACAGGGACGAAAACAGTAATTAACTCTTTTATTAATATGCTGAGACAATTTATTTCCTTTTCCTTGATCTATGATTATATTCTATAAAAAAAAGGAAACACGAAAAATACAAAGCAAGTACCAACACACCCTAGAGGTAGGGGAGCAAACGAGCCGAGCAGCTCGCGAGCTACTCGAGATCGGATCTATAAAAAGCTTGAACGAGCCGAGCCTTATCGAGCTCGAGCCCGAGCTTGAAATTAGGATTGATTAGATATCGAGCCCGAGCTCGAACCTTGTAAGTGTAACTCGTTTAGGCTCGTCGAGCCTTATCGAGCTTAGTGTACTTTAGGGTTTAAACTATGTATTACTTTTTGAATGATCTAGATGTTTTTTAATTGAGTTCTCAAACTGTCGAGCCAAGCTCGAGTCGGGCTTTGGCTCAATAACAGCCAAAAAACGAGCTCGAGTCGAGTTTTAGCTTGTTTAACTCGCTCCATAGATACTTAGTCGAGCTTTCAAGCCGAGCTCGAGTTTTAAAATTAACTAACGAGTCGAGCTCGAGACCAAAATCCAAGGCTCGAATCGAGCCGAGCTCGAGTTTCAGGAAGTTGTAACGAGCCTAGCTCGATTAAGGTAAGGCTCAACCCTACTTTCGGTTCTTCACCATCATCACCTTACACCCTAAGGAGGAACCAGATCATCCTGACAATCATGTCGAACTCTATGGCTGCATCTCTGACTGGATTCTCTACCGAGATGTCTGCTGTAACAGGTATGTTATTCATGTTTTCCATTATGTTTAAACAGAACTGATCCAACATGTGGTATCAGAGCATATGTTGATAAATCGGTTCTGTTTTTGTATCCATTATTCTGGGATCAAAAATCTGGAAAACGGAAGTTTTTTTTAAGCCTTAAAATCAAAACAGTTTTCGAGTTCTTTGTTGCCGAAATCCCTGTTTTCGGAAAAATATGTTTGATAATTTTGACTCGAAACCATAAATGGAATAATAATATCCGAAATCTGTTAACTGAAATCATAAAATTTAGATTTCGGATCCCAGATTATGTTTTTTTATTTTTTAGGATTCATCATAATGTTCTAAGAAAACTCGAAAATTCCCTAACTTTTGGAATATAATTTAGATTAGTGGGTGTTTTTACTGTTTTGATCTTAATTTTATCTATTAGAGTTTTCGAAAACTGTTAAAGAGATAATCAGTTATTATTTACGAAATCTTTTGATAATTTAGATCAGCAATAAAACAGGAAACACTATCCCACAATCCCTAAAATTTCGAGTTTTCAGTTATCATCACAAAACAGTTGTTAACAGGGATTCGAGACCATCAGACTGCGAATCGAGACCATCAGATCTCGACTCGAGACCACAAGGTCTCGACTCAAAATCATAAGGGCTCTCAAATCTGTACAACTCGAGACCATAAGGCATGACTCGAGACCAAGGTTGCTACTCGAGACCATAAGGCATAACTCGAGACCACAAGGTTGCTACTCGAGACCATAAGGCATAACTCGAGACCACAAGGTTGCGACTCGAGACCATAAGGTCATAACTCGAGACCATAAGGTTGCGACTCGAGACCATAAGGCTACAACTCGAGACTAAGGTTGCGACTCGAGACCTCATAACTAACTCGAGATCTCAAAAACTCAGTCGAGACCTAACTCGAGACCATGACTCGAGACCATGACTCGAGACCTCATCACCTTAGGCTGTTTGATGTGAACTAAATACTTGGTTTTGTTAACACTTAATTAATTAATCAGAATCAGATAATTTTTACAAAACCAAAATAGCTTTACTTGAATGAGCTTCTGATGTATTATTTCTGGCCAAAGCTGATTTAATACATCTATTTATTGTTCAAGTATTATGAAAGCTATGTTGAGTATGCATTACAAACGTGAAATGTCTTAATTCTGGCCAAAGCTGATTTAATTCATTTATGTTTAGCATGCTTGACGAGTGCATAACTAAAGTGATTGTCTCATTTCTGGCCAAAGCTGATTTGTCACGATTACTTTGCACACATACTTAAATGATTACACTTCTGGCCAAAGCTGATTTGTCTTTGTTTAAGTAGAATTTTTAACTAAGTCTATTATTTTGATGTTAGTAATAGACATTATCACAGCTTCATAATTAAAATGGTCATTATTTATGCCTACCTTAGTATCACAAGCCCATTAGATCACATTAGGACTTCTTTCTTAGTATCATAACTTGCTCATCTTATTTCCACTATCAGCACCCAATTGCGGGATTCCACCTTTGACTGGTGATAACTTTGCTGCATGGAAGGATGCTCTCATGCTTACGCTTGGGCTGCTGGACTTTGATTATGCCCTAAGAGAGAATAAGCCAGCGGACCTTACCGCCACAAGTACTGCTGCTGAGCAGATAGTCCATGATAAATGGACTAGGTGTAACCGCATGTCTCTCATGTTCATGAAGCAGTCCATTCATAACTCAATCAGAGGAGCCATTCCTGATTCTGAAGATGCTAAAACCTATTTGGCTTCTGTGGAGGATCAATTCAAGGGAACATCAAAAGCACACGCTAGCACTCTTATCCTCAAGCTGGTGACAACTAAGTATGATGGGAGGAGCGGCATTCGCGAGCACATCATGATGATGCATGACATGGCCAATAAGCTGAAGGGCCTAGAAATGGAGATCAGTGATGGTTTTCTTGTTCACTTCATCATCACTTCGCTTCCTTCGTCCTATGAAGCATTCAAGATCAATTACAACACTCAGAAGGACCAATGGACGATGAGTGAGCTGATCGCTATGTGCGTGCAGGAGGAAGAGCGTATGAAGATGGATCGCACTACTGATGTTGCTAACTTCACCACCTCCAGCTCAAAGAAGAGGAAGAACTCTTATTAAAGAAAGGATGCTTCTAAGGTTCAAAAGCCAAATCCAAATCCTAATACAAGTGCACCTTCCAGCTCTAAGAACTCCTTAGGTAAACCCTATTGCAAGTTCTGTAAGAAGACAGGACATAAGCAAAAGGAATGCCCTGACTTCAAGGAGTGGCTGGCTAAGAAAGGTAACGATTTTTTCATGATACTTGAGTGTCACACCCCGACCTCCACGTGTCACCGGTGGGCCCGGTGTGGGGTATGGTGACGTAGTTGGCATCGTCATAGACAAACAACACAATATAATAATGCACAGCGGAAGCAGAATAGATTCATTTCAACTTTAAATACAATGTAACAATAAATATCACGAGTAGTTGAAACGGATCCACAGGCGGATCAAATAAAATAAGAAAATTGTTCAACAGTTTTATTGTCGTCCGAGCTTGCGAGACTATTGTGGACGCTCTAGGAGACAGCCAGCCTATTTCGTTTAGTACCTGCACTTAACCTTTTGGGAAAATACGTCAGTTTACACTGGTAAATACAAATTAACTGACTCATTTTGAAAATGATTGAAAATTGATTTAAATGCACATGGCATAAATATTTTTATAACTTGGGATAATTATGCAATATAAACTTGTGAACGAATTACATGCTACTCGTACGTTTGGTAGCCCGGGATCTTGTCCGGGTTAAAGATTAATAGACACACCACATTAAAGAGTTATACACGACGGGTGTACGCCTACACCCCGTGCTCTGGTCGTGGCCATCTCGTAAGATAATGCCAAGGATATCCGGGACACGGTCATTAACCCCCCAAAGGCTTAAAGTAAAACAAGACTGTTTAAACGAGCCGATCAAATTATTCCAATTGCATACCCAAAGGTGCAAGATTTGTACGCTCGATCAAGCGGTATTCTATATACCGTACCCCAAGCCCGTATAGGGAAAATAAGTCAAAATGTATTTACCTGAGTAAGTATGAATCACAATTGGTAAGTGTAGGTAGCTTTTACCGGGCCTCCTATTCTGGAACAAAGGTTTATAATAACCTATTAGATTCCTAACGGGTCTTTTATTTAAGCCTAAGCTTGACCGGTTAGTTTTAAGGACGATACGGTTCAAGCGCACGATTAAGCGAAGACCGGATAGAATGTGTTTTAGACCCGATAAGTTTGAATACTTGTATAATATGGGTATACTAAATACATTCTGGATTTTGAGATAAAAATGATAACGTTTGACCCGTTTCGGTCAATTTATGCAAACTAGTTACATAAACCGAACCGTACGCTAAAAGGGCGTTACGGGTAGGCAAAAGAGTCATATGCAAGTTCCCTGAGATAATATGCTTTAAATATGATATAATATCAGCAAGTTATGTTCTATATTGCCCCGAATGAATTTGAACTCAATTTATGCCTTATAAGGGCATTTTGGTCATTTAAAAGATTATAAAAGAGTTAAATTGGAAATCTGAGTTACGGGTCTGATTTATACAGTAAATATACTTAGTTTGACATATTATAACAGTAGGGTATGACCCGTATACAAAACTTATCATTTAAAATCAAACTATGCACCGTAGGGGTATTTTGGTAATTTCACAAGGGCTAAAAATGTCAAAACTGGGAATCTGAGTTCAAAAACTTATACTTACTGTTATTTTATAAAAATATGCTAATTACATCAGTAGGTATGAATCTTATGTGTTTAATATGTGTTTAACGCATACTATGCGCTAAAAACGCTTAGAAAGCGATTTAGAGCCGTTTCCGGGTTTTTAAAAGAAAGCTGAGATTTTTATATTTCCAGAATGCTCAAAATAATCTATTTAGCAAATAAAATCAGTAGAAAAAGATTTGGGGTCAAAAGGATGTATAAAACTCATTTTATGGCTTAAACGGTCAAAACCGGCATTAACCGAATCGACTTAGCGACCTATGATACGATCAGCCAAAAATTAAATAAAAATCATCAAAAATCCCAAAATATTATATAACATCAGTGGGTAAAAAGTTTTATATCAGAAAGTGGCCTTAAATTGGTTATACGCTAAATGCGCCGATTATGTAACATAAAGCTTTAGTTTTACGATATCGGCCATAACTCAAAATCTGGACCACCAACTGATCTCAAATTTTCGGTGCAAGTTTATAAATTAGAAATAAAGATTTCTACTCTTTCACTTTTCCAAAAATCACGTTTTATATCAAAAAGGGCAAAATAGTCAACTTTAAGCATAAATCGGAAACATGCATATGAATCGGTTAAGCATAGACTCAAGTAGTAAAAATTCCAGAGAGTTAAACTTAAATAAAAATGGTCAAAAATAAACTCTAATACAGATCTCAAACATGCATGCACGGATCCGAATCGAGAGTCAAAGAATAAGTCGTTTTGTAAGACTTTCGGTTCCAATCCGGGCTTATACTAAAGATTGTCGAGTTGATCATGGTAAAACATATTCTTACATTCATTATAAAGCTATTTTTGATGATCAAACTGATTGCATGTCATCTACATTACCATTTACGCTATATTTCACAAAAACAATTTCTGTTGACTTTTTAAGAATAACTTTGACTCGACAAATAGCATGCTTAGAGTGGGAATCAGAGAATGCCCTTTTGAGGGTTTGTTTCCCACATAAATACCAACTTATAAGTGGTTTCAATTTGAGAAATGACAGAGCCAAATTCGTTTAATCGAAAAGTCAAACTATATGAACAACGGTTTGACTTTTGGCTAATAATCAAAGCTAGAACGAATTAGAGAATGATATGAATGCTTACAAAGGTCCTAATGCAGCCTAGATAACACTTGGAAGTTGCCTTGTCGATCAGATTGCTCCTGGAATGCCTTGTGAGTTCTTGCAAGTTTGTATGTGTTCTTGTTACTAACACAAGTGCCTCAAAAGTGAACAAATGATCTGATTAAATGGTGTTTTCAGGAGTTGTAAGAGTGCACCAGGGGTCCCAACATGCATGAGGGCTGATTGGTGAGTTTTAGAGGTGATACAAGCTGTCAAGCACTCAAAATTCGGACCCAAAATGGCCTAATTCGCGAGTTCTGCATCTGGGCTTGGGTCGCGGCCCGCATTAGGCAGCCCAGGCGGGCCGCCTGGTGTCTGCAGCTGCCAAACTTTGATTAAAAGTGGCAGTTTTGGTCCCTGTCTTCGCACGCGAGGTTTTGGCTGCTTATCTTGACTCGTAAACCCCCAAATCTGATTTTTAGGAACCTTGGGACTTTTACCAACATGGTAAAGTCCTCGGTTAACTTTGCGCTCACCCAAAAAGTCATGAAATTCGACGTTGACGCTTTTAACCCCTCAATTACGGTTTTGGCCATAACTTTCTCATACGATAACGAAACTTCATGAAATTTTTACCACATATTCTAGTGAGTATATTTTAGCATTACAAAGCTTCAGGTCTGCCAAAAGTTCACTCAGAGGTATAAATTCAACATGTTGACACTTTTAGCCCCTATAGTTTGTAATTCCTCACTTTCGGGCAATTTCCGCTTTGTATGATCCATGATCCATCCGTTTAGGGTTATAAACATTATGTAGGGTTATCATAGAGCCTATTTATCCATTGTTGACACTTTGGACCCTTACGTTCCATAGTTTTCACCGTCTGTCAACTTTAGTCCCTCTAAAGTTTATTTTCACATACCGGAAGTCTATGACACGTGTCAATGCATTATTGGACGTAATTTTTTCGAGGTGTTACATCCTCACCCCCTTAAAATAAATCTCGACCTTGAGATTTACTGAAACAAATGAGGGTATTTCTCCTTCATCGTGGATTCCACTTCCCACGTGTATTCGGGACCTCTACGGGCATCCCATTTGACCTTGACAATAGGTATATACTTCCTTCGAAGCTTCTTCACCTGTCGATCCTCGATCGACAATGGTTTTTCCACGAACTTCAAACTCTCATCTATGTGTATATCTGTATGCGGTATAACCAGTGATTCGTCAGCGAAACACTTCTTCAGATTACAGATGTGGAACACATTATGTATAGCGCTAAGTTCTTCAGGCAAGTTTAACTTATAAGCAACTGCCCCGACACGTTCGATTATCTCGAAAGGTCCTATGTATCTCGGGCTTAGCTCGCCTTTCTTACCAAATCGCATTACCCCCTTCCAGGGCGATACTTTAAGCAACACTTTATCACCTACATCGAAGTGAAAATCTTTGCGCTTAGGATCCGCATAACTCTTCTGCCTATCCCTGGCAGCTTTCAAACGATCGCGAATCTGCACGATCTTGTCCGTCGTCTCAAAAACAATTTCTGGTCCTGATAGTTGGACATCTCCAACTTCTGCCCAACAGATGGGCGATCTACACTTTCTACCATATAAGGCCTCAAAAGGCGCAGCTTTTATGTTGGAATGGTAGCTATTGTTGTAGGAGAATTCAATCAGTGGTAGGTTCTTATCCCAACTACCACCCAAGTCGATCGCACATGCACGCAGCATATCTTCCAAAGTTTGAATAGTACGCTCACTCTAACCATCGGTCTGAGGATGATAGGCCGTACTAAAATTTAAACGAGTGCCCAATGATTGTTGGAAACTCTTCCAAAAATGCGACATATATCTAGTATCTCTATCGGAGATAATAGATACAGGTATACCATGCAACGCTACAATCTTATCAACGTATAATTGGGCTAACATATCGGAGCTATACGTCTCCTTGATGGGTAGAAAATGAGCTGACTTCGTCAGTCTATCTACTATGACCCATATGGTATCATTTCCTTTTCTCGTCTTTGGCAACTTGGTGATGAAATCCATCGTCACCATTTCCCATTTCCATTTGGGAATTTCAGGTTGTTGAAGCAAACCTGACGGCTTCTGATGCTCAGCTTTGACTTGCGCACAAGTCAAACATTTAGCTACATGCTCAGCTACTGACTTTTTCAAACCAATCCACCAGTAGTTTGCTTTCAGATCCTGGTACATCTTATCGGCTCCAGGATGAACGGAATATTTAGAGCTGTGGGCTTCCTGGAGGATAACATCCCGAAGTCCTCCATAAACTGGAACCCATATTCGTCCGTTTAGTCTTAGCATTCCATCTTTGTCGTAGGATAACTGCTCCTCAATTACTCCTAACTTCTCTTCAGGATAGTTAGCTTCCAACACAGCTTCCTTCTGTGCAGCTAACACCCTTTCGTTCAAATTATTCCTTATTTCAATGCGCTTGGCATTGATTCTGATCGGTTTCACTCTTTCTTTTCTGCTTAAGGCGTCGGCAACTACATTAGCCTTGCCTGGATGATATCTTATCTCACAGTCGTAATCATTTAGAGTTTCCATCCATCGCCTTTGTCGCATGTTCAATTCCTTCTGATTGAACAAATGTTGAAGACTCTTGTGATCCGAATAAATTATACACTTGGTTCCATACAAGTAATGTCTCCACAGTTTCAAAGCAAATACAACGGCACCCAATTCCAAATCGTGGGTGGTGTAGTTCTTCTCGTGCACCTTTAACTGTCGAGAAGCGTAGGCAATGACTTTACCTCTCTGCATGAGTACACAGCCCATACCAGTATGTGACGCATCACAGTACACCACAAAATCTTCTATACCATCAGGCAATGTCAGCACTGGTGCATTGCTCAACTTCTTCTTCAGGATGTCGAAGGATTCCTGCTTCTTAGGGCCCCAATCGGACTTAATCTTCTTACGAGTCAACGAAGTTAGGGGCGCAGCAATCCTTGAAAAGTTCTCGATGAATCGCCTATAGTATCCTGCCAATCCGAGGAAACTGCGAATCTCTGTAGGAGTCTTTGGCTCTTGCCAATTCATGACTGCTTCTACCTTTGCGGGATCTACTTGGATACCACGCTCACTTACCACATGTCCAAGGAATTGGACCTCTCGGAGCCAAAATTCACACTTCGAAAATTTGGCATAGAGTTTCTCATGATGTAGAAGTTTGAGTATACAACGAAGGTGTTTCTCATGGTCAGCTTGGTTCTTTGAGTAGATAAGGATGTCGTCAATAAAGACGATGACGAATTTATCCAAATAAGGCTTGCAGACGCGATTCATGAGATCCATGAATGCGGCTGGTGCGTTAGTGAGCCCAAACGGCATCACTAGGAACTCATAATGTCCATAACGAGTCCTAAACGCTGTCTTGTGCACATCTTCATCCTTGACCTTCAACTGATGATAACCTGACCTCAAATCGATCTTGGAGAAATAGCTTGCTCCTTGCAACTGATCGAACAGATCGTCGATCCTGGGTAACGCATACCTATTCTTGATAGTGACCTTGTTAAGCTCACGGTAATCGATGCACAGACGCATCGATCCATCCTTCTTTTTAACGAACAAGATTGGCGCTCCCCAAGGAGACGAGCTAGGTCTAATAAAACCCTTAGCTAACAGATCATCCAATTGCGTTCTCAACTCCTTCATCTCCGTTGGTACCAACCTATATGGTGCTCTTGCTACTGGTGCTGCACCTGGAATGATGTCTATTCGAAACTCCACTTGCCTATCCGGTGGCAAACCGGGGAGTTCTTCAGGAAATACTTCAGGGTATTCTGAGATAACAGGGATATCTTCGATCTTCGGCTTTGGCTCATCAATAGTAACTTGTGCCATATAAATGACACATCCCTTCTGTAGACATCTGGATGCCTTGAGCATGGACACTTGCTCAGGCAATCCATGCTGGGTATCTCCTTGGATAGTGAGTGACTCACCAGACGGAGTCTTAACTACCACTTGCTTTCTGTTGCACACGATCTGGGCTTGGTTATGCGATAACCAATCCATGCCTATCACTATATCGAATCCAGCTAGCTTAAAGGGAAGCAAGGATAACGGGAAAGAATGATTCCTAATGGATATGACACACCCATCTAGGATAGTCGAGGTGGTTTCTATGGTTCCATCGGCTAATTCCACCTCATACTTCACTCTTAAGGTTTTAACAGGTAGGTTTAACAACTTACAGAACTTATCATCTACAAATGACCTATCTGCTCCTGAATCAAATAGAACTCTAGCAAAAACATCATTTACAAGAAAAGTACCTGTAATGACGTTGTCGTCCTGAACTGCTTCCTTAGCGTCCATTTTGAAGACTCTTGCATTGGTCTTCTTTCCCTCATCGGCTTTCTTAGCATTCTTTGGGCAATTCGGTCGGATGTGCCCTTTCTCATTGCAACCATAACAAGTTACATCCTTAAGCCTCTTACAATCCAATGCCTTATGATCCGGGGACTTACAAATCCCACATAATTTCTGCTGAGATTGAGATCTAGACTCCTGCCTGCATCTCCCAAAATGATGCTTCCTACAAACCTTGCATCTGGGTTTCTCACCCGACTGATGATCTCCCTTCTTGAATCCCGACCCTTTCCTGTGGTCGTTGTTCCCTCGGTGTCTTTTCTCCGATCTTCGTGAGGTGTCATCCTCACGTTTCCTCTTGTTCTCCTCAGAGTTCTTAAGAGCTCTCAATCTGACTACATCCTGGGTGAGTGAGAGAGATAAATCAGCTACTGATCTGAATGTCGTAGGCCTCAATGCCTTAACGCTCGCTTTGATCTCTGGTGCCAAACCCCCAATAAAACGGGCGATCCTTCTTGGCTCAGGGGTTACCAAATATGGCACTAATCGAGATAAGGTATTGAAGGTGGTGAGATATGCCTGACATTCGAGGTTCTTCATTACTAGGGATACGAAATCCGACTCAATCCTTTCGACCTCATGTTGCGGGCAGAAATTTTCTTTGATCAGAGCTACAAACTGATCCCATGTCATACCGTACAGTGTGGCCTTACCGGCAGCTTGTAGGAGAGATTTCCACCATGCCAGTGCATCTCCTTTAAATGACTGGGACACGTACTTCACTACGTCCCTATCAGCACACCCGCTGATATCAACTACCGTATCCATCTCATCTAACCACGTCATGCAGTTGACTGCTCCTTTCTCCCCAGTAAAATCCCTGGGTTTGCATGAAACGAAATATTTGTACGTACAGGACTTACTGTGCGTTTCATGCTTCTGCTTGATTTCTTGTTTTGGGACACTGCTGTGGTTGGAGGAGTGATTATCCTCATCACCCTTCTTCGGCTCATTTTTCTTAGAAGGTGGCTTGCTATGAGCCTCCGAATGAGTCTTGGGCTTGACGTGCGATACGGTTCGGGTCCTACTCCGAGTCCCGCTTGATTCCCTGAATTGCCTATCCATGGCCTTGGCAACAGCATTTTCTACCAGTGCTTGTAGTTCCGCACCAGTCACATGAATCTTAGTGTTATCAGGGTGTTCCTCAGAACGACTGTTTGTTTCTTCCGATTTTGCCATGTAGCTTTAAGAGCTACAATAAAGTAAAGACAAGGTCTATTTAGAAACCTAACAGTATTATCGTTCTTTGACAATTTATTAACCATGGCAATGATAGCCATAATAGTCAATTTATTTAATTTCATTCAGCACTTTTATTAGCAACTATATAATAGAATGAAATATATATATTGGCACAATAGGCCTAGTCACTTCGGACAACTTCTAAATTTTAAATTTAGAATTTTTATAGGATTAAAATTTGTATATTTAAACAAATAATCCTTTGCTTGGCAGGGAGTTTATAAACCACAGCTGCCTTTTTGTTTTATATGACATTAGTCATAACCCGTAGGTATCAAGTCACAATCAGATATATACAGATATAATCTGTGGATAATTTATTAAAAGGGTGACTTGTGTGATTTTACAGATCACGCTTAGCCAAGAATGTTAACATGTTTACAGATGTTAACAGAGATCAGAATCTTTTTAACCAGGTTTTACCATATTGGCCAGGCCTTTTAATAAGACATTCAAGCTAGGTTTTACCTTTTTAAGATTCTTATTAAAATGGTCAATTAAAATAATAATTGATATTTTTCATTTATTTGTATATTATATTCATGCATGTAGATAAAATGAAAAACTTAAATTAACCATTTTAAATAAAAGTAGACTAGTACAACTTCGCCCTAAACGGGACTTTTACTCAAATAACATGCCCACGCAGGGGCTAAACCAAATAACAAACAAACAAAACAAACAAACAAAACAATCCCACGCAGGGGTTAAACAGAAACAACATACCCACGCAGGGGTAGAACAAGAGAAATATACCCATGCAGGGGTAGAGTATAGGAATAAATGTCCTCGCAGGGACATGAGTAAATGAGCTAACAAACAAAGGATTTAATAATCCTTCTTACCCTTACCCTTGATCAAGTCAACCATCTTCTTAAACATTCCGCGGTTGTGTCGGCGATCTTCCCGCATTTCATGTCGCAATTCACGTCGCACGTCGTTTATCCCCTGAAGGATTTCTTGGACTTGCGGTGGCGACATCATCGGCGCCGGCGGCGGTGGCTGATACTGCGGTGGTTGAGGAGGCTGCGGCTGCTGGTATCCATGCGGTGGGTATCCAAAAGCTGATTGTCCCGTAGCCCAGGGACCTCCAAAAGCACTCTCCTGATTGAGAGGGTTGTAGCCCGAAGCTATCCAGTAAGGATCCCCTGTATAGTCATAACCTGGGGGAAAAGTCGGCTCGAAAGGGTTGAACTGTGCTGCGCTAGCATACGCAGGGATTGGCTCTCCAAAGTTTTGCGGTGGCAGTGGCGCAATAGGCGCAGAAGTCACCTCTGAGACGGGATGCTGAGATTCTCCCATCTCTGACTCCTCGTGAAGCGGCGAGTAGCGGCTGCTACCTGAATGTCGAGGGGTGCCAATGCGTATTCCTCCTCGCGTAGACATACGGGCGTTCCTCCTTTGCCTCTGAGGCGGAGGAGGCAAAACCGGAGGTGGTGGCGGCGGCGGAGTGACCACGTCGCGCCAGAATCCTTCAGAAGGATCCTGCTGCTGAGGCTGCTGCTGAAGCTGCTGCTGGGAGTGATGCTGTGAGTGCACAGGAGAGCTGTAGTAGGACTGGTGCATGGGAGAGTTATGGTAACTAGGGGTAAAAACCCAATCGTGCTGCTTGAATCTCTCCTCGAAACTGTCGGGACCATTGTAAGGTGATCCCAAAAATGGTGACCCATCAGATATCTCGATGGGGTGGTTCGGTGTACCGGACGGTGGCATGGAAGGATCGGTATCCTCATCGACCTCCATCTCATTGCCACCCGAAAAGTGGTCTTCAGGTCCAAGTGGGTTATGACCCACTAGTTCTTCCAAATAGGCATCAGGGTTGTACAGGCCCTGATAGACGGGTGCTGGGTAGTTGTAAGGTGACTGGTGAAGAGGAATGTAGGATTGGTGGGAGTTGTGGGGCTCATTTTCAGAATGAGGCCCAAAAGAGTGTGGTAGGGAAGGTGAGGTACTCAATGACACTGAGTGCCTGGCTGGTTCAACGAATGACCTCCAAAGATCTCGGGCAGCAGTGTTATGGGATGCTGATGGGGTTCGCCTATGCGAAGGCCCTGCCTCATGGTCATGAGAGGTGGCGAATGCTCCTCGTCCCCTTCCTCGTACACGTGGCGGCATCTTGAACCTGTCAAAAATCAAACAAGTGGCACAACAAATATATATAAGACAAAGTTAGAAAATAAAAGAAATTTGAACATTTCCTAAGTTCTTTGTCTAGACTCGAAAATCGAGGAATGTGCAATTGTGTAACTGAGATTAAACACAGAAGGCTAGTGTTTAATTCACTCAGAGTTGGCTCTGATACCAACCTGTCACACCCCGACCTCCACGTGTCACCGGTGGGCCCGGTGTGGGGTATGGTGACGTAGTTGGCATCGTCATAGACAAACAACACAATATAATAATGCACAGCGGAAGCAGAATAGATTCATTTCAACTTTAAATACAATGTAACAATAAATATCACGAGTAGTTGAAACGGATCCACAGGCGGATCAAATAAAATAAGAAAATTGTTCAACAGTTTTATTGTCGTCCGAGCTTGCGAGACTATTGTGGACGCTCTAGGAGACAGCCAGCCTATTTCGTTTAGTACCTGCACTTAACCTTTTGGGAAAATACGTCAGTTTACACTGGTAAATACAAATTAACTGACTCATTTTGAAAATGATTGAAAATTGATTTAAATGCACATGGCATAAATATTTTTATAACTTGGGATAATTATGCAATATAAACTTGTGAACGAATTACATGCTACTCGTACGTTTGGTAGCCCGGGATCTTGTCCGGGTTAAAGATTAATAGACACACCACATTAAAGAGTTATACACGACGGGTGTACGCCTACACCCCGTGCTCTGGTCGTGGCCATCTCGTAAGATAATGCCAAGGATATCCGGGACACGGTCATTAACCCCCCAAAGGCTTAAAGTAAAACAAGACTGTTTAAACGAGCCGATCAAATTATTCCAATTGCATACCCAAGGGTGCAAGATTTGTACGCTCGATCAAGCGGTATTCTATATACCGTACCCCAAGCCCGTATAGGGAAAATAAGTCAAAATGTATTTACCTGAGTAAGTATGAATCACAATTGGTAAGTGTAGGTAGCTTTTACCGGGCCTCCTATTCTGGAACAAAGGTTTATAATAACCTATTAGATTCCTAACGGGTCTTTTATTTAAGCCTAAGCTTGACCGGTTAGTTTTAAGGACGATACGGTTCAAGCGCACGATTAAGCGAAGACCGGATAGAATGTGTTTTAGACCCGATAAGTTTGAATACTTGTATAATATGGGTATACTAAATACATTCTGGATTTTGAGATAAAAATGATAACGTTTGACCCGTTTCGGTCAATTTATGCAAACTAGTTACATAAACCGAACCGTACGCTAAAAGGGCGTTACGGGTAGGCAAAAGAGTCATATGCAAGTTCCCTGAGATAATATGCTTTAAATATGATATAATATCAGCAAGTTATGTTCTATATTGCCCCGAATGAATTTGAACTCAATTTATGCCTTATAAGGGCATTTTGGTCATTTAAAAGATTATAAAAGAGTTAAATTGGAAATCTGAGTTACGGGTCTGATTTATACAGTAAATATACTTAGTTTGACATATTATAACAGTAGGGTATGACCCGTATACAAAACTTATCATTTAAAATCAAACTATGCACCGTAGGGGTATTTTGGTAATTTCACAAGGGCTAAAAATGTCAAAACTGGGAATCTGAGTTCAAAAACTTATACTTACTGTTATTTTATAAAAATATGCTAATTACATCAGTAGGTATGAATCTTATGTGTTTAATATGTGTTTAACGCATACTATGCGCTAAAAACGCTTAGAAAGCGATTTAGAGCCGTTTCCGGGTTTTTAAAAGAAAGCTGAGATTTTTATATTTCCAGAATGCTCAAAATAATCTATTTAGCAAATAAAATCAGTAGAAAAAGGTTTGGGGTCAAAAGGATGTATAAAACTCATTTTATGGCTTAAACGGTCAAAACCGGCATTAACCGAATCGACTTAGCGACCTATGATACGATCAGCCAAAAATTAAATAAAAATCATCAAAAATCCCAAAATATTATATAACATCAGTGGGTAAAAAGTTTTATATCAGAAAGTGGCCTTAAATTGGTTATACGCTAAATGCGCCGATTATGTAACATAAAGCTTTAGTTTTACGATATCGGCCATAACTCAAAATCTGGACCACCAACTGATCTCAAATTTTCGGTGCAAGTTTATAAATTAGAAATAAAGATTTCTACTCTTTCACTTTTCCAAAAATCACGTTTTATATCAAAAAGGGCAAAATAGTCAACTTTAAGCATAAATCGGAAACATGCATATGAATCGGTTAAGCATAGACTCAAGTAGTAAAAATTCCAGAGAGTTAAACTTAAATAAAAATGGTCAAAAATAAACTCTAATACAGATCTCAAACATGCATGCACGGATCCGAATCGAGAGTCAAAGAATAAGTCGTTTTGTAAGACTTTCGGTTCCAATCCGGGCTTATACTAAAGATTGTCGAGTTGATCATGGTAAAACATATTCTTACATTCATTATAAAGCTATTTTTGATGATCAAACTGATTGCATGTCATCTACATTACCATTTACGCTATATTTCACAAAAACAATTTCTGTTGACTTTTTAAGAATAACTTTGACTCGACAAATAGCATGCTTAGAGTGGGAATCAGAGAATGCCCTTTTGAGGGTTTATTTCCCACATAAATACCAACTTATAAGTGGTTTCAATTTGAGAAATGACAGAGCAAAATTCGTTTAATCGAAAAGTCAAACTATATGAACAACGGTTTGACTTTTGGCTAATAATCAAAGCTAGAACGAATTAGAGAATGATATGAATGCTTACAAAGGTCCTAATGCAGCCTAGATAACACTTGGAAGTTGCCTTGTCGATCAGATTGCTCCTGGAATGCCTTGTGAGTTCTTGCAAGTTTGTATGTGTTCTTGTTACTAACACAAGTGCCTCAAAAGTGAACAAATGATCTGATTAAATGGTGTTTTCAGGAGTTGTAAGAGTGCACCAGGGGTCCCAACATGCATGAGGGCTGATTGGTGAGTTTTAGAGGTGATACAAGCTGTCAAGCACTCAAAATTCGGACCCAAAATGGCCTAATTCGCGAGTTCTGCATCTGGGCTTGGGTCGCGGCCCGCATTAGGAAGCCCAGGCGGGCCGCCTGGTGTCTGCAGCTGCCAAACTTTGATTAAAAGTGGCAGTTTTGGTCCCTGTCTTCGCACGCGAGGTTTTGGCTGCTTATCTTGACTCGTAAACCCCCCAAATCTGATTTTTAGGAACCTTGGGACTTTTACCAACATGGTAAATCCTCGGTTAACTTTGCGCTCACCCGAAAAGTCATGAAATTCGACGTTGACGCTTTTAACCCCTCAATTACGGTTTTGGCCATAACTTTCTCATACGATAACGAAACTTCATGAAATTTTTACCACATATTCTAGTGAGTATATTTTAGCATTACAAAGCTTCGGGTCTGCCAAAAGTTCACTCAGAGGTATAAATTCAACATGTTGACACTTTTAGCCCCTATAGTTTGTAATTCCTCACTTTCGGGCAATTTCCGCTTTGTATGATCCATGATCCATCCGTTTAGGGTTATAAACATTATGTAGGGTTATCATAGAGCCTATTTATCCATTGTTGACACTTTGGACCCTTACGTTCCATAGTTTTCACCGTTTGTCAACTTTAGTCCCTCTAAAGTTTATTTTCACATACCGGAAGTCTATGACACGTGTCAATGCATTATTGGACGTAATTTTTTCGAGGTGTTACATTGAGTCCTTTAATTTAAATGTTCCTGCTAATTCTTGGTGGTTTGATTCTGGTTCTATGGTTCATGTTACCAATTCACTTCAGGGATTCCTTACAATCCGGAAGCTGGGAAGAAACCAAAGAACACTTAAAGTTGGGGATGATCGGGAATTAGAAGTGAAGTCCATAGGAACATTACAATTATTTTTGAAAACTGGTTTATGTATTAAACTTTATGATACCTTATATGTTCCTGAGGTAACTCGGAACCTTATATCAGGACCAAAGTTAGACATGGACGGTTTTGTCGTTTCTCATGGTCATCGCAAACTCTCTATTCTCTATGATTCCGTTGTTTATGGTACTGGCATTTTGGATGGTGGTCTCTATAGATTAGAACTAGATGATAATTTTTCCAAATCTTTGTTGTCATATAATATAAATAAATCACTCACAAAGATGGAAAAGAAACAAATTCGAGACTTAGAGACTTCATCTATGTTGTGGCATCAACGTTTAGGCCACATCTCAAGAGAACGATTAAATCGTCTCGTGAAGGATGAAGTCTTACCTCTTCTCGATTTCACTGATTTTGGAACATGTGTCAAATGTCTTAAAGGCAAAATGACATCAGCGAATAAGAAAGGTGCCACTAGGAGCTCTAATTTATTAGAACTCATTCACACTGACATTAGTGGTCCCTATCAAATCGCTGGCATCACAAGACATACTTCATTTATCACTTTCATTGATGATTATTCTCGTTACATGTACTTGTATCTTATTAAGGAAAAGTCTGAATCTCTTACAACCTTTAAAGATTATAAAGCTGAAGTTGAAAAGCAATTAGATCGTCAGATTAAAGTTGTGAGATCAGACAGAGGCGGTGAATATTATGGAAGACATACTGATGTGGGTCAAGCTCCTGGTCCATTTTATGAGTTTTGTAAGGGCCAGGGGATTGTGAACCAACACACCATGCCTGGTACACCTCAGCAGAATGGTGTCGCTGAACGAAGAAATCGTACCCTTATGAACATGGTGCGCAGTATGTTAGCCAACACTAATTTACCATTATTCCTCTGGACTGAAGCGTTAAAAGCAACTGTTCATATACTCAATAGAGTTCCTTCTAAGTCTGTCCCTAAAACTCCTTATGAACTTTGGACAGGAAGGAAACCGAGTCTTAAATATATGAAAGTATGGGGCAGCATTGCTGAAGCAAAACTCTATAATCCTTTCCTAAGGAAACTTGACCCTAAAACAGTTACCTGTTTCTTTATCGGGTATCCTGATCATTCAAAGGGTTATCGTTTCTATTGTCCTTCCCATGTCACCCGTATTGTTGAAACCAAGCGTGCTGCGTTCCTGGAGGATTTCAAGGTCAGTGTGTAACAACTCTCACTAAAATTAATGCTTAGGGTGGCAATTAGCTATTAAGAAAACCCTAAATGAGAAACCCAAGTAATTCTGCACTAACCCTAAAATTTTCGAAACAATCGGAATCAGGATCAGGGCCCCTAAAACTCAGGGGGGGTTAAACCCTAATCGATATTATCCTCTAAATTCGTTGCCTGAATTGAATTAAACAAAACTGTCAACTCACCCAAGCTACTGGACACGAAACCTACCCTACCCTAAATTGGCATCCCAGGCGATACGCGGGAGGTTCCCCGAATTCTTCCGCGACACGCGGGAGATGCAAATTTTCAGTATAAATAGAGGGCCTTGGGACTTGAATCTGGAAGTCGAAACATCGGCCAAACGCTTTCTGTACGACGAGTTATCACACTTATACTACAAATAAACACACACACTACTTTCGAATTGCTGCCGCAAAACAGGGTAATCACTCGATCGCTATTACGATTCATTTTCCGAGATCAATATATCCAATGGATGTTTAAGTGCCGCCCACATTGGGTTATACTTTGTCGTTCGTCGTTAAATCGATGAATGTTTAAGTATTGCACTTTGTCGTTCGTTGTGAGAATTTGATCTCGTGAGTTATCGTGACTGCTGTATTGATCACTAACCCAGTTTTGTGTGCATTATTATTGAAATTAGGTTAACCAGGCTAAATCATATTCTGTCCGTGTTAAATCTGCAATGTGAGTCATTCTCTTTTTATCAACTGTTTTACAATACTCCAAATTATTTTTCAGAGTTATAATTACAGTGATTAAGTTTATGTAATCACCAAATTACAGCCAGTATGTGGGGTATTGTGCACATTACTACAGTTTTAATCACATTAGGTGGGCGAACCTAAAATTAAGTGATATACGTCATTCATTGGGGCAGCCAATGGTGATATGACCACAGTCACAGATCCGGTCGAGTGACAAGTACTGTGGGTAGTTGGTTGATAATAAACATATGTAAAAACTCTTAATACTGTGAATTATAACAAATGTGTCGTTTTCAGTAAATAGAATGATTCACTCAGTATTTCCCGCTGACAAAACCTTTTTCAAACATGTTTCAGGTGATCTATTGTAATTCAGGAAAAGTGCTGGGGAGCATTTCAAGCTTAAGATAGTGGCTCAATATAAAATATGTTTTGAAATAAAGATTTATCAGTAAAATCTTATGTATTGTAAATTATCGGGGTTTTATCCCGAATTGTGAAATAAAATAATCGGGAAAAGTTTTTAGCTTTAAAACGATCCTGACGATAAAATTCCGCTGCTAAAATTACATAAATAAATATCACGGGATTTCTGTCCCGCGGCTCCTGAAACGGGTCAAACCGGGTCGGGGGCCGTGACACAGTGGGAGCAGTACCAACCCTTACGAAGAATTGCAAGAAGTACAAGACGCGGGGGGGAGAGACTCGTCGCTTACCATTACTCCGTTTACTCCTCTTGTACCCCATGCAACTGCACCTGAAGCCACTGCACAAATTCCATCTCCACAACCAGAACCCATTATACCTCATAACGAAGGCACATCAAACGCTCAAAACCAAGACAACGCTGAACCCGAAAATCAGCTCAGGAGGTCATCTAGGCAGAAACGGCCTACTAATTGGGATGATTATGTTACCTACCTGACTGAAATGGATGCTGGAAAGCTCAATGATCCTATCTCTTATAATGAAGCCATTAGCAGTGATCAGTCTTCTGAATGGAACAAAGCAATGATTGATGAGCTTGAATCCATGAATAAAAATGACGTTTGGGATTTGGTAGAATTACCCAACGGTGTCAAACCTGTAGGTTGTAAATGGGTGTTCAAAACAAAACTGGATCCGAATGGGAACGTTGAACGCTATAAAGCGAGATTGGTTGCAAAGGGCTACACTCAGAAAGAGGGAATTGATTATCAAGAGACGTTTTCACCTGTCACTCGTAAAGATTCATTAAGGATCGTTATGGCCCTAGTAGCTCATTTTGATTTAGAGCTGCATCAGATGGACGTCAAAACTGCTTTCCTTAACGGAGACTTAGATGAAGATGTTTACATGAAACAACCTGAAGACTTTAAACCTGAAGGTCAGGAGCATCTAGTCTGTAAGTTGAAGAAATCCATTTACGGGTTAAAACAAGCATCACGTCAATGGTACCTCAAGTTTGATGAAGTCATGAAAAGGCAAGGTTTTATGAAGAATCAAGTGGATCAATGCACCTACCTCAAGATGAGTGGGAGTAACTTTACTATACTTGTCCTTTATGTAGATGATATTCTATTGGCAAGTAATAGTTTAGACATGTTGCATGAGTCGAAGCGGTTACTCTCGCATAACTTCGACATGAAGGATCTCGGAGATGCTTCTTACGTCATTGGCATCGAAATTCACCGAGATAGACACAAAGGGATCTTAGGATTGTCTCAAAATACCTACATAGATCGTGTCCTTACACGTTACAACATGCAACAGTGCAAACCCTCCGTCGCTCCAGTAGTTAAGGGAGATGTTTTCGGTTCATTCCAGTGTCCGACAACAGAGGTTGAAAAGGAGCAAATGAGCCAGATACCTTACGCGTCAGTAGTCGGGAGCCTGATGTATGCTCAAGTCTGTACTCGCCCAGATATCGCTTATATTGCTGGAATGCTAGGTCGTTATCAGACTAATCCTGGCCTAGATCACTGGAAAGCAGCTAAGAAGGTCCTTAGGTATCTGCAAGGGACGAAAGACTATAAACTGACCTATAGAAGAAGTGATCACTTAGAAGTGGTAGGTTATTCTGATTCTGACTTTGCCAAATGCAAATATGACAAGAAATCCACTTCGGGCTACATCTTTATGTTAGCAGGCGGACCTATCTCATGGAAGAGTCATAAACAACAGTTAACTACAACTTCCACGATGATGGCAGAATACATTGCTGTTTACAATGCAACCTGTCATGGAATGTTGCTTAGAAATCTGATCACTGGACTCAAAATCGTTAATTCCATTTCTAGACCATTGAAGCTTTACTGTGATAACTCAGCTATCGTTAGTTTCTCGAACAATAACAGTTCGACTGGAGCTGGTTTATATCTCGATACAAACTACTTGTTCGTACGTGAACGAGTTGAGGAAAATAATCTTTGTATTGAGTATATTAGTACTAAAGATATGCTAGCGGATCCGATGACTAAAGGTCTCCCACCTAAAGTTTTCGAAGAACATGTAACGAATATGGGACTTACTAAAGACCTTATTTAATGGCATATTGTACTAGCTTATGTTTTAATTAATGAAATTTCCTCAGTTTGATTTTGTATGTCTCTAACATATGTTCTGCCGGTGTAATGACATATAGACAAATATAAATACAAATCAGACGCTAAAGGGCTTATACATATTTTGGTCGTAACTATTAGGTTTTAAATTGAGGCTATAGTATGATTAATGGGGGTCCTGAGTCGAATGATGATTCAACGGCTGTATTTCTCTGCTATAGTTCTGGGTTTAAAGCTAAAATGAGTGTTAACTCCTGGCCAGGCTTACCTAATACTCATGATAAATGATTACTCGGCTAAGTAGGAGAATGTGAGATTAAATATATTATTAATGTAATATTTAATCTTGTAGCCTTTATAATCATTTATATTATATTAGATCAAAATATTAATAACCTATTAATAATTAGTTGGTAATTGTTGATGGACCATATTACCCTTATTAACTAATTAGGTTTCCTCTTGGGTGTATAAATAAGGGGATTATTAGAGAGTTTAAGGGTTACACAAATTACACAATCACAAACCCTCATAACATCAATTTTCGTCTCTCTCCCCATAACCGAAATCAACCCTACTTTCGGTTCTTCACCATCATCACCTTACACCCTAAGGAGGAACCAGATCATCCTGATAATCATGTCGAACTCTATGGCTGCATCTCTGACTGGATTCTCTACCGGCATGCCTGCTGTAACAGGTATGTTATTCATGTTTTCCATTATGTTTAAATAGAACTGATCCAACATTTTTGTGGTATAAATAGAGGGATTTGCAATCAGTGTTCATATGCCCTTAGTGACTAAACTGTAGTTAGAAGATAATTCCATAACTATATGATCATGATCTTGCTTTTATAAGGCGTGAGGTTCTACGAGGAGGGATTTAGGATCTGAAAGCTGAGGCGTGAGGGGAGGGCTACATGTACGTAATTCGTTGCTCTATGTACAACCGGGGGTGTAAACGAGTCAAGTCACTCATGAACTACTCGAGATCACCTCGCTAAAATTTCGAATCTAGCCGAGCTTAAACAAGCTCTAGCTTGAGCTTTAGAAATAGAGCTCGAAACAGGCTGAGCTCTAGCATAATAGGCTCAGCTCGGCTTGTTTACACCTATGCAGTTAATATCAGTGATATATCGGTTATATCGGTCCCTTGGTAAAATATCGGTACCGATATTATCGGCGATATTGACCGATATTTGACCCATATAACCGATTTATCACCGATATATCACTGAATAATTGGTGTTAAATTGCTATATATATAAATTCTGCATTATATTAAAATTACCGATATCTCACCGAGATAACCTATATTTCAAATATCGATCCTTGACCGGTATCCGATATTTTACCGCATTAACTGCATAGGTTTACACCCCTATGTACCACCAATAGATGCATTTGCATCTGTCTCGTCTCTTTTTACATATCAGCCATTTTTATCGAGTAAAACATTCATTACCTCTTCCTTATTTTGTTTCTTTTAAGTTTCACCTTTCTACAGACCCTAATTTGTAGTGCTAATGGGTAAAAAGTTTGAAAATTTATAAACTTGTTGCAAGAGTGAGGTTTGGCCAATTTTGTGACTTTCGTCTAAAGGTTTGTTTTTTCGCATCTGGATCCAAAAGGTTTAAAATCTTGCCACTATCACCCAGCTCATTAACTCCATCCATTTTTCTCAGTCAAGTCAGGGGTATTTTTGTCTTTTTTATTAACTTAAAGGGCAATTCAGTCTTTTTCACTTTCTGTACAAGCATTTCCCATAATGTACTTCAAAAAAAGGCATACCATTGCAGCCGTTTTTAGGTCAAATTGGGTTATTTAAAAAAGAGAAACCACGGGTGAACAACTAACTGGGTTATCTTCTTCAATCTTAAGAAACCCTAGAGAAACTGCTCGATCAAGAAACCATTCTTCCTCTTCAATCCTGCTCGATTAAGGTTCTTTTTCTGCTCGTTTTTTATTTTGCCCATCGATTTTTGTTTGTTCAGTTTCGTATGATTTTAGTTTGCTCGATTTCCTATGGCTACCAATCGATCTTTTCTTTTTGTAATAGACATCAATATGATTTTAAATGTTTGCTGCATATGTTCTTGCTTTTGATTGCAGAATTGATTTTGTTAATTAGGGCTAAATCATCTTCAATCATGTTCTACTGAGGTTGTTTTTTATTTGATTTTGATTATTATTATTATTATTTCAACGTTTTAATTTAACTAATTATGTTGAATGATTCACACATAGGCGATTTTGTTTTTTGAAATATTAGCCAAGAGTAAGAATGTGACTTTTATGATATCATTTTCAACATGAATTGCAGCCGTTTTTAGTTTTTTTACATCTTTGTTGAAATATTAGCCAAGAGTAAGAATGTGATTTTTATGATATCAGAACAGGAGCTATGTTTTGCACTACAGAAACAGTAGTAATCGTTTGATGTACCGGTTTCTTTACATTGGCATTACATAAATAGTTCCATGTGATGTATGCTTCTAGTTTTACGTATAATACTTCGTTAAGACCTTTCCAGTGGTAAACATGTTAGTAGTTGGCCTCTTGTGTAGGTAAGTCAATGTAAGTAAAACTTTAAGCATTCTCGTCAACATAGTTATTGATAGCGCAGATAGCGTTCGCTATCGCGCGCTTCGTAGCGAAGCGCCAAGGTCTCGCAATCTGTATGTAGCGACTGAATAGCGTGATTGTAGCGGATTCCGGCGACGAATTCCGGCTGGAAACCTGCAATTTCTGCCGGAAACTTGCTGGAAAATAAGAGAAAGAAGAGCGGGCTGCGTTTTCTTGCGTTTTAGTCTTTCAAGGGTTAAAAAACTTTATGGATTTTAACATTTAACCCCTCTATCTTTCATTAGTTTACATTTAGTCCCTAAAACTTGTAAAAAATTACATAACAGTGTAAAATTAGTTTGTGTATTTTTAACATTTCACCCCCCTATTTTCACTAGCTTACATTTGGTCATTAAACTTCTAAATTTATACATAAAAAGGTCTAAAATTAACATTATATATGTATAAAAAATTTATATTAGCTATTTTTTATTTCTTAAATTTTTAACTACCTTATCGCTAAAAACGAAATAGGTACCTTGTCGCTATATGGCGCTATTCGCTATCGATAATTATGCTCGTCAGTAAACTTTAATTAAGCATGCGTGTTCGAATCATTTAAGTATCTATTTATGCGTGTTTGATGACATTTTGCATATGGGTGTTAGACTTACCAAAGGCCCCTTCTTGTTGGTATTGTGAAATTTTAGCAAATTCTGGTATAACTACCACTAATCAGTTAATTCAGTTCACACACACACACACACACTACATGCTTTTTCCTCTTTTTTTAACCTAGGTTTTGTAGTCCTTTATTTACAGTTACTTTCTGTTTTTGAACGATTTCATAGATGTAACGTAACTGAAAGCTTGAACACAATGTATATTCGTAATGTATTTGTTACAGTTTGGATCAATTATCTTAAAATTGCGTAATCATGTGATCGGTATTACGTATAAGATTTTATATGTAGACTGGAGAAAGTAATAGTAATTAGACGGCATAGTCCTCGATCTGATAGATCAAGCCCTAAATTGTGAATATTTTGTGTTAAATTGATTATCGAGCCGGGGGTCTCACTGAAAGCAGTCTCTCTATTCCTACGGGGTAGAGGTAAGACTGTCTACATCTTACCCTCCTTAGACCCTACCTTAGCTTTGCTGTTGGTGGGATTTACTGAGTATGATGATGATGATACAAGTATTCAAAAGACTGAATTGCCCTTTAAGTTAACAAAAAAGACGAAAATACCCTTGACTTAACGGAGAAAAATGGATGGAGCTAACGAGCGGATGAAAATGGCAAGATTTCAAACCTTTTGAATCCAAATGCGAAAATACAAATCTTTGGACGAAATTCGCAAAACTGGCCAAACCTCAGGGACGAAAATGGGATTTTACTCCTTGTTGCAACAACAATGTGCAATAATTTCATTTCTTTCTTCTTCTTACAGAGTTTGTAATCTGTAGTTGTATTAACCATAATCAAGAAAGATGGAAAGCAACACTACCTCTAGCGATGAACAAAGATATCAAGTTAGAAGATTGGAAATAACCGACAAGAACAAGGGATTCATGGAACTACTGCAACAACTTACAGTTTGTGATTCTGTAACAGACGAAGAATTCCAAAAACGATTCGAAGAACTTAAAGCATACGGTGATGATCATGTCATATGTGTGATTGAAGACCTGAATTTATCAAAGATTGTTGCAACTGGAAGTGTGTTTATCGAGAAGAAGTTCATAAGGAGTTGTGGGAAAGTTGGACATATTGAAGATGTTGTGGTTGATTCGGGTGCTCGAGGGATGCAGTTAGGGAAAAAAGTTGCGGGGTTTCTTGTGGATCATGCTCGTTTAACGGGTTGTTATAAGGTGATTCTTGATTGCAGTGAGGATAACAGAGCTTTTTATGAGAAATGTGGGTTTAAAAAGAAAGAAATTCAGATGGTCAAGTATTTCATTTGAGATCAGATACAAATAACATGATTTTCTCTTCATAATTTATTACATGACTTGCATACAACTTTGACATTGTTGTTGTTGTTGACTTTCATTGACTTACAACTACTCATGCCTTCGTAAATTTCTGGTCCTAATTTATTACATGACTTTCATTGTTGTCTTCTGAGGCTGGCTTCATGCACATCTGTCAAAATTAGCCCGTTACTCTAGAAATTTAGAAATAGAGTAAACTTTCGTTTTGCTCCCCGTGGTTTAGTCACTTTAACGGTTTTACCCCAAACCTTTAAAAATAGCCATTTTACTCCCTGATGTTTTGGTTTTGTTGCCAGTTTGCTCCCTGCAAGGAGCAAAATGGAAAAACAAACAATTTGGATGGAGTTAGAGGCGGGGAGCAAACTGGCAAAAAAACCGAAACATCAGGGAGTAAAATGACTATTTTTAAACGTTTGGAGCAAAACCGTTAAAGTGACCAAACCACAGGGAGCAAAACGAAAGTTTACTCTTAGAAATATTAGCATTTCGGCGAGCTAATATGTAAAATTGACAGAAGGGATTATACTTGGTTTATGTATAAAGATGGTTAATATTAAGAGAGTGATGATATATGCAGCTTTTGGTTGTACGTAGAACTTACTTCATCACACATAACGAAACTTCTTGCGTACGTGAAGTTCCCGCCTCGGCTATAAGGGTGGAAGAGGCACCCATTTTGGAACCATATTCATCCCATTAAGCCGGAGACCAGTAGGAAGATTCCACCTTATTTGAACCCATGTCATCCTATTTCAAGCCAAAAGGTATGGCTGGCAAAACAGATCTAATTGTGTTAAACAGGTTAGAGACGACGCGATTAAAACAAGTATCAAACATGACAACGAATCATTTAACTACTTTATATCTCATGTTTGTTACTTTTTTTTTATATATTTTAGAGTAAACTGCTATTTTGGTTCCTGAGGTTTTGTCACTTTTGCCACTTTAATCCAAAACTCAAATGTTTTGCATCTAGGTCCCTGTGGTTTCAGTTTTATTGTCATTTTGGTCCAAAAGTGAAATCAGGTCATATTTGTTTTATAAAATCCGGCTATTTTGTTTTTTTTTCCTCAGGGGCACTTAATTATGTGCTCACTCTCTTAGCCAGACTATGTTGTCTTAATCGGGTCCACGCTGGCGTCAGAGTTTGGCTAACGGCATTCCCCGGGAAACCATACCACCCACTGCCAGTGGCAGGGGCTAGCTCCGTCACAAGAGAGAATCTCTTTGGGATAACGCACGGTGGACTAAAACCCGGGGTGGCTCGGGCTCGGGCTCGAACTCGTGACCTAGGGGCTGGAATAACTAGCCTTCATTGCCTTTATCCATCAAATATAGCACTAGTGGGGATTAAATTACAACAAGTGATGGATTCGGAACTATTAAATTACATGTGTATTTTTTATTAAACAAGTTTAATCGTGTAATAAAAAGTTTAAGAATTCGAGTAAAGGATGGAGCACTCAACTACCCATTTACATATAATCCACTACTCATCAAACCGGTTGGGCAGGCCCAAACTATTTCTAACATAGCCCCATAGAAGTGGGTCAATGTTAAAACATTTGGCAGGCAATCCAATTGGATTAAGAACCAGCCCAATGAGCTCATCAATAGTGTCGTAAATGGGGTTGTTTCAGTTTTATTAATTAGTGGGGTAGTTAATTAATTAGGGTCGTAAATGGGGTTGTTTCAGTTTTCATTGTAAGGCTATATAATAGCTCTTGTTATTTGCATTTGAGGTATGAATGAAAAATTTAGAGAATTATCTCGAGTCTTGCTTTTTGCTAATTTCTTTTGAACTTGATCCATTCAACAGATTATCTATCAACCGATTGGTATATATCATTATCCTTATGTATATTCGAATGATCCATAGGTTCTGGTTTCTATTTGATTGATTTACGTTAAATTAGGGTTTATACTTTTGATCTGACCCATAAGTTTGGTTATTTGGCTGTTTATACTTTCTATTTGATTGATAAAGTTTGGTTTATTTATTACAACTTATTTGAAGTTTAAATATTTAGTTTGAATTCGTAGGTTTATTTAATCTGAGTTTGAATTCGGTTAGGATTAGTTTATGTGTGGTATAAACAGAGGCTTATGTATTCGGTTAGAGCACGTTTCGAGGTAAGTTTTACATCAGTCGACTCGTATCCTCGTTCTAATCAAAAGCCCTAAAACATCGGTTTGTAATTCTGAAAAAAAAAAAAAAAACTTAACTCTGTTAAGTTATTTTAACGGCGGACCAATATACAAACAAAATGAAAATGTTGGGACCACTGTCAGGAATAAACTCAGTAGGAATTATTATTGGCCAAAAATAAGCAATTCGAATATATATAATCCAATTTGCCTTTTGTTTTATGTTTGATCCTAAATGATAAGAAACAGATACTCAAAACTGGTTGTTAGTAGCTAACACCCTAATCAATTAACATACAAATGCCACTGTTCATATGCTCTTAGTGACCAAACTGGAGTTCGAAAAATAGTTCCACAACTATTTGATATTGGTTTTTAAAAGGGCAAGGTTCTATTAGGCGTGTAGGTCCCAAAAGCCGAGGCCCGCAGCAAAAGCTTCATGTACGTGATGTGTTGCTTTATGTATAACCGAATAACCTTTATGTAGTACCAAATTGTATAGAACTAGTTGATGCCCCGCCCGCGTTGCGGGGCGATGGTCGAATAATGAGCGAGTGTTACTTAGCTCATTGACACGAAAAACAATTAAATCGAGTCAACCAATTAAAACAAAACACTTTTATAGTTTTGATAAAAAAAAACTAAAACAATGGCAATATTGTAATTTTTAACTGAGTGAAAGTTGTATTTTTTGACTGAGGTAAAATCGTAATTTGCCAAAAGCTAAAGTAATGGCAGTACTGTAAATTTGAACCAGGGGCAAATTTGTAAATTTTCACAGGGGCAATTTCGTAATATTGAACTTGGGGTAACAACGTAAAATAAATTTGAACTAAGGGCACAAGCGTAATTTTAAGCTGAAGGCAAAAGCACAATTTTATTTTGAACCTAGGGCAAAATCGTAATTTTGAGTTGGGGGCAAAAACATAATTTTATTTTGAACTGGGGAAAAAACATAATTTTGAAATGAGGGCGAAATCACAATTTTTTAAACGGGGAAAATCACATTTTTTAACAGAGGGCAAAATCGTAATTTTTAGCTGTGGGCAAAAACAAAATTTTATTTTGAACTGGGGGCGAAAAGGTAATTCTAAGTTGAGGGCAAAACCACAATTTTATTTTGAATGGAGGGAAAAATCGTAATTTTGAGCTGGGGACAAAACCGTAATTTTAAAGAAAGACAAAAACGTGATTTTAGAATGGATATAAAATAATAAACTGGTTGGTCCAATGGGAGAGTGCCATGCAAAGTCGTAATTTTGAATTGAGGGCAAGATCGTAATTTTGAGATGGGGACAAAAAGCGTAATTTTATTTTGAGCTGGGGGCTAAAACGTAATTTTAAAATGGATATAAAACAATAAATGTGTTGGTCCAATGGGGGCCCTAACTTGGTAATTTGAGCTGGGGACAAAAACGTAATTTTTTTTGAGCTGGGGATAAAACCGTAATTTTAAAGAAAGACAAAAACGTGATTTTAGAATGGATATAAAATAATAAACTGGTTGGTCCAATGGGAGAGTGCCAGGCAAAGTCGTAATTTTGAATTGAGGGAAAGATTGTAATTTTGAGATGGGGACAAAAAACGTAATTTTATTTTGAGCTGGGGGCTAAAACGTAATTCTAAAATGGATATAAAACAATAAACGTGCTGGTCCAATGGGGGAGTGCCAGGCAGCTGCCTGGCACTATTCCCCTAACTTGCTAAATGTATATATAGGAAATGCCTGGCACTATTCCCCTAACTTGCTAAATGTATATATAGGAAATATATATACAATTTTAACCATTTTTTAATATTTTTGTTATAAATTTTATATGCAACATAATATATCCTATTTGGTTATTGTATTACAATTCTATTTATAAATTAATCGTTATTGTTGTATAAATATATAATGAAAAAGTATATCATACAATATGTCTTAACGTACGCTGCGTATGCGATGGCAAAATCGCAGGTCATGTTACAAAAAAAAATGAAAATCGCATGTTTCAAAAAAACTGAAAATCGCATGTACATAAAAAAGGGAAATCAGATGTTCCAAAAAAAAAAAAATCAAAATCGCATGTACATAAAAAAGTGAAATCACATGTAAAAAAATGAAAGCCGTGTGTTATAAACCAAATTTCGCTTATTGATACTAAATCCCGTACGCAACGTACGTTAAGGCATTTTGTACAATAAACGACCTCATATATAATTGATATATTAATTAGAAATTTGGTTAGTAACAAGTTTCTTTAGGTTTGCGAGCCAGCTTGATAAATGAAGTTCGAGTTCAGGCTCAGGCTTGTATATTAAACAAGCTTATTTTTAGGCTTCAGCTTAGGCTCGTTTATTATACAAGCTTATTTTTAGGCTCAAACTCGTTTGTAGCTCAGCTCAATTCAAGATTTTAGTGAGCCGATCTTTCAAATCAAAACTATCTTCAAGTGCCTTATCAGCCTTTTCGTGATCAACAACTTTTTTTTGGTAAGAAACCAATTCAAAAGTTAACTTTGATTTCCCTGGATAAAACCACAAATATGGAGGATTGAAGACATTTAAAATGCGTGTTAAAAATATCCATATCTTCTTTTGTCGCCATGTAGCCATAAAGCTTTCGTTTACCATCGACATTTAACAAAACGGGATCAGAATCCCATGTAGTTCGGTCTGTACCTTAGTCTTCGAAGTGCTTTTTCAGTTGTTCGGCTTTTATGTAACCAACAGCTGAGGACTCAAATATCAGCACACTGATACCCATGTGCCCTTCTGGCCCGTAAGAATGGCAGCCTTTTATCGCTCCATATGACTTGAAGTAATTAAGAAGTTCTTGGTTCCCCATGCCTAACCACTGAAAGCAAAGTTACATTTCAGTTACATAATTATAATACAAAATAATAATAATAATAATTCTTTTCATACATGTACATGATAATGCCTATCAATCATATAATAACTTCTTATTGTTTGAGTGAGCAGGTTCAATTTGATTTACTGCCTAACTATGAAGTGAGAGAAGAAGAATTTAAAAACAACGTATGCATGAGATTCTTATGGACCTTTTGCAAAATATTGTTAAGACTGCAGATTATTATTAGAGCAGGTTCAAACACGTCAAAGTTTTAGTGATGTAACCTCCTAAATTCATGTTAACGGGATCGTGTTCTTGACGACAATATAGTTATTATTTATCTACTTTTTTACTGGTCTTTGAAGGTGGCTAATTTGAGGCATAGGTACTTTCATGGCGTTAGGCTAGAGATTGTTCCTGCTTTAAAATTTTCATCCAATATAAACAATATCTGGAATACTATAAAGGAGAACAAAACACTTGATGCTCACAAGGTAATGGTTATACTGTTATAGACCCTTCCAATCTGGAAAATTTTTTATGCTTTCTTTTATTAGTAACAATGTATTTATTGAAAATGCCATTTACCGATCAAGGTCCTATCGAATTTGAGAAAGATTGTTGCTCTGGGTATTAACGTTGATCTGATGAAAGACTCCATCTTCCATAGTCTTTCATCAGTTACCAAAGGCAGAGAATCTTTTGCCGCGTTAATAACGGCGTTATGCAAACGCTATGATCATAATAGAAAGGGTTTTCAGCTTAACAAGAAAGTATTTTCCAGTTTTTGCACCAAAGAGGTTGCGAATATCATTGGCATGGAAGATAAAGGCATAAGCTTTGAAGAGTATGAAACTCAAACCAAGTTTCCTCCTACATTTCCTCCATTTGTGAAGGGTTCAAGCACAAAGGGATCAACCATCACCACTAAGGAGATGAAGGAAAAATTGTCAACAATGAAGGTGAAAGATGATGAAGCCAAAAAGAATTATAGAAAGCTCATGACCTTCTATTTGATTGAGGAAGTGCTCATGCCAAACATAAACAACAAGGTCCAAGGTAGCCAATGGTGGATGGTATCAAATCTTGACGCATGGGAAAGCGTCAACTGGGCAAAGGCAACCGAGGACCACCTGCATAAGGCTATGGATGATGCCAAATAGTGGTTTGAGAATGGTGAAAGCGGTCAACACCTTTTCATTGGGGCTGCTCCTGTTTTAGAGGTATGGTCTACAATATCGACTGAACTATTCTCGTCATTTTACATGCATATATATCATCAACACATTGTACTGATAAAAATGTTCTCGTCGTTTTACATTGTCTTATTTTTATTACTGTGTTAGGCTATTTGTATGAATGCATTTATGTTCTACGGCCGGGTTATTGGGAGGACGTGGGCTCCATAATCTAGAAGTGGAAACCTTATAGGAGAGATGAAGATTGGTTTAATGAGAAATTTGATAAACTAAAGTTCGGTGATGGTGATTCAGATCATGAAGTAATTTGATAAGTGGATTGAGTTTATTTATTTATTTTGATTTTTGAGTAAGTCCATCTAATTATCATTTTTCCTTTTCTTTCCGGGTTTTACCGTGCCTACGTTGTAGTGGTTCTAGTTGCAGCCCATCCTGTGAGGCTGAGAATATGGATATGTTTTCTGATGAAGGTATGGTTATTTCAAACGCTCGAGATTTGGTAAATGATTATAGTGTTGATCATGGTATGTATTCTAAAGGAAATGGTGAAGGTATGGTTGATACAGACGTTTGGGATTTGGGTTCGGGTTTTACGAGTACGGGTTAATCGGGTTTCGAGTATTTGACTTAACAAACTAAAAATACATACATATGCTAAAATTCAAGCAAATATACCATCTTCAAGTTTTAACTTACATAAGCAAATAACAAACCAGATAATCCAATCGAAAGACTCCGAAGAACGCTTCGATTGATGGAATGAACAACGTCGACTAATGAACTGAGCCTGAAAAACGATCAATTGATTGAATAAATTGTCATTTCTAATCTCTAGATTATTGGGTAAGCAACGATATTCATTTAGTAGTATAAGGCATGTTATATAATAATTGAATAGAATACTAGTAATCGGTAATCGACTCGTATTGGTTGTACTCGGGTTCGTTAGGTTCAGGTTTCATGAGTACGAGTACTTTCGAGTTCGGGTTAATAGTTATTCAGGTCAAGTTGCGATTAAAAATGACAGCCCTAGGTATGGCTGTTTTCTATCGGTTAATCACACCTAAAATATTTGCAAGCATATTTGACATTTTTATACTTTGCTGATTTTTGAGATGACAGTGTCAACGGAAACTACCCCTATACCAGGAAAGAAGAAAAAGAGGCAAGAAGCCTGTATGTCAGCCGAAAAAAGGATAACAAAAGACTTACCAGCTAAACGTCGTCGACCAAAAAAGACATGAATATTAGTTATGTAATTAGCTTGTAAGTTCTGAACAGGTGACTTGTAATCGTATTCAGCGTGCTATCCAAACATGTGTGTGTGTGTGTGTGCAAGTAAGTAAATGTGTCGAATCAACTCTGCCTGGCTTGTTTTTGGATAGAAAAAGACATACAGGCTTCTGGCCTCTTTTTCTTCTTTGCTGGACACAGGGTTACTTTTTCTATCCGAAAACAAGCCGGGCAGAGTTGATTCGACACATTTACTTACTTGCACACACACACATGTTTGGATAGCACGCCGAATACGATTACAAGTCACCTATTCAGAACTTACAAACTAATTACATAGCTAATATTCATGTCTTTTTTTGGTTGACGAAGTTTAGCTGGTAAGTCTTTTGTTATCCTTTTTTCGGCTGACATACAGGCTTCTGACATACAGGCTTCTGGCCTCTTTTCTTCTTTGCTGGTACAAGGGTAGTTTCCTTTGACACATTGTCATCTGAAAAATTAGCAAAGTATAAAAATATCAAATGTGCTTGCAAATATTTTAGGTGTGATTAACCGATCGAAAACAGCCATACCTAGGGTTGTCATTTTTAACCGCAATCCGACCTGAATAACTATTAACCCGAACTCGAAAGTACTCGTACTCATGAAAACCAAGCCTAATGAACCCGAGTACAACCAATACGAGTCGATTACCGATTACTAGTATTCTCTTCAATTATTATATAACATGCCTTATACTATTGAATGAATATCGTTGCTTACCCAATAATCTAGAGATTAGAAATGACAATTTATTCAATCAATTGATCGTTTTTCAAGCTCAGTTCATTAGTCGACCGGTTGTTCATTCCATCAATCGAAGCGTTCTTCGGAGTCTTTCGATTGGATTATGTGGTTTGTTATTTGCTTGTGTAAGTTAAAACTTGAAGATGGTATATTTGCTTGAATTTTAAAACATATGTATATATTTTTAGTTTTTTAAGTCAAATGCTCGAAACCCGATTAACCCGTACTTATAAAACCCGAACCCAAATCCCGAACGTTTGTATCAACCATACCTTCATTTTCTTCAGAAAACATACCATGATCAACACTATTATCATTTTCCAAATCTTAAGCGTTTGAAATAACCATACCTTCACCATAAAACATATCCATATTCTCAGCCTCACATGATGGGCTGCAACTAGAGCCACTACAACGTAGGCACAGTAAAACCTAGAAAGAAAAGGAAAAATGATCATTAGATGGACTTACTCAAACTCAAAATAAATAAATAAACTCAATCCACTTATCAAATTACTTCATGATCTGAATCACCATCACCGAACTTTAGTTTATCAAATTTCTCATTAAACCAATCTTCATCTCTCCTATAAGGTTTCCACTTCTAGATTATGGGGCCCACGTCCTCCCAATAACCCGGCCGTAGAACAAAAATGCGTTCATACAAATAGCCTAACACAGTAATAAAAATAAGACAATGTAAAACGACGAGAACATTTTTATCAGTACAATGTGTTGATGATATATATGCATGTAAAATGACGAGAATAGTTCAGTCGATATTGTAGACCATACCTCTAAAACAGGAGCAGCCCCAATGAAAAGGTGTTGACCGCTTTCACCATTCTCAAACCACTATTTGGCATCATCCATAGCCTTATGCAGGTGGTCCTCGGTTGCCTTTGCCCAGTTGACGCTTTCCCATGCGTCAAGATTTGATACCATCCACCATTGGCTACCTTGGACCTTGTTGTTTATGTTTGGCATGAGCACTTCCTCAATCAAATAGAAGGTCGTGAGCTTTCTATAATTCTTTTTGGCTTCATCATCTTTCACCTTCATTGTTGACAATTTTTCCTTCATCTCCTTAGTGGTGATGGTTGATCCCTTTGTGCTTGAACCCTTCACAAATGGAGGAAATGTTGCAGGAAACTTGGTTTGAGTTTCATATTCTTTAAAGCTTATGCCTTTATCTTCCATTCCAATGATATTCGCAACCTCTTTGGTGCAAAAACTGAAAAATACTTTCTTGTTAAGCTGAAAGCCCTTTCTATTCTGATCATAGCGTTTGCATAATGCCGTTATTAACGCGGCAGAAGATTCTCTGCCTTTGGTAACTGATGAAAGACTATGGAAGATGGAGTCGTAGTCTTTCATCAGATCAACGTTAATACCCAGAGCAACAATCTTTCTCAAATTCGATAGGACCTTGATTCGTTGGTGTACTTTCTGTAAATGACATTTTCAATAAATACATTGTTAGTAATAAAAGAAAGCATAAAAAAATTTTCCAGATTGAAAGGGTCTATAACAGTATAACCATTACCTTGTGAGCATCAAGGGTTTTGTTCTCCTTTATAGTATTCCAGATATTGTGTATATTGGATGAAAATTCTAAAGCAGAAACAACCTCTACCCTAACACAATGAAAGAACCTTTGCCTCAAATTAGCCACCTTCAAAGACCAGTAAAAAAGTAGATAAATAATAACTATATTGTCGTCAAGAACACGATCCCGTTAACATGAATTTAGGAGGTCACATCACTAAAAATTTGACATGTTTGAACCTGCTCTAATATAATCTGCAGTCTTAACAATAATTTGCAAAAGGTCCATAAGAATCTCATGCATACCTTGTTTTTAAATTTTCTTCTCTCACTTAATAGTTAGGCAGTAAATCAAATTGAACCTCCTCACTCAAACAATAAGAATTATATGATTGATAGGCATTATCATGTACATGTATAAAAAGAATTATTATTATTATTTTGTGTTATAATTATGTAACTGAAATGAAACTTTGCTTTCAGTGGTTAGGCATGGGGAACCAAGAGCTTCTTAATTACTTCAAGTCATATGGAGCGGTAAAAGGCTGCCGTTCTTACGGGCCAGAAGGGCACATGGGTATCAGTGTGCTGATATTTGAGTCCTCAGCCGTTGGTTACATAAAAGTTGAACAACTGAAAAGCACTTCGAAGACTAAGGTACAGACCGAACTACGTGGGATTTTGATCCCGTTTTGTTAGATGCCCATGGTAAACGAAAGCTTTATGGCTACATAACATAGCGACAAAAGAAGATATGGATATTTTTAACAATCATTCGAAAGGTCTTCAATCCTCTATATTTGTGGTTTGAATCTTTTGAAACATTTATTAACTTACTTTGTATGTTTTTATCCAGGGAAATCAAAGTTAACTTTTGAATTGGTTTCTTACCAAAAAAAAGTTATTGATCACGAAAAGGCTGATAAGGCACTTGAAGATAGTTTTGATTTGGAAGCTAAAAAACTAAGGCAGAAAGATAGGTATCATTAGCATTTTAATGTGCACTATTTTTGTTGTTAAAGATGGATAGTAACTCTGTCACAGATGAAGAATTCCAAAATCGATTCGTAGAACTCATGTCATATGTGTGATTGAAGACCTGAATTTATCAAAGATTGTTGCAACCGGAAGTGTGTTTATCGCGAAGAAGTTCATAAGGAGTTGTGGGAAACTTGGACATATTGAAAATGTTGTGGTTGATTCGGGTGCTAGAGGGATGCAGTTAGGGAAAAAAGTTGTGGGGTTTCTTGTGGATCATGCTCGTTTAACGGGTTGTTATAAGGTAATTCTTGATTTGGTGAGGATAACAGAATTTTATGAGAAACGCGGGTTTAAACAGAAAGAAATTCAGATGGTCAAGTATTTCATTTGAAATAGCATGATTTTCTCTTCATAATTTGATTACATCGGTGCATGTTTGGTGTCCATTAAAGTTGTACTTTCTTGAATTTCTACCTCGGTCATACAAGAAAGAAAAATGGACCAAAATGATTTCTTTTGTGTGTGAAAGTGAATGATATTATTAACTTTTAGGCTTATGTTATCATTACTCTTCTCTACTTCCATCATTGATATCAAATCAACTTATGGGTCTTGTGATAAGTTTTGTTTCAAAAAACATGCCTCAAGGTTGTCTTCGCTTCATGCACATCTGTCAAAATTAGCCTGTTGCTCTAGAAATTTAGAAATATCGGCATTTGGACGAGCTGATATGTAAAATCGACAAAAAGAGCGAAGAGATTATAAACAGTTTAAGTGATAAAGATTGTTAATATGTAAAAGTGCTATGATATATGCAGCTTTTCGTTGTATGTAAAACTTACTTGTTCGCATATAGCGAAACATCTTGCGTACGTGAAGTTCCTAAGGGTGGAAGAGGCACCTATCTTGGAACTCATTTCTTCCCATGAAGCCAACCAATAGGAAGATGTGAACCAATTTCATCCCTAAAGGTATGGCTGGCAAAAAAAGGCGTAAAAACTTTGAATCAAGCACGTGCAGAGTGTTAACTTACCAAATTTATACAGAAATACAGAACATTATCATGAAATATAATAATTAACTCAAAACCATAACTAAACCGAAGTAATTATAGTTTGAAAAAATGGACAAAACTTTAGTTATCAAATATATTAAAAATAAATATATTTTACTACTTGGTTTGAAAATTGTGTTTTTGTTTTGTAAACTGAAGACTCAAAACCAGTCAGTCCGACCTGGTTAGAGTTATAGCTTCAGACGACCTAGCAAGAACCTGCAAGATCACAAGGAAACAAGCACACCGTTAGCCTCGTCACAGGGAGGGGGCTTCTCTGTGACCAAGCTCAGGCGTGAGAATAAGTATTTGTGAGGAGAAAGTAGGTCAGGGAGAGAGAGGAGAGTTTAGAGAGAGAAAGTGGCGGTTACCCGTTTTGGAAGTCCAAGTATGGTATTTATAGGCTTTGGGTATGCTGACATGGCGAGTTAGTTAGGGTCGGACCAGTCACTGTCATGACGGTTATGTCCGTGGGGCCCAGTTAGTTATGGCGTACCAGTGCATTTGTCCGTTCCGTTTATGGTGTAAGGTGCGATCCGACCTTGATGTATTATGGTTCGGTTCTATGCTTGACGATGATTCGGTCCGACCAAGGACGTATCCTCATCAAGCCCCCTAGTTCGTAGCGTTTCTTAGGTAAAAGCTTCGAACTATAATGGCATAACTTTGGCGGTCCGAGTCCCTGATTTATCGCTTTTTTTGAATTTTAAATTTTTGGGGCAGTGACCTATCGCTGGGTAACCGACGGTCACTTTAGTTTTTCCGCTTGATGTGACGCTTGATGTGCGTCAGTTGCCATGACGTGTCACATCCTGATTGGCTGTTTTAAGGCGGTTTCATATCTCTATAAAAAAGGAGAAAAAGTAGTTTTTCATTTTCACTTTTTACTTCATCTTCTTCACTCTTTTCTCTGAGCCGAAGACTTATTCACTGAGCAGGTTTGTACCCGTCTTTTCAGCATGTCGAACAAAAGCAATCTGTCCGGTTGCTTCAATATTTTGAGTAAAAGTGGTTTGGAGTGGTATATAGATACATACGCGATTCCTGCCTCATTGCACCCCGTTCTCCCTGAAAAGGACACGCCCATTTATCCTTTTGTACCGGGGAAAATAGGAATTTACACTCGTCTCTTTGATTATTGCAACTATCGTCTTCCTCTGACGAAGTTTTTAATCGAAGTGCTTTTGTTTCACGAGGTTCACCTGACCCAAATGAACCCCTTCGGCCTTGCCAAGGTGTGTCACTTTGAGCTATCTTGTCGTGGATTGGGATCCGACCTGGATTTGGATGTGTTCCGGGCTTTTTACAGGTTGAATCGGTCCGGCAGCTGGTATACCTTCGAGGTTAGAGACAAGAACTCTTGCTGTTATACGTGGATTACCACGAGTCTCAAGGATTGGAAAGATCACTTCCTCTTGGTTGATGATAGATGCGTTCCGGAGTTCATGACATGGAGGTTAAAGAAATCGAAGCTCCCACCTCCGCTTCCTGAAGATTTCGAATACAATGGAGACTTATATGCGAACCTGGTCAAAGAAGCTGGACACATACAGAAATATTCGGAACACATCCTTGTTATGGGACGGATCAGCATGATATGGGCCGAACCTGGGTGGTATCCTACCCTCAAGTGGAACAACAAGGGTTAGTTGTGCAGTGTTCCTCGAATTTATTTTGATTATTTTTCTCTTCTTTTTTTTTTGCAAGTTTCACTATCGCGATGGATTATAGATATTATTTGTTGTTTGTTTTTGTGCAGCTATGGGTTTGAAAGAGGCTTTGAGGCTAAAATCCTTTGAGCCGAAGGAGTTTGAGATCCGAGCTACTAGGACGCCGAAAGGTGATCCTCCGTACTTAAGTGTTGTGCAGGAGAACTGATGCGTGTCGGTGTGTATATAATTTAGATATATTTTTAAGCCCTTTTTACACTTTTAGTCAAGTTTTAAATTTATAAAACACGATATTTACTAACACTAGACACACATATGGGCAAGTGCACCCATCGTGAACGTAGTATAGTGTTGGTAAGATACCGAGGTCGTCCAAGGACACAAGAGCTTTTAATACCGGTTTATCCTCAACGTCTAATCAAATCAAAAAGTTAGAAAAATGTTTTAAACTAAGAAAAATAAAAACTAACTAAATGCTGAAAAATAAAATAAAATAAAAACAGATAGACAAGATGAATCACTTGGATCCGACACGTGTATTAGTATAACCTTTGATTATTTTTGCACTTTTGCACTTGTTTAAGAGATTATCTTAGTTATTGTAGTAGGCCCCTTTTTCGGAGGTGACGTTACCCTCAACCCAGTAGTTTGAGTCAGCAAGGATACAATCCTAAAGGGTTGGATTATTGAAAGATAATGAATTAAGTTATTAATGCAAATTATGGTAGGCCCCGCTTTTGGCGGTGACGTTACCCTCGGCTAAGTAGTCTGAGTCAGCAGGGATACAGTCCTAAATAGCCGGGTTATAGTATTAATAGTAGTTAGCTTATGAGGGGGTCAAAGAGTTTGGATCCCCGCCATCCAACACCTATGGGCATTGAAGGAGATCCTACTAAATTTGACCCAGGTCCCAAGCAGGACCTCTAAACGCTGAACAAGGGCAAGACCTTTACCAAACCGTTCCCTTAACCCCCGACCAGGTAGCCAACATACCTCCATATAGACCGTGGAGATATGAATGGTGAAAATCTTTTATTTTATATAGACAGTAAAATAATGCCAAGACACCACGGACAAACGATAAGGAAAGATCACCTTCAACATAAGTAACTAGTTATTAAAGTCATTAATACAAAACCAAATAAAAAGTGCAAAAGATTAAAAATAAAAAGTATTATACTAAACACTTGTCTTCACCAAGTGATGTAAGAGACTTAGGCAAACATGGCCTTGATTGTCAAGAACTCTTACGATCAATCTTGGATCCCGAGACGACTCACACACTCTATGATGGACAATGGATGATGGTGGTGGATGATGGTGTTATGGTGGTGGTGGGTGGTGGATGAAGTGTGAGAGAGGTGGTGTGCCAAGGGATGAGAGAGAATGAAGCCAAGCTCCTCTATTTATAGGCTGAACAGAACGCTGGACACGGCCCCGTGTTCGCTGAACACGGCCCCGTGCCCGTCTGACATTCTCTCTCTTCATTAATTGTAATTGCGAATTACAATTAATGCGCCTGCTGTACTTTCAACACGCCCCCGTGTCCGCTGGGCACGGCCCCGTGGTGAGCAATGGAAGCTTCTACTGGTTTGTCTTTTCTGCTGCTTCCTGGGCACGCCCCCGTGTTCACTGGACACGGGGCGTGTTCAGGCTCTGTTTCTCTTCTCTTTGTCTTGGGAGGTGCCGTTGAGGGTCCGGGCAGTTCACTTTTGTTCCTTTTCTTGTATTTATGGTAGATTTAGTAGTCTTTTTTGCTTCTTTTGTGATTTTGAGCTCATTTCATCCTGAAAATACAAAAGGAAGACAAAAACACTCTTTTTCCAACATTAGTACTTAAAAAGGGTTAGTTTTATGCCTTAATTGATGTGTTTTATATGTTGCATTTTACACACATCAAATACCCCCACACTTGAACTTTTGCTTGTCCTCAAGCAAAACTCTTTTAATGTGGCTTACACTCCCAAATGGAATAGGTAGAAGAGAAGTTTTTTTTTTTTTTTTTTTTAACTTGTCCTAGAGTGTCGGGAATCCAAGGTTTGTATAGGTTCTATTTTTATTTTATTTACAATCTTATTCGTCATGGTTTATTTTGAACTTTACATAAGATAAATTACTAAATTTGGCATAGCATGCCTTATTAAAATTCCATTTATATACAAGTTCACATACCTCACGGGAGATCACTCAATCACTCGGCCGAAGGTGTATATTTAAGTGAATCGCTCGAGAGCGGCACGGATTTACATTTTCCATATGCTTGCCAAGCGATCAATCCTCCTCCTTTTTAACTTTTTACCTTTGTAAATATCAAGAGGTCTTTTGGGGTGAAGGCTTGGGTTTAAAGGTGGGTGGTTGGTTAGTGGTTAGTAAAAAGGGCGAAAATCGTAACAAGTGTCGGTTTTCGTAAAATACCTTATTTTTGGTGACATTTATTTTTGAAGTATTTCTCCAAACAAGCTTTTTGTAGCTTATGTTTGTTTTTGACTTCATCATATTTTTTTTTTTTTTTTTTTTTCGATCGTCACGTAAAGGGTATGTTTATGAAAAACCGAGTTTGTCACTAAAATAAAGGTGAAAAAAAAAATGAAAAAGGTTTTTGGTGGGTAGAAAATTGTTTTGGGGGTAATGAAATGAAAGGTTTAGGCTCAAAGGGGTTTTCTAGGGGGATTTTTGGGTAGGAAAAAAAAATGAAAAATAATGGTTTTGAAAGAAAAATAGTTAGTCCTAATGCCTCCATCATTTACTTACTTGGGTTTAAGTTGGTAAGGACCGGGAATGTATCGTCGTGGCAAGTTCTAGATTTGTAAAGACCGAGCGGCTATTCACACAAGAAACGAAAAATGAGCATTTAATCTAAGTATGTGTATTTTTATGCTCAATAAAGGCTCAAAACTCACTTTTTGTGGGAATGGGTTTTTAATGTGACCAAGCATATATAATCGAATTTTAGCTAGACTTGTTATACCGTTTCATAATTTTCTTATGTTAGTTCTTTTTATCACGACGCTATCGGTTGTAAGTTTGTAAAAATATAACCCTTTTATGACTTGTTATTCCCAACTTAAACTAAGACAAGTAAATAAATAAAAAAAATTGAAAAAGTTTTTGAAAAAATTTGGGGTGTTTAGCGGTTCCAATAGAGTTTTGTGTAAGGCTTGTTTTAGGATTTTGCAAAATTCCAAGGTTTTAGCATCCCCCCCACACTTAAATTACACATTGTCCTCAATGTGTCCAAAAATAGAGTTTTTGGTTGATTAGAATATGTAAAAGTGTGTTTAAAAACAAAGATTTGTGTTACTGGCACTCTGGACACGGCCCCGTGTTGACCGGGCACGGCCCCGTGGTCAAGTGCCAGTAACAAAAATTATAGAATTGAAACAGAAGCATGGACACGGGGGCGTGTTCGCTGAACACGGCCCGTGTCCAGTTACCTGAACTGGGTGATTTCCTGCAGGGGGCTCAGCACGGGGCCGTGTTGGTTGGGCACGGCCTGTGTGGAGCCTTCTGTTATGGAGATTTTTGTCGGTTTGTTCTGTACTTCTGCATGGTTCCATTTTTTCTCGTTCCCTTTTTCATCCATTACCACCATGAGTGTGTTTTATTCTGCAAAAAGTAAAAGATTAAACTTAAACTAAGGATAGATCCGCGGAATGCCTCCGTGGTGCGCCACGTTTATAAGGGTCCTTGGCTAGACCCAATTCCCGGTCACACGTCATTTGATTGGGGTGCCTTGCCTCCCAAGTTACACCGTCGGAGGGCGGCATCCAAGCTTGAGTCGATAACCTTCATGTAGTGGACCGGGTCGTCATCCTCTATTCTTTTCCCAACTCCGAATTTTACCTCATCGTCCCCATACCTCAACGTTAGTGTCCCTTCATTCATGTCCACTACTGCTTGTGCGGTGGCAAGGAAAGGCCTCCCTAGAATAAGGGGGACCTCGTTGTCTTCCTCCATGTCGAGTATGACAAAGTCAACAGGATAAACAAACCTGCTTACCCTTACCAAGACATTCTCGATTACACCTTGCGGGAACTTGACCGATCGATCCGCGAGTTGTATGCTTATTTTTGTGGGGCTTGTGGTTCCCAAGCCTAGCCTTTTGAACATTGAAGAGGGCATGAGGTTAATGCTTGCCCCTAAGTCGGCTAAGGCATTGCGAACGGGAGATTCCCCTATTGAGCACGGAATCGTGAAGCTTCCGGGATCGATCTTTTTTTGGGGTAGTTTATTGAGTACGAGGGCAGAGCATTCTTCGCCTAAATTAACTAATTGCAAATTCTCAATTTTCTTTTTATGTGTAAGGAAGTCCCTCATAAATTTAGAGTATTTGGGCATTTGGGTTAGGACTTCGATAAAAGGAATATTGACATGCAATTGTTTTAGCAAACTTTCGAACTTTGCGAATTGCTCGTTGGTTTTTTGACGAATTAACCTACCGGGGTACGGGACTCGAGGAGCCTTGGTAGGCTCTGTTGATGGTGGAGGGTCCTTCTCCTGCAGATGTGTTGGCGTTGATTCTTCCGTGGTTGGAGGTATTTCTGCAGGCCCTACGGTTCGGTTTCGTAGCGTGATGAGGTGAACTTGTGCCTTCGGGTTGGTTTCGGTATTGCTAGGTAACGCGCCTTGTGGTCTTTCGGAAAAATTTTGAGCTAGTTGATTTATTTGTTTTTCTATATTTTGAATGCTAGCTTGTTGATTCCTAAAGTTTGATTCTAATTGTAGGAATCTTTCCGAATTTTTCTTGTCAGTGTCAGAGACGAGGCGAGATATAGTATCTTCGAGCCTTTCTCTCCCACTTTGTTGTTGAGTGAAATTTTGTGACTCATTTCTTGATTGCTGAAAGTTTGTTCGTTGTGGTTGTTGGTTACTACTATTGCCGGGCTCCCTCCAACCAAGGTTTGGGTGGTTTCGCCATCCTTGGTTGTAGGTCCCCGTTGGAGGACCCGACGGCCTAGGTCTATTATCAATGTAGTTTACCATTTCTTGTTGATCGTCCGTTTCTTTCATGCAACTCCAATTTTCATGTGACCCACCACACCCCTCACAAGCCATGACCGAGACCGTTTTTGTCATTTCTAATTTTTTTATTTTTGAAGAAAGGGCCTCGATTTGGGCTTGTAAAGAGGTGTTTTCGTCTACCTTATGGGCGCCCGGGGCAATAGTTTTATTTCCCCGGGGGGTGTGCCACTGAAAATTGGTTTGAGCAATTTCCTCAATCTGATTATATATTTCGTGTGGGCGTCGATTACCTAAAAGTCCCCCGGAGCTAGAATCAAGTGTCTGTCTAGTATGTGGCAACAATCCATTGTAGAAAGTGGATACTTGTTGCCATATCGCGAGGCCGTGATGGGGACACTTGCGTAGTAGCTCCTTGAACCTTTCCCAAGTTTCATATAAGGATTCCCCGTCCTCTTGTGAGTATGTGTTAATTTCAGCCATTAATTTAGTAGTTTTAGAATGAGGGAAATACTTATATAGAAATTTTTGGGCTAGTTCATCCCAGGTGTTTACCGATCCAGCTGGGAGGGTGTTGAGCCAAGCTTTCGCTCGGTCTTTTAGTGAGAATGGAAACATACGAAGGCGGATGGCGTCGTTTGATGCTCCATTGATCCGAAATGTATCACATATTTCTAAGAAATTAGTTATATGTAGATGGGGATCCTCGTCCGCGAGCCCGTGAAAGGTTGCGGAGTTTTGGAGCATTTGTATCAAGTGCGGTCGAAGTTCGAAGTTATTAGCTTCGACATTCGGGGCATTGATAGCGGCGCCGAGATTACCTACGGTGGGCCGTAAGTAATCCATGAGGGTACGTTGGTCCGCCATTGGGGGTGGGTCACCCGAAACTTTCTCTTGGTTTTTGGCTTTTAACCTTTTTCTGAGAAAGCGTTCGGGTTCTTCTAATGGTTCCTTTATGTCTTTATTGGAACTGGAGCTCATACACTACGCGAGGTTGGCGTCGGGTTCCAAGTCCTGCAATAAAAACAGAAAAGAATGTTGGTCAGAAGGTTCACCACGGCCCCGTGTCGAGCGAACACGGCCCCGTGGTCGGAGATACAGTGGTTGTTTTTCAGATCCCAGTCACTGGAAGTTGGACACGACCCCGTGTTGCACCGACACGGCCCCGTGGTCAGCCTCCTGTTAACTTGAAAAACAAAAACTGCCAGTGACGTTGCTGAGCACGGCCCGTGTCCGACCAGGCACGGCCCCGTGCTGAGATCTGCAGAAGCTGAAAAATCTAAAAAAAAATCCTAAAAAATTAAAGAAAAATAAAAAGATGATTAGGCCGTTGATTCCTAACTTTCTTAAAATCCTTGTGTCCCCGGCAACGGCGCCAAAAACTTGATGCGTGTCGGTGTGTATATAATTTAGATATATTTTTAAGCCCTTTTTACACTTTTAGTCAAGTTTTAAATTTATAAAACACGATATTTACTAACACTAGACACACATATGGGCAAGTGCACCCATCGTGAACGTAGTATAGTGTTGGTAAGATACCGAGGTCGTCCAAGGACACAAGAGCTTTTAATACCGGTTTATCCTCAACGTCTAATCAAATCAAAAAGTTAGAAAAATGTTTTAAACTAAGAAAAATAAAAACTAACTAAATGCTGAAAAATAAAATAAAATAAAAACAGATAGACAAGATGAATCACTTGGATCCGACACGTGTATTAGTATAACCTTTGATTATTTTTGCACTTTTGCACTTGTTTAAGAGATTATCTTAGTTATTGTAGTAGGCCCCTTTTTCGGAGGTGACGTTACCCTCAACCCAGTAGTTTGAGTCAGCAAGGATACAATCCTAAAGGGTTGGATTATTGAAAGATAATGAATTAAGTTATTAATGCAAATTATGGTAGGCCCCGCTTTTGGCGGTGACGTTACCCTCGGCTAAGTAGTCTGAGTCAGCAGGGATACAGTCCTAAATAGCCGGGTTATAGTATTAATAGTAGTTAGCTTATGAGGGGGTCAAAGAGTTTGGATCCCCGCCATCCAACACCTATGGGCATTGAAGGAGATCCTACTAAATTTGACCCAGGTCCCAAGCAGGACCTCTAAACGCTGAACAAGGGCAAGACCTTTACCAAACCGTTCCCTTAACCCCCGACCAGGTAGCCAACATACCTCCATATAGACCGTGGAGATATGAATGGTGAAAATCTTTTATTTTATATAGACAGTAAAATAATGCCAAGACACCACGGACAAACGATAAGGAAAGATCACCTTCAACATAAGTAACTAGTTATTAAAGTCATTAATACAAAACCAAATAAAAAGTGCAAAAGATTAAAAATAAAAAGTATTACACTAAACACTTGTCTTCACCAAGTGATGTAAGAGACTTAGGCAAACATGGCCTTGATTGTCAAGAACTCTTACGATCAATCTTGGATCCCGAGACGACTCACACACTCTATGATGGACAATGGATGATGGTGGTGGATGATGGTGTTATGGTGGTGGTGGGTGGTGGATGAAGTGTGAGAGAGGTGGTGTGCCAAGGGATGAGAGAGAATGAAGCCAAGCTCCTCTATTTATAGGCTGAACAGAACGCTGGACACGGCCCCGTGTTCGCTGAACACGGCCCCGTGCCCGTCTGACATTCTCTCTCTTCATTAATTGTAATTGCGAATTACAATTAATGCGCCTGCTGTACTTTCAACACGCCCCCGTGTCCGCTGGGCACGGCCCCGTGGTGAGCAATGGAAGCTTCTACTGGTTTGTCTTTTCTGCTGCTTCCTGGGCACGCCCCCGTGTTCACTGGACACGGGGCGTGTTCAGGCTCTGTTTCTCTTCTCTTTGTCTTGGGAGGTGCCGTTGAGGGTCCGGGCAGTTCACTTTTGTTCCTTTTCTTGTATTTATGGTAGATTTAGTAGTCTTTTTTGCTTCTTTTGTGATTTTGAGCTCATTTCATCCTGAAAATACAAAAGGAAGACAAAAACACTCTTTTTCCAACATTAGTACTTAAAAAGGGTTAGTTTTATGCCTTAATTGATGTGTTTTATATGTTGCATTTTACACACATCAAGAACCTTTACCAGATTCGGGAACCTGAGGCTCCGGATAATCAAGGAGGCTTGGCCGGTTAAGGAGGTTCAGGTTTGGCTCCTACGGCGCAAATAGCGGATACTATTCCGGTCCAAGCTATGGTGGTGGTTGGTGATGCTAAGGGTAAGAAATCTAGTTCGATCGGGACGAAAGGGTCCGGTTCCAAGTTTGTGATCGAAGATGAAGGAGTCCATCTTTCTGTTGGAGATGAAGGAGTACGTGATGAGGGCGTAAAAGGGGGTGGTGATGATGAAGATGAGGATGAAGCGGATGAGGAAGAGCATCCTCAGGTTAGCTTGAAAAGAAAACAGACTGTTTCGTCTAAATCCGGCCCGAAACTTGGACAGGTGAAAAAGAAGAAGACAAAATTCAAGACTATCACACTCGACGACAATGATCAGGTCACCGAGTTTTCTACTGCCGGAGGCATATTGGAGAATTTGGATGCCCATCTTCATGGGGGTCGTACCCCAAGGGACCACCCGGTAAACATTCCGTCAAGCCCATTATCCTTCGGAGGAGGGGCTACCAGGGTTATTACTGATGTCCGTACGTCCGATCCTAAGAAGACCGAACCTTCTCCTTCGGGTAAGCTTACCACGGGGGTCGCTTCTAATGTATCAAGGCTAAGCCCTAAGCCAATTGACGGCGGGGACAGTGCCTCTTCTTCCCCTTTATGGTATAATACTGAAGCTGTCTTCTAGTCCCGGGAGTTAGGTTCGGGTGGTGTTGAAGACATGGATTCGGCTCGAGCGTTGGAGAAATATGTACCGGAGTGGTCATTAGCAAACAAGGATAGGGTTGTGGACGCTGTTTCAGCCAAGATGGCATTATTTCATTTGGGAACCCCGGCTGAGCACTCTCACTATCGGAAGATGAGTGGGCCGGAGCTTGGGAACTCCCTAATGCTGAATCAGGCTCAGTCGAACTCTCTAGTGGTGGAGACGTATAAGCGCTGGGTCGAGTCGGAGTCGTCCTGTCGCAAGCTTCAGCGTGAAGTTGCTAATCTGAAGAGTGAAGACAATGTCCGATCGAAGACGAAACAGGAACTAGCTTCCCTCTGATCTCAAGTCGCCCGCTTGAAAGAGCAAGTTTCGGAGGCGAAAGAAGTCAATAAGTCCTCTCAGGCTTCGGCCACGGCGGCTCATGAAGCTCGAGATGGAGCTCTTCGAAACTTGGAGGCTTTTAAATTGAAGTTTGCTGACCTGGAGCAAAAATTAGTTGGTGCGGAGAAGAGGCATGCTGCGGAGCTGAAAGAGATGCAAACATCATATGACCAGCGCCTGGCCGACCATCACCGCTTGAGAAGTGGTACGTTCATAACTTTTTCTTTGTTGTTTCTTGTTTTATCTTATTGAACCCTGTTTCTCTTTAGGTAAAGATGAACTTGAAAGACTCGCGACAGGGCGGTTGAGTCACACAAAGTAACCATTGATGAAGCGAAGAGGATGTTGACCCGTTGTGATGGTGAGATGGTCGAGCTATATGCTCAAGTGTCGGAGCTCATGCTGGCCAAGCAGTGGTTTTTAACGGAAGGAATTGCTTGGGTTGTCAAGCTGGTTCATCAGAGCCCGGAGCTAGAGAAGGTGGTAGCCAATTTAGTAAACAGTGTCAACGTGGTCGGTGTAAATGAAGGGATCAAACAGGGCTTCAAGGCGGCCCTCGGTTCGGTTCGTTCTGTTGAGGAGGTCCCTGGTTATGACGAAGGAGCTCAAGACGCGTTAGACACTGCAGTAAAGGCCTTTGATGATCTCCATATTTCTGTTCTCGGAAAGGTCGCAGATTTGATGGACAAGCCCCTATCTGTCATTCAGTAGAGGAGCAAACTTTCTATTGTTGAAAAAGATGATGATGAAGTTTTAGTTTGATATTTTAACCTTGTAACCGTATGACACTTCCTTTTTTTGTTGTGGTATGTATTGAACGAATTAATCTTTTTCTTATTTTTTTGGTCGAATCACGCTTCGTTCGGCTTTTGTATTAAACCATATGTTTCTTAAACATGTTTATGCTTGGCCTTTTTAGCTTCTGGGTTTACGTCCAAACCCTTCGCTGTTTTAGCCGGATTCTCATAATCGAACCGCATCTAGTGCATGTCCTTTGCTTAATAGATTTTCATGATTTTTGAACTATTTAAGCCTTCTCGATCGGCGCGAGGCATGGGTCGTGGCCCGCTTGTGCACATTTTATTTTCGTTTGAACTTATGTATGCATGTGTGTAAGCTACGTTTTTGTATTTGCAAGATATAGATCGCTTTATTCATTACTACTTTTTAAACAAAACTCCGGGGCATCACTCTCCCGATTTTACAAAAGTAACTGGAATACTTTCGGGGCACTACCCTCCCGAATTTTTACATGGAAATTAGAAATAAAGAAAATAGGAGATAGCGATCTTTCCTGGCCGTAGCAGGCCGTTCACATAAAACACTTCTTCAGATGTACCCCGTTCCAAGTTCTGGGCACGGGAGTTCCATCGATTTTCTCCAGCACGTACGAGCCTTTTTCGCTTGCTTCTTTGACTCGGTACGGTCCTTACCATTTCGGGGTTAACTTCCCGGGGGTTTCAATGCGGCTTGCATCATTGTTTCGGAGCACAAAGTCTCCAACCTTGAACTTGTAGAGCTTGGTGCGGGCGTTGTAGTACTTCTCGATTTTCTTTTTGTATCGGGCTTCTTTGATCGCCGCGATGGTCCGTCGTTCTTCTAGCAGATCGAGATTAGATCGAAGGTCCTGTTCATTCTCCTCCCAGTTTTTGCACCTTTGGTTCGGGAGTCCGATTTCTGCAGGGATTATAGCCTCAGTGCCGTACGTAAGGCTAAATGGCGTCTCCCCATTGCTGGTCTTGTGTAATGTTCGGTGAGCCCAAAGAACGTTTGGCAATTCATCAGCCCAATCCTTGCCCTCGCAACCCAGCCTCCTTTTTATCCCATCAACAATTCGTCGGTTAATCTGTTCAACCTGCCCGTTCCCCTGGGGGTGAGCAACCGAAGAGAAAACTTGGTTAATCTTCAAACTCTCGCACCATCGTTTAAATGGGTTTTCCACAAATTGCTTCGCATTATCGCTCACTATGTAGAGTGGAAGACCAAAACGGCATACAATTTGTTCCCAGAAAAACCTCGTTACATTATATCCGGAGATGACTGTGAATGGTCGGGCCTCCACCCATTTGGTGAAGTAATCCACTACGACTAACAAGTACTGGGCGCTTCCGCTTGATCGTGGAAAGGGACCGACTATGTCGACGCCCCACTTTTGGAAAGGCCATGCTGCGGTTACTGGGATCATTTCATTTTTGGCTCGAAGGCTTATTGGCGCGTGCTTCTGGCACTCATCGCATTGCTGGAGTTCTTTTACCGCACTTTCGTGCATCCCGGGCCAATAATACCCTGCATTCTTTACCTTCGTCACGATCATCTTGGGTCTCGCGTGAATACCACAAATACCGTAATGAATTTCTCTGATAATGTAGCTGGCCTGTTCCGGATCGAGGCATTTTAATAGTGGGCCGAGAAAGGTCTTTCGATACAGACCTCCTTCCTGCATCTGATACTGGAGGGAGTTGATTTGAATCTTTCTTGCTTCTGCTTTATCGACTGGTAAGACATCGTGTACTAGATAGTTGATTATAGGCGACATCCATGTCTAGGACGGAGCTTCTACTTGCATAACATGGGGGGTAGCAATCGAGGGTGCGGTTAGTACTTCTACCCTTACTTCTTTGGCCAGGTGACTGAATGATACGGATGCCAATTTGCTTAGTGCGTTGGCCTTCTTGTTTTTGCTTCGGGGGACGTGTTCAACTTTGTATGACTCGAACGATGCCATAATTTGTTTTACTTGTTCGAGATATTCGATCATGTTGGCTTCCCTTGCTTCATAATCCCCGTTCACCTGATTTGCCACGAGCAATGAGTCTACATGGGCTACGACGTTTCTTGCTCTGACTTTTACTGCCAGACGTAGACCTGCTAATAAGGCCTCGTATTCAGCTTTGTTATTGGAGCTCTTGAACTCTAAATGGAACGCGTACGTCATATCCGTACCATCTGGATCGGTGAGAATTAAGCCTGCCCCTGACCCTTCGGAGCTCGAAGCTCCGTCTGTGTACAGGGTCCAGGGTTTGTTTGGAGCTTTCTCGGCTTCTTCGACTACTTTTTCTTCCGGCATTTCTACTAGGAAATCGGCTATCACCTGCCCTTTCAAGGGTCCCTTGGTTCTGAAAGTAATATTGAATGCACCCAGCTCGATCGCCCACTTTGCCATACGACCTGAAACTTCCGGTCGCCGGAGTACATGCTGGATTCTTTGATCCGTTCGTACCTCAATTGGGTGGGCCTGAAAATACCGACGAAGCCTTCTGGAAGCATGAACCAGCGCCAGGGCTAGTTTTTCCAGGCTTGAGTACCTCGTTTCATAATCTTTCAATGTTCGACTCACATAATAAATGGGGATTTGTGCCCCGGTTCGGTGAGCGACGAGTACTGCACTGATTGCTCCGTACGACGCAGCTAGATAGAACGTCAATACTTCGTCTTTTTCTGGTACGGTGAGCGTCGGTAATGTGCCGAGATAAGTTTTAAGTTCTTCAAAGACTCGCGCGGCTTATTCGGTCCATTTGAACTCCGACCTGAAGCTTTTTCTGAGCACATCCATGAATGGGAGAGATCTGTCTGCTGCTTTCGACAGGAAACGGTGGAGGGCGGCTAGTCGTCCATTTAATGACTGAATTTCTTTAACCGACGTTGGAGCTTTCATTGTAAGAACAGCATCGATCTTGTCTGGGTTGGCTCGCAGGCCCCTTGACCCGACCATGACTCCCAGGAACTTTCCTTCTTCTACCCCGAATGTACACTTTTTGGGGTTTAGCTTCATGTTGATGCTTCGGAGCCGGGTGAAGGTTTCGAGTATGTCTTTCAACATGGTAGCTTCATCGTGACCTTTGATCACTATATCATCAACATACACTTCTAAGTTTCGTTCGATCTGGTCCTTGAAGGCTTTACTCATTAAACGCTGGTATGTAGCACCGGCGTTTTTCAATCCGAACGGCATCTTAATGAAGCAATAAACTCCCTCGTTGGTGACAAAAGCTGTCTTGTCCTCGTCTTCGACTGCCATTTGTATCTGGTGATATCCCTTGTAAGCATCTAGAAAGCATTTCAGCCTGAATGTGGCAACAGAATCAATCTTCTTGTCAATTTCTGGTAATGGAAAACAATCCTTTGGGCAAGCATCATTTAGATCGGTGAAGTCGATGCACATTCGCCATGAGTTATCCTCTTTTCGCACCATAACTGGATTCGACACCCATGTTTGATACCGGACTTCTCGAATGATTCCGGCGTCCAGGAGACTCTTCACGTCCTTTGCAATTGCCTTAGCTCGATCCGGTGTTGTGTGCCTTTTCCTTTGTGCTATCGGCTTTATCGACTCCTTTACATTCAGGTGGTGCTGTGCCATGGGCCGGGGAACCCCTTGCATATTAGAGTGCTTCCACGCAAAAATATCAATCGAATTACTCAGCAGTTCCCACAGGAGTTTCTTTGTTCGTTTTGGGAGCTGGGCGCCGATAGCCACCTGCTGTTCGGGATAATCCGGGTTGATCGCCCAGAGTTCTGTGGGTACTTCAGACTTTTTGGAGCTTGTTTCTGCTGCGTGTCTTATTTCGGCTACGAATGAATTTGACTCTGAAAGTATAGTGGCGACACCTGCTTTGGTGGGAAATTTAATGGCACCGTGTATCGTAGAGCTGATTGCTCTGAGAGCTCGTAATCCGGGTCGCCCGAGTATTATGTTGTGTGAGGAGTGGGTTCGAACAACTAGAAAGGTTAGTTGTACGGTTCTGCTCTTGTCACCATCTTTGAATGTGGTCGGAAGGGTAATCTGCCCTATCGGACGAACTACCTCTCCCGAAAAACTTATTAGAGGGGTGGATACTTCGATTAGCTTCTTCTTTGTTTGGGGGTTTAGCTGCTGGAAACACTGTAAATACATTATTTCAAAGGCACTTCCTCCACCCACGTAGATTCGCCGGACCAAGTGTCCTGCGACTACGGCTGATAGTGTGATTGGTCCGTCTCGAGCGTCCTCCGGATCAATCGGAGGGAAATATGTGGGCTGGTGCATCCAAGCTGCCATATGTTGACTCGACCGTTTTAACCCTCTTGGCTCGGTAGACTGGATCATGTTGATTCCGGCCTCGGTGTTCGGGTTATCATTTGTTGTTGCGGGCTTCTTCCCGTCCTTTACCTCTTTTACGAGATAAGAGAGTTTACCGGATCGTACGGCCTTCTCGATCTCCTGCTTTAATGCCCAACATTCGTCAGTTGTATGCCCCTTGTCTCGGTGATACTCGCAGTACTTCTTGGAGTGCTTATCCGAGGTGGGTCGTTGCTTTGATGGTGTAGGAAACCGGGTGGTTTCCGTACTAAGGATCTCACTTGGTGATTTTGTCAATTCAGAGAAGGTGTTAAAACGTACGTTTCCAGTTCGGAAACTGCTTCGATCTGACTTTTGGTACGGGCCACGACTCATGTTCCAATTGTTGTTTCTATCTTTTGGTGGCGATGCGTTCCGTCTCCATGACGTGGTTCGAGCTTTGGAATTTCTTGCAGCTGTTTCGTTCGGCTGACCACAGGCACTCTTACCCCGAACAAAGGCTCGAGCTCGCTCCATAAGTATCTCCATGGTTTTTGGGAGATCTTCGTGGAGCTTTTCCACCAACTAATTGTTCCTTACCCCGTGGCAAAATCCGGAGACCCGGAGCTGATCGACCGCTCCGCTTATCTGCATGCTCTCCCGATTGAATCGGTCTATGAAATCTTCTACGGATTCTCCGTCGCGGCGTTTTATGTGATGAACCTCAGTAATGTCTTTCTTGCAGCGGGGTTGCTGGCAAAAATTTTGCAAGAATATACGCCGGAAATCTTCAAAGTGATCAATCGACCCTTTTTGCAGCTCATCTAACCATACTCTGGCTGATCCGGTGAGAGACTGAGCGAACATGTGACACCAGGCCGGCATGGGCCATTGTTCGACCTTAGCTGCTCCGGCAAATGCGAACACGTGGTCGTCCGGATCGGACGTACCATCATAAAATTTCAATGTGGGGGGCATCTTCAACTTAGCCGGGAGTGGGGCATTAACAATCCGCATCGTGAACTTTGACTGAGAAGTCATAGATGTGGGATGATATGGCATGATCAACTCCTGATCCTGAGGGTTTAAGCCCATAGATCCCTGGCGAAATAGGTCGTTAAGACCGTTATTCATCGGAGCGTTCGTAAACGAGGAGAATTGTGCAACACATGTTATGGGAGTAGAGATTGTAGAACTTACCATAGATCCAGAGGTGAGAGCGCCGACAGAAACGGGATTATTCCCTGGATAGACACTGCTGAACAGGTTCGTGCGGAGACTCTGCAACATTTCTTCTCGCTGCTGCTGCTGTTGTAGCTGTCGTAACAAGTCAGCGTTCCGCAATAGGAAAGCATTGTCAAAGGTAGGTAGTGGTGTAGCAACTAGAGCAGTAACCGAGAGCGTGGTGACAGAGCTCGCAATTACAGAACTTGCAGTTGGAGGTGCTGATGTTGTTCCCATAGAAGCCACTGCGGCGGCAACTGCTGTTGAGGCAGTTGTGGGAGCAACATTTCCTTCCCATATGTCGTTGAACGACGGGAAAATGTTTGTTGGAGCGGCTGTTGTGGATTCCATGTCTTGGAATAAACAGAGTTAACAAAAAACGAATTGAGTGAATTCGAGGGGATGGCGCCACTGAAGACTCAAAACCAGTCAATCCGACCTGGTTAGAGTTATAGCTTCAGACGACCTAGCAAGAACCTGCAAGATCACAAGGAAACAAGCACACCGTTAGCCTCTCTGTGACCAAGCTCGGGCGTGAGAACAAGTATTTGTGAGGAGAAAGTAGGTCAGGGAGAGAGAGGAGAGTTTAGAGAGAGAAAGTGGCAGTTACCCGTTTTGGAAGTCCAAGTATGGTATTTATAGTCTTTGGGTATGCTGACGTGGCCAGTTAGTTAGGGTCGGACCAGTCACTGTCATGACGGTTATGTCCGTGGGGCCCAGTTAGTTATGGCGTACCAGTGCATTTGTCCGTTCCGTTTATGGTGTAAGGTGCGATCCGACCTTGATGTATTATGGTTCGGTTCTATGCTTGACGATGATTCGGTCCGACCAAGGACGTATGCTCATCATAAACAAATTACTACTTTGTTAGGATTTCCTTTGTTTCAAGATCTACCTCTATATAATATTCTGTGTTCTAGATTAAATGAGAGATATGCATTAATTTATAAAACAAATTTAATATACAGAAGATTTACTTAGTAAAATGCATGTTCTCTGATATGTAGAAACGTTCCATTCAAATTGTTGTGTTTCAATCCCACCGATTCAAAATGTACATGTGGGTTCTCTCTTTTCCTGTCAGACCCATTAGTGGAAAAACCCAAACCTAACACACCCTCACCCTACCCTTGTTTGACCAAAGTCACGGTGTCTAATCGTGTCAGAGACGACGCGATTAACATAAGTGTCAAATATGAAAACGACTCGTTTAACTACTTCTATCCCGTGTCTATAACTTACTTGTTTTATGTACCAATATAGAGAAATAATAGAGCATCGCCTTCTTATTTTAATTATTTTTTTTAAATAAAAAACTATAAAATTACACAATGTACTTTTTCTATTAATGTACCAGAATAATAAAGCCTAGCCTTCTTATTTTAGTTATTTTAAAAATATATATATATATATATATATATATATATATATATATATATATATATAGGAGAATGCTATGCAAAAAACCCCATTTACTTAGAAAACTTAGGAAACCTTACTTGTGGCCTATATTAATCCACGTTGTCATAGTCCCTTGTTAATCCTTTTTGCTCTCAAGGTTATATCAGTAATTTCCCAACCCAAGTTATTTTCCCAATTTGATCTGACATGATCATTTAATGCCAATCAACTCATGTGTTCAAATCAGCCACCCCATATTTCTTTTACCCTATTTCATTTCATTTTAATTTATATCTTCTTTTAACAGAAAGAGAAAGTGCATATTTCATCTTCTCCTCCAAATTATCATTTCTCCATTAATGGCCATGGAGACAAATCCACTAACCTCCGAGTTAATGTCACCGGTCCATAGTTTCCCCAACAGGTTCATTGACAACGATGAAGAACAAAGTGAAGAACGAAAATCAGATCGATCAATCCCTGATGAAGAACGTGGTTTTGTGATGAAGATGTTAATATATGAAGTCAGATCCACGTGGAAACCCCTTCCAGATCTTGTTCCATTCTTTTTAGATCTCCTTTGTCCACATGTTTCATAATGTTGTTACAGATTTGGATATTTGTGAGTTTTTTACACTTTTTTTGTTTATATAAAATATGATTTGTATATGTTGTTTCAGATCTTGATATTTGTGAGTTTTTTACACTCTTTTAGTTTTATGCAACATATGTTTTCATATATGTTTGATTCTGGGTATTTCGTATGGATTTTTCTGATTTTGTGGAGTTTATGTTAGTTGATAACTTGAGCATGTAGGTATGAACTTTTGAAAGATGATTATAATTTACGGTTCTACTATTTTACACTTAAATATTGAACCAATAAAATATTGAATTTAAAATTGATATAGGTATGGACTTTATAAGATGATATTCAACGTCTGGCTCCATTTTTTACACTTAAAATATCAAAAATTATTCATAAAACCTGGTTGTTAATAGGTTTTTGTGTAATGGCTGTTTTAGAGATGAAACATGATTTTTTTTTTGTTAAAATGGTTCTTAAAAGGGGTAAATGTTTATGTAATTTACAGGTTTTTATTTTTGTGTTACAGCACAACATAAATAACACGTGTTATAGCAAACGTTGGTTTCGTCAAACGTGGATCAGATGCTCAAGGATCATGACCATGTTTATGTTACAGCACAACACAACTAACACGTGTTATAGTTTGAACTTCTCGGACATGCATGTGTTACATGTGACATGAAACCCATGTACAACATAACACGTGTTACGTGAGACATGAAAACACATTTTTATAACTTCCATGGCATACGCACACCCACATGTTTACAAACCGTTTCAAGACCGACCCAAACAATAAAGCAAGGGTAGCCGCTGAAAAGCTAAGGCAGCAAAGGTAGCCGCTGAAAAGCTAAGGCAGACTGTCAAAGGAAGCTCCACCATTTTTCTTAGTGCTATGTATTTTCGTTTACTAGTAATATGTATTTTGAGACTCTTATTGTTTTGTCTAGTACATGATGTTAAAACGGTATGGACTTAACACATTATGGAAGCCTTAACACACGTTATAAAAGAGACTTAACATACGTTATATCAGGTATACTATGTTGTTATTAAGTTACTATTAGAGTTTATGCATCCATTCTAGAAGTTTTAACACATATTACTATTGGAGTTGACTATTGGACTTAACACATTCTGGAAGTCTTAACACACTATTGGAGTTTATGCATCCATTCTGGAAGTCTTAAAACATGTTATAATAGAGGCTTAACACACGTTATATCAGGTTTACTCTGTTGTTATTAAGTTACTATTGGAGTTTATGCATCTATTATGGAAGTCTTAACACATGTTATAATAGATGCTTAACACATGTTATATATTTCAGTCGCTTAATACATGTTACAGTATGTATATACACATCATGGTGTTTTGGAAACCACTAGCTTATACATGACACCATGTTAGGTTAAACCAAGATTATAACAGAGGCTTAACACATTTTATCCCAGGTATACATGACACCATGTTAGGTTAAACCAAGATTATAACAGAGGCTTAACACATTGTAAACCACTAGCTTATACATGAATACATGTCAGGTTACAAAAAGATTATAACAGTGGCTTAACACATGTTATACATTCCAAAATGTGCAAAACAAATGACCCGTTTCATATTATACCGGTACATGTGTTACCATAAATGGCTCGTTTCATATTACACGTTACATACTAACTTGTACATTTATTACTTATACAAGTTTTACGCTCAGTATCCACATTATCGGATATTTTAAACATCAACAAAAATAAAATAGATATTACTTGTTTTTTTAATTAACAAAAGGTTAATACATGTTATATATCATTCTAACAAGGGGGCTTAACACATGTTATACATGAACACATGTCAGGTTTACATCATGGTGTTCTGTTACAGCATGAACCACTAACACATGTTATAAAGGAACGAAGACTTCTTTCCCAAAGGATGTGACTTATTCAATGTCCCCGCATTAACGTCGCCTACATCCATCCAGCTTGTCAATTGAATATCTTTTATGGATCTGTTTCTGTAAATCAACACACGTTATATATCATTCTAACAGGTGCTTAACACATGTTACAGGTCTGTCTCTGTAAATCAAGCAACCCAACAAAAAAAATATTGTTAAGATCAAAAGCCCCAAACAAGCAACCAAACCAACAAAAAAAAACCCGTTCAAAATCTCATCCTAAAGTTTTGGATTTATTTAAAATACATTAACATTAACCATTACTAGAACACACATTAACTTCTCCTACATCCATCCAGCTTCTCAATTGAATATCTTTATGGGTTTGTTTCTGTAAATCAACACACGTTATATAACATTATAACAGGGGGCTTAACACGTGTTATGGGCATGAGTCTGTGAATCAAGTAACCAAACAAAAAAAACACTTACTGTTCAGATCAAAAACCCAAACAAGCAACTCAAACCAACAAAAAAACAGCTACTGTTAAGATCAAAAGCCCCTAACAAGCAACTAAACCAACAAAAAAACCCGTTCAAAATCTCATCCTAAAGTTTTTGATTTATTTAAAATACATTAACATTAACCATGGATACCCCATTAACCAATACTAAAACACTTTCAGCACACAAAAACATATTAACAACCATTTCAACAAAAAATCAAGTGTGAAATGATATTTCAAGAACACTTACCGGATCTATACCCGTCCGATGAACACGAAGAAGATCTTCAAACCTTCTTCTCACACACACACTCGTACGTGTGTCTTTGTGATAAAGATTGTTGTTTCTCTATCTAAAACATCAACTTTCTCTCTCTAAAAACATTCATCTTGTCATCGCTCTTCTCACACACACACTCGTGCGTGTGTCTTTGTGATTTTTTCAGACCACATGACGCTGAAATTATCTTCAAATGAATATCACCATTGAAGGATCACCATTGAAGACCATGAAGCTTTCTTCTTTTCAATGATGAAGAAAGAGGAGAGAGATAATAGTTAATTGAAAGATTTGACTAGAAGAAAGAGGAGAGAGATTATGACACAAGTGGGTTTTGTCATTTTCAATGCCAAAAGGTGGGTTTTGTTCTACCGAAAATGCCCTCCCAGACTTTCAAATGTGCATTATGCTATTTCTTTTAATTATAATTGTTACTAAAATGATGAGAGCCATTGATCAAGTTGGATGAAAGAGAATCAATGGATGAGGTTGGGTTTCCAAGGTTTTTTAAAAAAGATGGGGTTTCTTACAGAGCCCAGCCCAGCCCTATATATATATATATATATATATATATATATATAGGGAGCCGCTAGAATGAAAACCACCTCGAGTTGTAAGAACCGCGAGAACTACACCCCACAGAGCGCCGTTCGCCATGATTTTTTTTTACAAGTAGATGTGTATATTATAAACACAGCCGTAAACAATCATGGCGAACGGCGCTCCGTGGGGTGTAGTTTTTTACACCACAAGTTTGGTGAAAAAAAAAAGAAAAAAGAAAAAAAAATTAAAAACACCAAACTTGTGGTGTAAAAAACTACACCCCACGGAGCGCCGTTCGCCATGATTTTTTACGGCTGTGTTTATAATATACACATCTACTTGTAAAAAAAAATCATGGCGAACGGCGCTCCGTGGGGTGTAGTTCTCGCGGTTCTTACAACTCGAGGTGGTTCTCATTCTAGCAGCCCTATATATATATATATATATAGGACAAAGATCCGTTAGGAACCACCCTTTATTGCGAGAACCGCGAGAACCAGTGTGAACACAAACAGTAATACCTAAAAAAATCTAAAAAACACCCAAATTTTTTTTTAAATTTTTTTAATATTTTTTTTTGTAAAATTCGCTATATTTAGTTTACAATAAAAAAATAAAAAATCTCCAAAAAAAAAAAAAAATTCCGAGTCACAGTTATCCATGCACATGTGCATTTGTATCTTTTCTTTGACAAATTCCGTAATTCATTACAAATATTAGACAATTGCACTTTCGTTTACACTACCACGTGTAATACACTACTTTTTACGTTAACAATATTAGAAATGCACATGTGTATCTATATGTATCAACATCAAATAAGGTGTTTCGGTACACTAATTTCTCTTTCATCTATCATTCCATCCATAATACACAAACATGCACATGTGCATTTTTGTCATTTCTTTGACAAATTCCGTAATTCATTACAACTATTAGATAATTGCACTTTCATTTACACTACCATATGTAATACAATACTTTTTACATTACCAATATTAGAAATGCACATGTGCATCTATATGCATCAACATGAAATAAGATGTTCTGGTACACTACTTTGAATACACTTTCCCTTTCATCTATCATACCATCCATAATACACTACCATTACCTCCTACCATCCATAATACAATACCATTACCTCCTACCATCCATAATACAATACCATTACCAATATTTTCACTTTATTACATATATGTAAACACCATTTATACCATCCAATCAACATATTACATCATAAATTGACAACTATAACCAAACCATCAACCACTAGATATAACTAACCAAAAAACATGTATATAGGCCTACTTCTCCATTCAAAATCACAAACTTTTTGTACCAAAACACGTTATATCATGGTTATATCTAATGATGCACATGTGCATTTTGAATATTGGTAATGTAAAAAGTAGTGTATTATGAATGGTATTGTAAATTAAAGTGCAATTGTCTATTCCTGATAACGTATTACCGAATTTGTCAAAATAATGATACATATGCACATGTGCATGAAAAAAAAAAAAAAAAAGGATAACTGTTAACCGAAAAAAAAAAACGTTTTTTTTTTTTTTTTTTTTATGGTGACGAAATATAGCGAATTTTTTAGGAAAATATTAAAAAAAATAAAAAAAATTTTGAGTGCTTTTTTGATTTTTTTTTTAGATTTTATTTTGTGTTCACATTGGTTCTCGCGGTTCTCGTAATAAGGGTGGTTCTCGCATGAACCTTACCCTATATATATATATAAAATTACACACTGTACTTTTTTATTAAACAAGTTTAATCATGTCTTGAACAAGTTAAGAATTGCCAGGCTAGGCTACGGCTAAAGGGATAAGAACCCATCTAGTTGAATCCACTACTCATTTTAACCCACCATCCAATAATAGACCATTTACCTTTCTAGAAACTTGTGCAACATTAAAGAAATCCATCTCGAACCAGGTTCGGGAACCCATGAACCCATCTTGCAAGAGAAACAAACCAATTCAAAAACTACTAACCACAAACAATCCTTGACTAACCAAGGAAACAAACCAATTCAAAAACTACTAACCAAAAACAATCCTTGACTAACCACAAGTGAAACAAACCAAGTTCATATACGATGAACACAAACAATCCTTTACTAACCACAAGAGAAACAAACCAATTCAAAAACTACTTAATGGAATTAGACTCGTTAGAACATTGTTCGTAGCATACAGATCCCGTGGAATAGAAAACAAAACCCATTCAAACTACATAACAAAACCGACAATCTCTACAAAAGTTAACTGAAATCTGAATTATCTAAGGGGTATATCTACATATATACATAGTGATGATGGCTCGGTTATGTGAGGCGTATGGCTATATTTTTTACTCCGTAGAAAAAAGGGTGGGTTGGAGGTGACCTCAGGTTTGACTTCAAGATCGGGTCAACTCTATCTGCATTTAACCTCGTTCCGTTTGAGTAACATCCTTTTTTTTGTAATTTACATTTAGCGAGATGTTATGAATCATGAGAAGTGTCTATCATTAAACTAATACGTTTGGCAGTGTCTGAACGCATCAGTTCTCCTTTAAATAGAATCTGGAATAACAAAAAAGAGATGTCATAATTTGGCGAACGATTAGAATACATATATAGAGAGAGAGAGAGTTGGCTAAATGGGCGGGCCAGTTGGACTATGTAACAAATGTAGCAGAAACGGGACAGTAGATAAAACTTTTCGATAAAATCGCTAGCCTTTACTTTAAACAAAGTCCTTTTTCGTATAACTAAAAGCTGCAACTTTCTAAAAAGAGCATTTTCATTACGTTTTAAATTCCAAGGATATAATCACCGAAAAAAAGATCCACCGACTATGTGCGTATACAACAAAGCCTTTATAAATTACTTTTTGAAAGAAAAAAAAAAGTCGCATGTTTTATGCACTAAAAATACGATTACGATTTGGGTGACACCCAACCCATTCGACCCATTTGACTGTTTCATCTTTATCTAACGTTGAATGTTAAAGATAAAACACCCAACCCATTCGACCCATTTGACTGTTTCATCTTTATCTAACGTTGAATGTTAAAGATAAAACATAACCCGTGTCAACCACGGGTCGAAATTGTCACCTGTACTATGGTACAAGAAAGCTTGTATTATAATGATGCATTGATGGCATGGCATACAACCTATAGAACTTTTGTGGTAAAACTTATTTGAGAAAAAAACATCACCTCTGTGGGGATATCGGGTGAGAACCAACGCAATAATACTCCAAGATGTACAACAGCAGGAATCAGTTTAAAAAGGAACGGTGTCGTCACCTGCAAAAAGAAAAAGAAAAAAAAACTCTTAATATCATGTCGCTGGTTTTGTGATGCTACTAACACCAACATATTGTAGAATTTCTCTTTATAGAACATAGAAAACTAAACGGATAAGATTTACATACCAGGCTGAGAGCTGTTGTGCCGAGAAGCAGTAAGTACAATTTACCCTGCAAAACAGATAACTTAGTCATGATATCAACCGAATGATGTTGACATTTTAAAACTATAAGAGGAAGAACTGAAAACGAGTGTTTTATGAATCTCTTTCCAGTACTGTTAGAGGTGGCAAGAAGCCAGGTCAAAATGAGTTCTGGTTAAAAGGGCTAAACGGGTCAATTTTAGCAAGGGTCAAAAAGGCTGGTCCAGATTGACACGTAAACACTTTTTGCCCATTTTTTTGGTAAACTAGTGGGTTACCACCTGCACTCTGCAGTGGGTTCAAAACGTAGATAAAAATAAGCAAATCGCAAGAGTTAAAGTTGTTTGATGTTTTAGTTAAGGGGCTAAACATGTCATTATTACAGTTGAGTGGCTAAACATGTCATTATTAAAGTTGAGGGGCTAAACATGTTGTTATTAAAGTTGAGGGGCTAAACATGTCATTATTAAAGTTGAGGGGCTAAACATGTCATTATTAAAGTTAAGGGCTAAAGTTGTTTAATATTAAAGTTGAAGGGCTAAAGTTGTTTTAGTTATGGGGCTAAACATGTCATTATTAAAGTTGAGGGGGTAAAATTGGTTAATGCGAAAGTTGGTTGATGTGACAAAATAGCATATTTATAGTATATATAATATAATATAATGGTTACCATGTTATCTATGATTACAAAAACAATGGTTTGAAAATGCCTCTGTTAGGTAACGTACTAACCAAAAAGTGGTATAAAACATGTTGGATCGACATATTACCTCAATAAGATGAAGATTGGAGGCACGGCTTAGGAGAACAAACGCAAATTCCCCAATTTGCGCAAGGGACATTCCAACCTACATCAAGACATTAACTAAGACTCATTTGGCAATAAACACAAATATTATATTATATGTAATATATATACACACATATACAACAAGCATGCCCCAGTTGAAGTAGAGGTGACAATTTCGACCCATTTCGGTTCAGGTTGTGTTAAAAGTCTCCCAAAGAGATTTTTAAGCATACAACAAACCTATATTGTTTTATTCCAAAAACTAGATTATCATAGTATATAGTATACACACTAACTGTTTACAAAAAGATGTTATTTAAAAATTCGAGAAAGTGTCCCGGGCCAAATGGCTAAAATATAAATTATTCCATATATTAATAAGTAACTTTTTCATGCATAAACACTTGTAATTTTTGCTTTGGGGATTTCTCAAAAAAAAAACTTGTTTTTTTTTTGTTTTAACCCAAAGGTTTGTGACTTTTGCAATTTTAATCCTACAAAATTTGTTTTTTTAACTTTAACTCAAAAGTTTTCATTATTTGCAATTTAACTTCACAACTTTTGTCAATTATACTTTTCGTCTTTGGTTTAACGTTTTTTACGTTTCGTTACGTATAGTTCTAAATTCTTCGAGTTAATACGACGCAACGTATGAGTGTGGTTCAACTTTTTTATGTTTTGTTTCAAATTTTGCAAGTTAACACGGCGCAACGTGCATGTGTGGTTCAACGTTTTTACCTCTATTTTTCATATTTGAAAGGTTCGTCGCAACACGCAGATCCTAGGTCGAGTTAGTGTTGGTGGTGTGACATTAGTACTATTTGACAACGTTTTACGCCCTGCCGTAACGCGGGGTGTGCTTTGTGGGTTTCCCAAAGAAAAAAATTGTTATGTATATGGTTGTCGTAACCTTGACTTTAGGGGTTTTAAAAAAAAATTGATTTTTTTTTTACTTTTCACCCAAAAGTATTTCATAAATTACTTTTAACCCAAAACTATTTGTTTTTTTTTTACTTTTAACCCAAAACTTTTTATCTTTTGTAATCTATCCTCACAACTTTTTTTTACTTTCAACTTTGATCCTTTATAGTTTTTATTTTCCGCAAATTTTCCGCTTTATGCTTGGTTCTAAATTTTGTGACTTAACACATCGTAACGTGCATCTTTGGTTTAACGTTTTTACGTTTCGTTCTAAATTTTGCGAGTTACCACGACGCAACGTGCGCGCATGGATGAACGTTTTTACATCTTCTATTTTTTTCCCGTTTGACAGGTTTAACATAACGTGCAGGTCCTAGGTCTACTTAGTTATAACTAAAGAATCCCCGCCGCATTGCGGCGGGTCTCAATTCTAGTTTTCGCTAAAAAGAAAAGGTTGAACAGGTCAAACGTCTCCCAAAGTGTATTTCTAATGTGTATAACCTCAAAAATCAATAAATATTAGATTATTACTGTAGTCTGAAACTATATTACTTATTGGAATCGTACTCGAGGTGCAAACACGCCAAGCCTAGCCCGAGCTTGATTACTTATGAGAGCTCGAGCTCGGTTCGAGCTTTGTTTTCAAAGCTCGAGCTTGGCTCGTTCGTAGTTTCTCAAGCTCGGGCTCGGCTCGTTTATAATCTATTAGTTAATACTAATATATCAAATAAAAATAATAGACTCGTTTAGGCTCGCGAGCTCCATAAGTGAAGCTCGGGCTCAGGCTCGTTTACTAAACAAGCTTATTTTAGGTTCGGGCTCAGATCGTAAACAAGTTTAAATATGCTCGGATCGGCTCGTTTACTAGACAACTTTAAATAAAGGGAAATGTTATTAAATATTAACAAAAGCTAATATTACACTAAGGCTCAACGAGCCTTACGGGCTTCACATGCCAGGCTCGATAAATAAACGAGCTTTATTTTAGGCTCAAGCTCGGCTCGGGCTCAATAAGGCTTGCGAGCCGCTCGGCTCGTTTGCACCCCTAGCTCGACACAATGACTGTTTACTGAATAAAACTTAAAAATTGGAGAAAAGATAAATACTCGTTTTTACCGGTTACCCAACCCGATCGTTTCGCCACCTCTTAAGTAAGTAACATACAAAAAGTAGCAGAAACGCTTACAAGAAGAGCGGTCTTGTTAGTGTATCCAAATCCTTTGACAACAATAGCAACTACGAAAGTCTTTATTACAACTACCAGTATAACTGCTGCTAGTAGAATATCAATGTGGTTCCATAGAAATTGAACGTGAATAAGCATCCCAATGCTCGCAAGGAAAAGTGCAGCAAAGAAATTGCGAATGGGTTCAACCTAAAACAAATAAATAAATTAGTAAGCTGTGTATGCTCTTGACTATAGTGAAACAAGTCTCTTTAAAGCATGCCACAGACGATAATGTTTTACAAGGCCACCCTATTGTCAGCTACTTGCCACATAAAATTTTACAAATTTGGTTCTTGAAAAGGATACCAGACTTATTTGTAAGAAGAAAATGAATATAATAATGAGTTAAGTAGTTAACTGCCGTTTTCGTCCCTGTGGTTTGTCCAATCATGTCAGTCCAGGCCAAATTTCAAATTTGTACCATTTCCGTCCCTGACAATCTTGAAACATGTCAGTTCCGTCCAAAAAAACTAACCTCTGTTAACCTGCTGTTTAATGAAGGGTAAAAACGTCATTTTCTTTTTTTATTCTCTTAAACTAAAAAAGGAAAATAAAAAAGAAAATGTCGGTTTTAGCCTTCATTAAACAGCAGGTTTTAACAGAGGTTGGTTTTATGGACGGAACTGGCACGTTTCAAGAATGTCAGAAACGGAGATGGTACAAATTTGAAATTTGGCCTGGACTGTCATAATTGGACAAACCACAAGGACGAAAATGGCGGTTAACTCTGTAATAATTGTTGAGCCCACATTGATGAGTTAATATTACTTGTTCAAGAGTATGATGAGCAAGATCAGTTGTTGATATCATCACTCCAGCAGCAAAGCTACCCAGTTCAAGGCTTAGACCCAACTTGTCACTACACTGAAATCATAAATAAGCCTTTCTTAGAGATATTCTAACTACGTTATCATCAGACAGTAGCGGATGTGAAAGCAAGTATAAGTAATTACGTCAAATAAGATGCAAAAGCATTAATAATTTCAAGATGAACGGGTCGGTAGGGTTGGGTAATTGGTGTTTTTTTATAAAATTGTCAATTAGGATCACAAAAACGATATTATCACAATAATAATCTAGATCTTTGAACAAAAATAATTTAAGGGGTGGATGCATCAAACGAGAATGAGTAAAATGCCATTTTCGTCCCTGAGGTTTGGCTAGTTTTGCAACTTTTGTCCAAAGGTTTGTTTTTCCGCATCTGGATCAAAAAGGTTTGAAATTTTGCCATTTTCATCCGGCCCGTTAACTCCATCCATTTTTCTCTGTTAAGTCAGTGGCATTTTCGTCTTTTTACCTATATTATTTTTGTTTTTTATTTAATATGGGTATTTTAAATGCTTGTACATAAAGTGAAAAAAGACCGATTGCCCTTTAAGTTAACAAAAAAGGCGGAAATGCCCCTTACTTGTCGGAGAAAATTGGATGGAGTTAATGAGCCAGATGGAAATGACAAAATTTCACACCTTTTGGATCCAGATGCAGTAAAACAAACCTTTGGACGAAAGTCGCAAAACTGGCCAAACCTCGGGGACGAAAATGGCATTTTAATCAAAGAGAACTGTAGTGACTTTCAGCCCATAAACCCATACGACCCATTTCCTTTTAGATAAAAAAAATTCCGATCCATTTGACCCGTATGAGATAAAACACAACCCACTCGTAAGTAAGTAAACTGGTCATGGTCGCCACCTTTAAAAAACATAATGCCAAAGTGTAAAAAGAGCAGTGGAGCTAACCGATGCAACTATTAAGCAGAATGCGACAGATGCCAACTGATAAAGCTCATTGGTCTGCAAATTGTCAATGAAGTAACATTAAAACATATGAAACATAATGAAAGACAATAGCAATCATTTTAGGAAACAGAGCATAGATTAATTAGTTAGAAAGGGACACAGAATACCTGAGATGATAGGCGTATCATAAGATTGAAAAACCAAGGTATACAAGTGCGGGAAAATACCGATAAAACAGCCAAGAATATAACTAAAGTCAACAACCTGATAACAGAAGTCATTAGAGAATGTACAATGGAAGAGAGAGTTCGTATAAAATAAGTAACTTTATAAACAAATAATTAGCTAGAAAGGGACATTGAACATTGGCAATTTTGACACATTTATATACACAGAAAGGGTCAATATAGGATATGTCTGATTTCTAATAGGCCAAACAGGTAGAATTACAAAAATAACTAAAAGGAAATGTGCTGAAAGTTGAAACTCACCGAAAGTGTAATTTTTAATGCTTAAACCCTCCTAAATCATTATATTAACATAACTAGGTTATAATCCCGTGTATTACACGGGTTGATAATGTAATGTTATCATAGTTTTTAATAGCAAATAGCGACAAATAGCGATAAGGGACCTATATGCTACATAGCTAGGGGTGTAAACAAGCCCAGAGGCTCGAGAGCTACTCGTGATCGGCTCGGTTAAAAGCTCGAACGAGCTGAGCCTTAACGAGCCCGAGCCCGAGCTCGAGCCTGAAATAGAGCTCGTTTTGTTATCGAGCCCGAGCTCAAGCCTGAAATACAAAGCTTGTTTAGGCTCGCGAGCCTAAACGAGCCCATACAAAATTTTAATTTTTATATATATAATATATTAATAACGATGATAACATTGATGAGCCGAGCTTTGGCTCGTTTAAGCGATGTTGAAGTGAGCTCGAGCCGAGCTTTTAGCTCGTTTAAGGTTGTTCTCAAAATAGTTCGAGCCGATTCGAGCCGAGCTCGAGCTTTGGGTTTTACTCGCGAGCCGAGCTCGAGCTCAAAGAAGTAGGCTCAAACCGAGCCGAGCTCGAGCTCGAGCTTCATTAAAACCTAACGAGCCGAGCTCGGCCCGGCTCGTTTACACCCCTATACATAGCGAATAGCGACCGCTATTTTATATATAGCGATACACTAGAAAAAGAATTTTGAAAATTTTTATATGTATATTATATCAAAATACCTTGGTATATATGCTATTTTACATGTATATTTAACAAAAACCTATAAATCCAGCTATTTTATAGCTATATCTAATTGCTATTTACATCAAAAAAAACTAACTGTCGCTATTCACGCTCGCTATGACCCAAATAGCGACACTTGGTCGCTTCGCTACATAGCGTGCTATAGCGGTCGCTATAGCCGCTATTGACAACTATGAATGCTATATAATTAGTAATAAAAAAAGTTACGGTTGAGTAAACTCATGTATTATACTAACAGAATAAAATATAATGTAATTTGTTAACATATACAGTCGTCAAGATATGTATTTAAAAAAAAGGAACATTGACGTGACAGTTATAAATTTTGTTAAGTTAAATTTTAAAACGTTATTTCTTTCAATTGGGTATTAACTTTGTTTTTTTAGTACCACCTATTTTTTTAATATTTAACATATTGTATTTTTACCATTCTTACAATCTAACCACATTAACTATTTGAATTATTTTTTAAGATCATATATAAAAACCATTATCTTCATATTCTTCTTTTTTAATATTTTAACCAACATAATTTTGAACTTGGTGACGCTTTTAAGTTAAAAACATAAGTTTATTTAAGAAATTAATAATTAAAATCATATTAAATTAATTTGGTATCTTTAATTAAAAAAATACCTATTTGTCAAAAGCGCAAAAAGTGCGCGCCTAGGCGCCCGGGCGCAGCGAGGCGCACCTATAGCGCCTGGTGGTAGCCTAGGCGCAAAACTGGGATTTTTTTGAAAAAACGGTGCTGAGGCGCAAAAAGCGCGCGCCTAGCGCAAAAAAACGTTGTTGAGGCGCAGGGAAAAAGGTAAAACAGCACAAATGACCATTAAAAACGAAACCGAGTGCGTGCAAAACTGCCTCACGCGTGCAAAACTATTAGCTACATGATCTTAAATGGCATGTATAATAGTTTTTTTAATTTTATATGTGGAATCTTATTTATTATCAAAGCATAACATTTTTTTTTATATTTTTTTTTCTCTCTGTGCGCTTTTCTTAAAAAAACCCACTCTTTTTTTGCGCCTAGGCTCCGGGCGAGACCGATGCGCCTCGCCTGCGCCTTGCGTCTTTGACAACATAGAAAAATACCCATAATTAAGTAGGAGAGAGAAGCGGGAATACCAAAAAGTTGATGGCTCCAATAAATGACACGTGTCCCCCATCGTTTTTCTTTTATTATACGGTATAGATAGATCATCACTGATGTAATATAACCTTTTTTAATCATATATGACACAAAATATTTATTACAAAAGTTTAAAAATCAAGGACAAAAGATGTTTCAGGTAGACCCGACCCAGCCATTTTGTTTTGCCACATCTTGTACAAAGTTAACTGATAAAACATCAGAAATAAGTCCAATTAAAATTCATATGTGCTTCATCAAGAATAAATTAAACATCCTCATACAAAAAGAAACACAGTTCACCACATTATATCTGTTTGCTTTATCAGGTGAGGCTGTTTAAAAACTTAGAATGCAATATTTATTTACAGTTATGCATGTATTTGGTAAAATATGGAAAATGTCATCATATGTACTATATTCATAGAGGTTCAGGTTCATTTACTTACGTCTTTGTCATAGATAACATGCCTTCAAGAATTCCAGAAGTACCACCAAGGATTGGAAGTAGTGCAAATAACAAACCCACCGCACAATCCTGTCGCATTAAGATACATTACTAAAGGTAAGTCTTTACATCAAATGAGTAATAATTCTTTGATTCATGCTGAAATGGGTCAAGCCAGGTTGACCAAAAACACTTTTATCCAAATATAATATCTTCTTATAAATAATGCTCCCTCATTCCCAAACTTATTGTCCACAAACAAAAACAAATTAAGATATTTGCAGTTAATGCAATTTTTAGTTAACAGAAAGCCTGTTTTACATTTTTACCATTGACGCATTTAAGACAGTAAGATACCATTGGAATGCAATATGATAATGAAAATTAAAAGTAAATGAGAAAACTAGTAATAACAACTATCCATCATTTAAAAGGTAGAAAATAACTTTGCAAAAAACTAAAATAGTAATGTGGACAAAAAAACACTAATGAGCTTTATCATAATACAATAAGCTATGAGGCTACTTACAAAAAGTTAACCCAAACACCCGCTAAGTGTGTAAAATGCGATTACAAGGAAAATTTATTATTTCATTAAGAAATGAATTTTGTTGCGTAAAACCATTTAGGAGGTTTCATGCATCAGAAGTACACGTTGAACAATCAACCCATTGGCATGTTTCCTTTTTAGGTTTTGTTACACATTTGACCCATTAATAAAACATAACTGAATTAACCCATTGACAAATGGATCTAAAATCTCTAGAATGCCACCTTAATGGTTGTCTTTTCTATTACCACTTCACCGAATAAAATAAAGAAGAAACTTACTTGCAAAATAAGGGTACCAACAGTGACTTGCCCATAGAGAGTGCTAATACTATTCTTTTCCATCAGAAACTTCAAAACCTATGGTATACCAAGACATTTTTAAAATAAATTCAATAAATGGCTTGAATGTTCAGTTATGATATATATAACTACCACTGCTGTTGATGACATGGAGAGAAAGGCCCCAACAAACACACCTTCAGAAGCTTCACCACCACATAACTACAAAAGAAATTGCATGCTCGTATAAAATAAGGTGTAGGTGATATCAAGGGTTTTCTAAAAGAATTTTTTATTAAAAAGGGCATTTTTGAAAAAAGAAAAAAAGTTAAGGGTGTTTAATGAACCAAGATACATACTTGGGTAGCCTATAAACTAGTTTCAATACAAAATGTGGCCTTAATGAAAAAAGTTGAATACTTGGGCTGCCTGCACATACATAATCACTTTTAAAGCTATGCAGTTAATGCGGTAAAAAAAATCGGATATCGGTCAAGGACCGATGTTTGAGATATAGGCTATCGCGGTGGGATATCCGTAAATTTAATATCATGCAGAATTTTTATATATAGCAATTTAACACTAACAGTTAGCAATTTGAGATATATACTCTCCTACCATTAACAAATTAACCTTTTGCATCTTGCAAAACACTAACAATTTTACCTAGTAGGAACTAATTAAGACTTAAAACACTACATTTAACACTAACAATTAACAACTAAGACAACTAACATTTAACACTAACAATTAAGACTTAAAACACTAATAGCAGCAATAAGAAGAAAGACGGCTGGTAGAACTAAAAAGAAAGGTACTGATATCGGGAAATCGGTGACATATCGGTCAATATCGCCGATAATATCGCTACCGATATTTGACACCGATATTTTACATGGGGACAGATAACCGATATATCACCGATATTAACTGCATAGCATGAGACTAATTCAATGAAGAATTTTCGTTTATTGTCATAAAAAAACCTTGTTATAAGAGCAGAGAAATTTATAGAAGAGATACATACCATAGCGATTACTCCAGACAAACACATAAAAAGAAGTATCTGGAGAAAACCTCCTAAGATAGCAACTGTTCTGACAACACGAAGCTGCAATTAACAAAAGTGAAAACTTGATTATGAGAGTGTGTCACACACACAAAAATAAATTAAAGATATGCAATTTTAAACGTTTCTTTTCTTTATGCAAGTTATGTGATTCTTAATCTATGTGTGCACGTGCACAGAAGTAGGAGGTTGAGAAACCTTTGCTGCTGAGAACTCCAATCCCAATGCAAAAAGAAGAAAAATGACACCAAATTGAGCAAAAGTTTCCACCTGCATAATTAAGAGCATAAGGTATACGTCAAAATTGTAATTTAATCTGATAAATTATAACAATCCTGAAGACATCACCTGAACCAGCTCATTAACAAAGCTAAGTCCACCTGGTCCAATCACAGATCCTGCAAGTAAATATCCCGTAATAACCTGCATGATTTTGATGTGTATATATAGGTGTTAGAATAATGAAAAAATGAATTATATGCTTAATAGGTCTTTTAAGAATAGGACGACACCGTTAGCACATTCTGCAAGTTTCAGGAAGAGATTATTTTGAAAAAGAATAACATAACGAGCGATTAACAGATAATGTAAGAATGAACAGACCGGCTGCCCAGCACAAGCAAATGCAATGCCACCACAGGTTGCAGAAACAATGACAACAACCAAATCAGATATCAATCTGTTACAATTAAAAATAGAAATTAGCTACCAAATTTCAGAAGAAAAAAAAAATTGAACTACGAGACGTACCTTATGTCTAATTGTAGCACAGGATACTTAGATTTGGGATTAGACATGATAAAGACATTGCTCTGAGTAAAGAATGCAGTATAAGATCAGTTCCTTGATATCGAATATAGATTTCACATGCAAAAACAAACAAATAACTGAAAAGAACATTTTATTCTAAGCACTAGGCTTGAAAGTAGGCCTGTAAATGAACCGAACGAACACAAATATATAATCACGAACACAAATATATAATCGAACAAATTCTGTTGTTCGTGTTCATTCATTAAGAAAATGGGCATGTTCGTTTATGTTTGTTAGTTTAAAATCTAAACAAACTGTTCACAAACGTAAAATGAACAAAAACAAACAAACTTAAACGAAGATAATTTAACAAGCATAAAACAACACAAATGAACATAATTGACCAAACATAAACGGACATAAAGTAGCTTTTTTATATAAATTATTGATTAATTACGATAAGTTTTTATGGAAAGCTTATTTTTATTAGTGGAAAGCCCAATTATCAATTAGTTGTATGTATATAAGTAGTTAGAAAGCCTATTTTATGTTTATATTCGTATAAATATAACTCCATATGTATTTACTAAAATATAAACGAACAAACATAAACGGACGTTCGTGAACATAAATGAACAAACAACACGTGTGTTCATGTTCGTTTATTTAATTAAATGAACAAATAATTTTTGTTAATGTCCGTTCGTTTACTAAATAAATGAACATAAACGAACTTCCCGCCGAGCAAGTTCATGAACGTTCGGTTCGTTTACAAGCCTAATTGAAAGGATAAAACATTACTTTGCTGTCTATCAGTCTTGGTGTATCTTCAGGACGGTTCTCATTTTCCAAATTGAAAACATCATGAAGCTGAAACGACCTACAATACAAGTAAAAACATTATGCATATTAGGCTTTTGACTTCCGTAAAACCAAGGAGCAAGAGAAATGGAGAACATATCAAATGTCTTCTCATCGAAATCGAAAACGACCTAATATAAGAGCTACATGTATTGTTTTGAGCAAAGTGCAAACTAGTTTGTTACAAAAGAGAAAAGTAAATACAATGAGCAGCACATACTTCTCCTCTTTGCTTTCATTTCTCTTCGACGTGACTCTAGCAACAGTTTCCAAAACTGCCTGACATGTCAAACATGTAAGAGAATTATAATAAAACACTCCTGACCCTGTTCTTAAAAAATGAAAGATATAAATATAATGCAAAACCAAGGGTTTTCCGAGTAGATGATATATAGATTACATTAATACTTTCCATAGTTGTCAAAAACGAATAGTGGACGACATAGTTGTTAATGGCGAATAGCCGAATAGCAACAAATAGCGTTAAGGTACCTATAATCCTATATGCTACATAGCGAATAGCGATAAATAGCGGGCGCTATTTTATAAATAGTGATACACTAGAAATAAAATTATATCAAAGTACCCTGGTATATACACTATTTTACATGTATATCTAACAAAAACCTAAAATCCAGCTATTTTATAGCTATATTTAATCGCTATTTATATTTAAAAATAAAAAAATAACTGAAATCCCGCAATTTATGGCTACATACCCTGAAGCAACCTACGACCTACGCTACGATATTCGCTAGCAACCATAGTGACCGCTATTGACAACTATGGCGCCCGATAGCGACAAGCTACCTATATGCTACGTAACGATAGCGATGAAATAATGGGCGCTGTTTCATGTTTAGCGATACACTAGAAGAAAATTTAAGAAAATTTTTATTTGTATAATTTATTAAAATATGTTGTTTGTACATGTATATTTCATCTAATACGCTATTATATTAAATAGTTATATTGAATCATAAAAAAAACGTAACGGGCATCGCTATTTATATTAAAACAAAAAAAAAAAACCTAAAATCCCGCTATATTCACGCTATGGAGTCGCTAATCATCAGGTTTCGAGAAAAGGTTGCTCCGCTATGTAGCGAACGCTATCTTTGCTATTGACAACAGTGGACATACATACATATGCTGATATACATTAATGTCAGAGTTAACAATAACTAAACATTTGAGGATCTCTAAAACATGTAAAAGCTAAAGCCAACCGACAAATAAGTATTGGTAGTCACCAGAAACATCGATCACTAACCCTAGGGTTGGTGTTGTGAATAAGACCGATCACAACAAAAATACAACATAAGACCTAAATGAGCCATGTTATCTTTTGAAATAAATATAATGATACTTATGGTTCAAAAAAAGATAATCAATGGCATTTTATGTCTACGGTTTGCTTTTCTAGCCAACAAGTCTGAAACTTACATGCAAAAACCCCTAATCTAAAGATCACATGACATACCTGTTGCCCTGCCACACTGTTATTGAAGCTCCCAGGATCAGTAGCTGAGTAAGACAGATTATAATGCAAAGTAAGGTACGTGTTATTTATGCATAGCACCAATTTTCAATTATGATTTCACACACGTAACACCTAGTGTGGGTAAATTAATAAAAATGATTTCCAAAGACATCTAATTGCCCGTCCTAAATCCTAATAATCTCAAAAAGTAGGAGCGTGTGATCATCTAGTCTACAATAGCAAACTAATTAGAAATTACAATCAACTAAATTTAACACAAACAGCATGATTAGTTTGAGTAAACAAAGACATATATTCTTAATGTACCTAATTGCATGCCCTAAATTACTCACAGGAACGTCTGATTCGTTAACAATTTCAAACTAAATCAGAAATCACAATCAACCAAACCTAGCAGGAACAGCATAATTAGTTGGAGTAAATATAGACACATTTTAAATGTACATAGTTGCGTGCCCTAAATAACTCACAGGAACCTTTGATTCTCTAGTTAACAATTTCAAACATAATCAGAAATCACAATCAACTATACCTAGGCACCTAGCAGAAACAGCATAACTAATTTGACTAGATGAATACATAAAATGTACCTAATTGCATGCCCTAAATAAATCATAGGAACATCTGATCCTCCAGTTAACAATTTCACACTAAATAACACAATCAACTAAACCTCACAGACGCAGCATAATTAGCTTGAGTAAATATAGACATAAATTCTAAATGTACTTAAAATACTTAATTGCATGACCTAGATAACTCACAAAAACGTCTTATTAACTAAATCAGAAATCACAATCAACTAAACCTACAGATACAGCATGAATAATTTGAGTAAACATAGTCATAAATTCTAAATGTACCTAAGGGTGAAGGGAGTGGTTACCTATTCCAAATAGGTAAACTCCTAATTCACCCAATCACACATTGCCATGTCAATTCACCTAAATAAGTTACCTAATGCTCAAAAACGTTGGTGGTGGTTTACCTAATGGGGTTTAGGTAAACTATTTAAAAAAAGGGAAAGATGTGTGATTGGTTGAGAAGGAATGGACCCCACCACACACCCATCTCCCCCCCCCCCCCCTCTTCCATCCCTCTCACCGAATCAGTGAAGGTTCACCGCATTGCATGATCTTGTTCGGTAAAGTGGTTGATGGCAGTGGTTTACCTATTCGGTAAAGTGGTTTACCGCATGAGTTTACCTACCACTCCGTATACCCTAAATACCTAATCGCATGCCCTAAATAACTCACAGAAACGTCTTATTCTCTAGTTAACAATATTCAACTAAACCTAACACAAACAGTTACTTCAACTAAACCTAACACAAACAGCATAATTACTTTGAGTAAATAAAGACATAAATTCTACATGTACCTAACTGCATGCCCTAAATAACTCACAGGAACATCTGATTCTCTAGTTAACAATTTTAAACTAAATCAGAAATCACAATCAACTAAACCTAGCAGAAACAACATAACTACTTTGAGTAAATATACAAATAATTTCTAAATGTACCTAACTGTATGCCCTAAATAACTCACAGAAACGTCTGATTCTCCAGTTAAATAAATTAAAACTAAATCAAAAACCACAATCAACTAAACCTAGCAAAAACAGCATAATTATAATAAGTTGACAAAAGATCAAAAACAAATAATTTTAACGTACAAAACGTATGAACTGAAGGTTTTGCTGAAAAAACGCGGTGGCATTTTCGTAATTATTAGTAATTATCAAAATTACTCTACAAATGATCTTGTAGAGTAATTTTGATCTTTGTAGAGTAATTTTGTAAAATGTTCCTGTAGAGTAATTTTGATCAAAAAACTATACCTCACCAAAAAACCCCCAAAAACTTGCAGAGTAATTTTGATAATTACTATCAAAATTACTCTACAAGTGTATCAAAATTACTCGGCAAGTTTTTGGGGGTTTTTTGGTGAGGTCTAGTTTTTTTTATCAAAATTACTCTAGAGGAACATTCTACAAAATTACTCTACAGGATCATTTGTGGAGTAATTTTGATGCTTACCCTACGAGCAAATAATTACGAAAATGCCACCGTGTTTTTTTTCCTTTTTCATGCTATTCATACTTTTAGTACGTTAAAGTTATTTGTACGGGAACTTTACTCATAATAAGTTTGGGTAGATATAGACATAAATTCTAAATGTACCCACAACTGTATGCCCTAAATAACTCACACGAACCTCTAATTCTCTAGTTAACACTTAACAATTTCAAACTAAATCAGAAACCACAATCAACTAAACCTAACAAAACAGCATAATTATAATTAGTTTGAGTATATATAGGCATAAAGTCTAAATGTACCTAAATACCTAATTGCATGCCCTAAATAACTCACAGAAACGGTCTAATTCTCTAGTTAACAAATTCTAACTAAATCAGAAACCACAATCAACTAAACCTAACAAAAACAGCATAATTATAATTAGTTTGAGTATATATAGACGTAAAGTCTAAATGTACCTAATTGCATGCCCTAAATTACTCATAATAACTCATAGGACATAGTTAACAATTTCAAACTAAATCAGAAATCACAATCAACTAAACCTAACACAAACAACACAATTCACAAACAAAAACGAAACAAAATCAGATCTAACTAACCGTCAGACTGTTCATCATCGTTCTCGGTAAACTCCTTTTCAAGAGCGCGATCGAACATATCAGCAACGCTATCTTCCTTAGATCTATTTGATCCAGTAGAAGTGACGTTAACGGCGTCAATGTCTCCGTTGAAAACTACCGAATCTCTAGATGCGACTAAACATGCAAAGCAGAGAAGATCGGCAACGATGAAGATGAATAGGTGGAGAATTTGCGGTTTTCGCAACATTGTGAGGTTGAGGATGGAGGATAACAACGGCGGAGTGTTGTGTTGTGGTGTGGTAGTGAAAGTTAACCGTCACCGTCGGTGGTGGAGACCGGCGGTGTGTGGCGGAGTGGAATTGTTGTTATTATTATTATTATTTAAATAAATATTAATACAGTGGTGTGGAGTGGATGAGGGTGAAGTGTATATTATGCCAATAGTGTTTCTCAATTGACGTAAAGTGTTGGCCCCTATTGTAAATAAAGGTTTGGGATTTTTTATAACTATAGGATAAATTGTTAAACAAGATTGTATAAAAGTATACAAGCAACACAATCAAATGATATGTAAAGAGCATTTTATAAAGTTACTAGAGATTTATAAAATCATTTTCATGGGATTCAATGATTTATAAATGTCCTATTTTATGGGAAACAAATCATGATTTGTAGGTCGAACAATGAGCCAAACAGTTACTTACCGTTTTTGATTATCGAAAACTAAACTGAAATAGAACTATTAAAAATTAAAACGAAACCAAAGGTTTAGAAAGAAAAGCGTAAAGCAAACAACTCACTGTGGTTTGAAGTTTCCAGAATTGGCCGATTGAAGATTTGTGGAAAAAGTTTTACAACGAAACCAAATAGATTACCGATTTGGGAGGATTTACGGTTTTAAACATTTCGTCTCATTGTGTGTTACGCCAGAGAGTTCTATTCTTGTGGTGGCACAACGACTATCAAGTGGCAGCCGACGGTATGGTTCCTGGGGAAGGCCCAAGCCAAACTCTGAAGCCAACGTAAGCGGTGAGCCCGGTTAATACAACATAATCTGGCTGGAGTGAGGCAACAGAGCTTTCCAATTTAGAGAATATGATAGCATAATACAAGAAAGTTGTCGTTACAAAATAAGAAGGTTAGAATTCAAGAAACGATCAAAGGAGGCACGATATTTTTGAGATGAGAACTATGAAAATGAAAGAAAAACATCATTCGTTTACAATCCACCGTCATTAGATTAACAATCTTTTTCATTCTTTATTTAGCCTAAACTTAATTGAATTTATTATTTGAATGGACTTGGCCCACGCTCGGTTAACAAATCTTATTTTATTAATATAAATGTAGCAATTATAAACATATAACTAGTGTTTTTTAATGACGCGCGTTGCGCGAAAGGCATTGGTGTTTTCGACCGACATCATTCTTCAAACGATTCGAGATAAACGATGCGTAACCAGCCATATCCGGCATCGTGGAGTGTATTAAAAAGGGAGCAATTGGACGATTGGATGCTGGGCTATGTGTTTCTTGGAATGCCCACGGATTATTCGGGTCAAAACCACGATTATGAGGATTCATTTTTCGTATTGTGGTTGGATGAGAATCTTTTTTAAAAATAAGATAGAGATGATTATAGAAGAGGTGGAGTAGTGGTAAAAAATGAATAGAAGTGTAAGTATTTATAGTGAATATTTTTTTAAACACATAGCCGTTGGCCAACGGCTAGCCCAAACGACTACTTGTCTTGGCCAATGAGATCCCGTCATGTCATCTTGATAGCCCCGTCCAACGCCCGGGCTGAAACCCCCGCCCAAGGGGCCACGCCGAAACCCAAGCCCACCCGGGGTGGTGACTTGGGCGTTTTTACCCAACCCATGCCACAACCCCCGCCCCCGGGCTGAAACCCCCGCCCAAGGGGCCACACCGAAACCCAAACCCACCCATGATGGTGACTTAAACGTTTGTACCCAACCCACGCCACAACCCCGCCCCATACCCCATATTTTAATATACCCTAAATTCACTGTTTATTTAGTTTGAATTTTATCATATATGGAATGGAATATGGAATGGAATTTTATCATATATGAATTATGATTTTCCTTTGTTTTTCTATCTTTTCTTAACTTGATCATGCAAAAATTAAAATTATTTTTTATATCTTCTCATTTATATTATCTATGTTTTTACATCATTAAATTAGCAATCTTTTTTCATTCTTTATTTAGCAAAAACTTGATTGAATTTATTATTTGAATGGACATGGCCCGCACTCAGTTAACAATTTCTTATTTTATTATTATGAATGTAGCAATTATAAACATATTAACTTGATTATGCGAAAAATAAAATTACTTTTTTATATTTTCTCATTTATATTATCTCTGGTTTTAATGTTTTTTTTCCAAGTAAAACATGAAAGGACTACATTTGCCTAAGCTAGTCATGCTCATTGTATCAATATGTTTTCTAATAGGTAGGGTGTTCAATGTTCATGACAAGTTACGGTCATTTTTCATGAAAATTTTGAATTAGATTATTTAACTATCATTTTCAAAAATGATAAACTGATGAAACACTGGTTAACACCGAAGGTTAACCAGCTGGGTCGTCTCTTACGTGGGTTCAATCTCCTTCTCTACTCGTCTAAGACCAAGATCCTGCAAAACAGTAACATCATTAGCTCGTTAAGAGGGGAATATGGGGGGTTTCCCTCTTAACCGGGCTCCGGCGTGAGAATAAGTACTGCCCTGAGGAGGAAATAGTGTGTGTTGTAGATGAAAAGTAAGGAGCACAGAATGTTTAACCTGAATGGTGAAGGGTCCTATTTATAGCCAGAGGGTGAAGGAGGGAGGAGAGACCTTGTCAGCTGCTATTAGGTGCAGTGGCGGAACTAGCCCAAAAGGTTAGGGGTATCCTTTTTTTAGGATCAGGGGTATCCTTTATATAACAGAAACGGAGTTGAGGGCTATTTTTACACTACGTAAATGGAGTTAAGGGTATTTTTACACTACGGAGACGGGGTTGAGGAGTAGCCCGTGCTACCCCTATTTACACTCTAAGTCCGCCACTGATTAGGCGCCAGCTGTCCGACCAAGGAGAATATCCTCTTGGTCTCCTCTGTTGTGGTCAGGATAGTGGTACACGTGGCGCGCCGTCGTTGGTCCATGTAGGAGGTTTAGTACTGCAGCTGTCGATCTGCCCCCAGGTAACGTCGCAAGTCTACATGGTGTCTGGATATTGGTGACACGTGTTGTCCTTTTTGTCTGGAGGAGCATCTTTGGTGCCACATTGACGTCTTCCAGAAGCTTCTGGATTTACTTGCTGATGTAGGCGCCATGTTGGACGGAAAAAATGGTGTGGTCCCTACCATGTGTGCATGGAATTGGGACCATACCTCTTCAAATCCCCCCAGTCCAGTGTGCCTTCTAGTTGAGTTGATCGTCTAGGAGGGATTCTGGACTTATAAGGGTAGTGGTCTTTGTTGTTTGCCTTTGTAAGGCGCATGGCGATGGCCTTAAGAAGTTGAGCCAAAACGGCATACGGCGCATTGTGACAACCTTGCAAAGTTGAGCCAAAAAGGTGCACGGCGTGTGATGGCAATCTTGCAAAGTTGAGCCAAGAGGGTGCATGGCGCATGGTGGCAACCTTGCAAGGTTGAGCCAAAATGGCGCACAGCGCATGGTGGTAACCTTGCAAAGTTGAGCCAAAAAGGTGCACGGCGCTTGATGACTATCTTGCAAAGTTGAGCCAAAAGGGTGCATGGCGCGTGGTCGTAACCTTGCAAGGTTGAGCCAAAATGGCGCACAGCGCACGGTTGTAATTTTGCAAAGTTGAGCCAAAAAGGCGCACGGCGCATGGTGGCAACCTTGCAAAGTTGAGCCAAAATGGCGCACGGCGCATTGTGGCAACCTGCAAAGTTGAGCCAAAATGGCGCACGGTGCATTGGTAACCTTGCAAAGTTGAGCCCAAAAAGGTGCACGGCGCGTGATAGCATCCTTACTTTTTGGCGGTTTCTTCTAAGGGAAGCTTCATTTATTGGGATGAGGACTACTGTCATGACTGATGTGCCGTCTGAGGTGGCTGTCTTTTCGGAGGTGAAAAGTTGCTTTTCAAAACCGTCAGTTACTTTTTCGCCGCCTGTCAGACGCATGCCGTACACGTTCCCTAAAATCGAGGCGACGGTTTATTTCTCCTCTGACGTGTCCTCTCCCCATTGGGCGTCCTTCTGCCTTCCTGGCGGTCCACTACCCATCGCATTAAATGCGATGGGTATAAATAGTTGGCGGTTCCACTTTTTCCTCCACTTTCAAAATTCAAAATCCCTTTTTTTCTCTCATCTCCTTCTCCATATCTCTTCTTCTTCGTCTCCAAACATTTTCTTCTGTAATCATGTCTACCGGAGCGAATCCCTCCACTAAGAAGAGAAAGTACAGACCTAGGAATCCTCCTGGTCCTGATCGGGCAGAGATAAACTGGAAGGAAGAGGAGTTCCAGAATCTTGATCGAGAGATGGGTTTTCGTTCGGAATGGGGTGCCCAGTTTTCGACTCCAAATTCTACTGCGTTGGATGCCCCTCCGGGATATATGACGTTATATGTTGCTTTCTTTCGAGAAGGTAACTTTCGTCTTCCTATGACAAAGTTCACCGGGAGGTGTTGACAAACTATGGGCTACATATCTCACAGATAAATGCTTTAGGGCTACCCCGGATTACTCATTTTGAGTTCATATGTAGGGCCAACCGTATCGAACCAACTTTCGAGATATTCAATGTGTTTTATTTCATGAGTTATACTGGCGGTTTCTATTCTTTCAATTCCCGAACCGACGGAGTTAATCCATACAGTACTAACCCACCAAAGAGTCTGCATGATTGGAAGCAAAAGTTTTTCTACATTCACCGTGGGGTTATTCCTATTAATATGCATTACCGTGGAGAGAATGAGGGGGTTCCTCGTGTGAATGTGTCCATAGATTTTGCTGAGCAAGAGTGGTACAAAGTGTTCACCCGGAAGGTTCCCTCTATCGCTCAACTTAAAGAGAGGGCACTGGTGGCTGCTGGGATGAACATGTTGTGGGCACCCCAGAACCCTACGGGTGTCCCTATCTATGGCTACCAAGGGAAAGGTATTAATGTTGCTACTTTGTTTTACGTTCTTCCCTAATTTTGTCGTGCGTCTCTTCATGTTGTTGTATTTTACAAGAGGATATAGTTTGCTGAATGTTCTTGACCCTAAGGCCGGTGGTGCTATGGTTATGGCAATATTACCTGAAGGGAGGCCTATGTGGTTGGATCAGATACGGGACTGCTTCTTGCACCCTACCAATGAAAGGCTTGCTACTTATGCTAACGCCATTTTAGGTGAAGATGGTGGGGACGATCTTGACGATGTACTTAGTCCTACTCGAGAGGAGGTTATCGTCCTTTCGAGTGAGGGTTCTGATATATCACATGAAGGTCTAATCCCTCGTTCCCCGTGTGCAGGTCCACCGCAAGGGACTGTGAACGAGCCCGTAAATGAGCCTGCTGGTGATGATGTTGAAACTCCGGTTGATACTGCTGAACAGTTAGAAACCAGGAAGAAGAAGAAAGTAGATAAGTCTGAGGGAAAGAAGGCTGAGGAACCAGCGGCTAAGGCACCTCGTAAGCGCCTTTCTAATTCCTCTTTCCTGGATTATGTTGTCGTATCTAACACGCTATCTGGTTTAGACGCATGAGATAAGCGTGCTAAACGTGATCCAGATGATGATGCCACGTTGACTGAAATAATGAAAGGAAAAAAGCTTTGGAAGACAAGAAGAAAGAACTTGACGAGCAGGCTGCTGCTGCGCTTGCGGAGAAAAAATCCAGGTCTCAGAAAGAAACTCCTGTTGTACCTTCTAAGTCGGAGGTTGACCTAGGTGTTTATAGCGCAAAACCTGGTAACCTTCTTGAGAAGATATATAAGTCAGCTTCTGGTTCCCGAGGTACAATTTTTCCGTTTGTATATGCCTTTTTCTTTAGCTTTCTTTCTTGATTTTGATTATTATTCTTGTCCCGTAGCAGGTCTTAAACCAGGTAAGGGTGCCCGTAAGGTCGTTATTTCCAAGATTACACCTCCTACGTCTCCGCCTTCTAGAGCCTTTGACCTGTCTCCTCCACATGTTGATCCGGGCGAAAAAAGGAAGGAATATGATGTGGAAGTTGAGCAGGTTGGGGAGGGTGGTTTTGCTGGTGCTGGTGGTGGTGATGGTCGTGGTGGAGGTGTTGATACTGAGGTGGAGTCAAGTGAGGCTACTCCCTGTCACACCATTTACACTAAGCGTGTACAGAGTTCTGGAGAGGGTGGTGCTTCTGTAACTCACCATAGTCCAGAGTATGAACATGTTCGAAGTGGATCCTTGGATACCCACAATCCGGCGTGCGCTGATCTCCCACATGCTCCTAGATGGAACTTGACTCAAGGCTCTCGGATGACCGATCTTAACAACTGTCGTGAGTTCTTTTCTTTATCCCTCCCTCGTGCTGAAAGATTATTTCAGAAAAGACGCAATCGGATGGATCTCTTGGATGATCATATCCATGCTGGGGTTAATTTTTATGCTACCTCCCAAGAGATTGCACGGGAATGGCAGTTGATAGGGGAGGATACGTTGGAATTTGAGGCTGCTAAGAAGGCGTTGGCTGAGGAGAGGGAGAAATTCAACGCTGAGAAGAAGGGTTTGGCATGGAGGGTTGCAAACGCAGAAGACAAACTTGCTAAGGAGAAGCAGTTTAATGCTAATAAGCAGAAGGAATGGGAGATTGTCTGCGAACGAACCGACCGAGAAATGCAAACCCAGCGTGATACCATTGTTAGATTGTCGGGAGAGAAGACTCGGATAAGCGAAGAGGTTGAGCAGGAGCGTGCTTCGCATCAGAAGAGAGAAAGCGAGTACCTCCAACGGATTTCCAAATTGCAACAGCTTGTTACGGAAAGATCTGTAAAAGTCCGGGCTTCTGAGATTATAGCGGAGGAAGCTAATGCTGATAGCAAGTGGTTGCTTGCGCGTGGCGTTCCATTGGTATGCTTTTCCTTGCTTCTTTTATCTACTCTACCATGCGTCCTATTTGCATGCTTATTTTGTTTTCTCTAGATTGCGGATCGTATTGTTAAGTCTGAGGAGCTAGCTAAGTATATGTTTGAGCTTGGCGAAGCCCCGTATGATAATGGCCGCAAGGATGGTTATGGCGAGGCAAGGTCAGCTGCTGAGGCGAAGGAGGCGCTGAAAAATTTTGACTTGTATAAAACTAACTGTGCCGCTCGTTATGCTGAGAAACGGCAAGAGTATGAGTTTCTCGAATTCGCCATTGTCAAAGCTGTCGGCAAATTGTCTCGAAAAGCTGATGGAGTTGGATTGTTGAAGAAGGCTCTTGGTGATGAAACCCCTGAAGCTGGAGGTGCTGGGTCTGGTCACCAAGGTTGAAGGTTCCCGTCTTGCATGCCGCGTATTAGCCTGATGGTCTTGTAATCAATTGACAATTTCCTGGTTTTCATGTTTGTGAACAATTTACTTTTCCCTTTGTTATGGTGTTTGGTACATTTTGACCTTTTTTGACATATATATGCCACTGACGTTGGGTTGTTAGTTTGTGAATTTTGTTTCCGTTACAATATGTGCATGTGCAATTACTTTGATTAGGTATCACGAATGAATGGTGGCTATGACAGGTTAAACTGTGTTAGTCGTCCTAGCTTTGCACTGTATTGTGTTATGCTTGGAAAACGTTACAACTTTTGTTCTGTTGTTAAGCGCGTAGTTTTATTCGTGTATACGAAGTGATCGTTTTACAGGATATTGTGTTGACCCGACTGTGTTCAGCCTTGGGGGGTCTTACAATGTTTGTTTTGCCATGTTTACGATGTTTTCGTGTGTAGATGGGCACGAAATGGCATTTGGCTCGATAGGCTTTAGTTGTGTGTTCTTGACCCGGCTGTGCACTTAGCTGTGACGAGCCTTGGAGGTCTACAACGTTCCCTATGTCTGAGCCATTGATGTTTTCGTGTATGCCCGAAGTAATATATGCAGTTGTAACAAAAATTCGCATGAGATAAGATAGCCAACACTTCTTATATTCAAGTCAACTGTGTTGGGCGCGCGACCATTCATTACAAGGAAAAATAAAAACTATGGTCGTCTACATATAACATTTCCTCAGTTGTTGGGCATTCCAAGTCCCGGGGACTTCTTTGTTTTCAAGCATGTGCAGCTTGTACGCTCCTTTCCCGAGAACTCCATCTATGACGTAAGGTCCCTCCCACTTGGGAGCTAGTTTTCCCGGTCTTTCGACGTTGGACGCCTCGTTGTCTCTCAAGACGTAGTCTCCGGGGTTGAATGTGCAGATTCTGACCTTACTGTTGTAGTATTTTTCCAGCTTGGTTTTGTATTTTGCCTCGTTGATTGCTGCCATCTCTCTTCCTTCTTCGAGAAGGTCCAAATCTAACCTTCTTTCTTCTTCGTTATTGACAGCGTTCATCGACAGCATCTTTGGATATGGCAGGCCTATCTCTGCTGGTATCACGACCTCTGACCCATAGACTAGACTGAACGGTGTTTCACCGTTGCTTGTCTTTGGTGTAGTCCTAGGGGCCCACAGTATGCTGGGCAATTCGTCAACCCATCCTCTTCGCTGCGTCCCAAGCCTCGCTTTAATACCATCCACGATACTTTTGTTTACTGCTTCGACTTGACCTTTTCCTTGTGGGTGTGCCACCGGGGAAAACGTATGTTCGATGTTCAGCTCTTTAAACCAGTTCTGGAGGTCTTCAGTTGTGACAACTCGAGTTTTCAAGATTCCATTTTCGCACTATTGCACGTTAATTGTTTAGATTGTCCGATACACGACTTGTTTGTTTCACAACCGGACACGTTGTAATATGTTAAATCGTATTGTAGTTGGTATGTATACATGATGGGTGTTGAGTGTGTTTTATATATATATACTTGATGTGCATTATTTGTGTACATATATGGTGATGTTAATTTATGTTTTATAAACAAAACAATAGAACCTTGGCCAATACCCTAAACCACCTGAAAACACCCCATGACCGAAAACACAAAGTGTTTTCGTTCACATGAGGCCAACGAAATCACAAGTGGGTTTTGGCCCCGTATCAATTAGATATAGGACTTGTTCTATTCCGTATACGAAATCGATAACGGAGAAAACCCTAATCATCTCTCATACTCTCTCGCTACCCTTGCAAGCCCGACGGCAGCCTTTCTCCGATTCGAAGCTTAAGTTTGTCTTGTTTGATCACTCTTGTGCGGTTAGTGGTTTACACGTTAGTTTGTTGTCAATTCTAGATATATATGGTTATGTTATAAGCATGTTCTTGACTGTGATTGGATCTAGTGATGTGATAATTTTATGACTTTATGTAAATGTTGATATCGATCTAGGGTTTTGGATAGTTTGTGTAAATTGGAATATATGTAACCTCGTTGCTGTTTGATGTGATCTCTGTTCTTGCTTAATTATCAAGTTAGGAATTCAATAAATGTTGCATGTGATAGTTGGTCCAATAACATCTTGAGGTGACTGATAATTGTCGGCCATTGATGAGGGAAATTATAAAAATAATGATGATGAGCATGTGATTTGTTTTGTATGATCATTGGGTAGAAAATGGCGGCTGAACAATGTTGGTCCAATAAAAAATAGATGTCGGCCACTGTGATTGTTTAGTAATTGTGCATACATGTGATTGTTTAATTGTTTTCAACTTTGATTAGCATGATGATGATGATCTGACAACTAGTCATATGCACTTTGAATATGTAGTGAATGAGTTTGATATTGGAGGTCCAATGAGAGACCTTGATTATGTATTTTTGGTCCAATCAAAAATAGTGGAGGCATCCATGAATTCTTGTACCATTTGGCTTAGATTGAAGTGATGCTCCATTTAGGGAATCGAGGTTGTTGGAGGTGGCAGCCCAACCTTTGATTAGAATATAGGATGATTATGTGTGCCATGTATCACGTGTATAACTGCAGCCTACTATTTAATTTGGTTCAATATTAACAAGATGGCATTAACATATGTCGGCCATTGTTGGGTGTTTTGATAAGGTTAATAATGCTCACAACTATTGAATTTATTTGAACATTAATTTGATATGGGCGGCATTACACAAAACGAGGAGCTTGTCTGCATGTGTTAATGATTGTAATCGGTTTGTGTATCTGTTGATGATGGTGATGCAGCCGACGAAAACACTACTCGACGAAAACACTTTGGGATTTCGTTGCCCAAGTGTTTTCGCCAACAAGGGTTTTCGGCCCAAGTGTTTTCTTCACAAAGTTGATTTCGGCCCAACTGTTTATGTCTGTTAAGTATGTAACTATGTTTAGCCTATTAACTGAGTTAAGTTTGTTAACTCAGTTAACTTTATTAATTTGGTTAGTTTCATGTATGACACTATGTTAAGTGAGTAACTTTTGTTAACCCTGTTAGTTAATTTTGTGAGTTGATTAACAGTGTTAGTTTATGATTCCTGTTAAATTGCTAACTTCGTTAAGACTGTTAACCCTCTCAAGTATGATGATGAATAACTCTGTTAGTACGAACTGAGATGGACATTTATATGAAACATGAATTGCATGAGATTGATTAATTTCTTACGTGATACATGATGTTAACTGTCAAGCACTATGTGATGTTAGATTTGCATGCGAGTTATTATGAATGAAACTGATTGTACATACGTGCATACTGTAGGTCGTGATTGATTAACTGTGAGCATATACTTAGCATACCGAGCAAACCAAGGTGAGTTCACACAGCCAAGGCATGGGGTTCCCAGGGTGGGAATGGGATTTGGATGATTTATTCGTACATACTTAGTTAATAGAACCTAATGATATGGTCCTCGGGTGAGGAAGAGTAATGGTAAGATACGGCTAGACTAGTATACCAATTGAACTGATCTTCGCACACACACCAGGGGTTGGCCGCGATATTATGACTAATCATTCGCACACATGCCTAGGAAGGCCGCGAACTATATACTAAAGCTTCGCACACATGCCAGGGTGGCCGCGATACAAATATACATAGTCTAGAATACTTGGGAATTTTCCCCAATCTTCTCATACATGCCTAGAGGGCCGCGATACGAACTAATACGATACATGACTTAATGAACGAACGCATTGCTTACTATACCATTACTATTACTGAACTATTAACTGTGAACTCGCTCAACTAGTAGTTGACTCTCTGCTGCATGCCTTGCAGGACCTTAGGTACATATGGAGATTGCACAGGGAGGAGCAGGTCGTTGTGGGACATGGATCGTGGATGCCATGTTAAAACATTTAAACATTTGAACTTACGTTATACATCGGGTTTTCATACTTATGCTTCCGCTACACTTTGAAACTATAATCATGTTTTGAACACCTATCGTATTGAATGATTGGGTTGCATTTACTTTTACTTGATTATTAATTACATGTTCGATATGATTGGTGGCTTGATCCTGGTCATGTCACGCCTCCAAGCGGTGGTACTCCGCGTGTGGAAGTTTGGGGGTGTGACATCAGTAGCGAAGTTTGTTCCATTATCGGTTATGATTCTCAGAGGTAGCCCGAAATGACAAATTATTTGTTCCCAGATGAACCTTCGCACCACCGTAGATGTGGTTGATGCTAGCGCTTTTGCTTCCACCCATTTTGTGAAATAGTCTACTGCGACTATGATAAACTTCACTACTCCTGGGGCTTCCGGGAAAGGACCAACCATATCTATTCCCCAATGCTGGAACGGCCATGCCGTTGTTACGGGGACCAATTCATTTTTTGGGCGCATTGTTTTTGGAGCGTATCTTTGGAAACCACTGCATTTCCTCAGGACCTTGACTGCATCCAGGTGCATCCCTGTCCAATAGTAGCCAGCGTTCATTAGTTTTGCTACCACCATTCTTGGTCCAGCATGAATGCCACAAATGCCCTCGTGTATTTCGCGAATCAAATAATTGGCGTCTTCTGGGTCTACACATCGCAGTAACGGTCCCAGGTACGACTTTCTGTACAAAATGCCACCAGACATTTGGTAATATTCGGACTTGTACTGTACCTTTCTTGCTTCCGCTTTGTTCTCTGGTAATATTCTGGACTGGAGATACATGATGATCGGAGTCATCCAATGTCACACCCCGATTTCCACGTGTCTCACCGGTGGGCCCGGTGGGGGATTACCGTGACGATGTTGGCAACAATATAGTCAAACCACACAATTATATAATGCACAGCGGAAGCATAAGATAAATATATAAATTTCAACCTCTGATCATAACATCAATGTATTACAGAAGTTGAATACCCACAGTGGATCGTAAACAAAGGTAAAGTATTGTTCCATTAGATACTGCAATCAAGCTTGCGAGGCTTATCCCGACGCTAGGGAGCTAATACCAGCCAATTACGTTTAGGTACCTGCACTTAATCTTTTTGGGGAAAATACGTCAGTTTACACTGGTAAATACATTCAACTGACACATTTGAAAATGTTTATTAAAATTGATTTGAATGCACAAGGCACAAACTCTTTTATAACTTGGGAAAATTCATAATGATCTTGTGAACGTTTTACATGTTCTTTTATGCGTTCAGTAGCCCGGGTCGTGCCGGGTTAAAGATTTATAGACACACCACGTTTGCGTAAAACCGTAGTACAGAAACCAACGGCTACGTCTTTTAGTTTTAATGTCGACACTTTATACCGGGTGTACGCCTACACCGGGATGTCGATGGTCGTGGCCATTTCGTAAAATGATGCCAAGGATATCCGGGACAACGGTCATTAAACCCCCCAAAGGCTTATAAGCAACAAAACTGTTTAAATGAGCCAATCATATTTAATCAATTAACCATCTAAGCGATGGAAGTATATAATGCTCAATCAAGCGGTATTAATATACCGTAACCCAAGCCCATATAGGGGAAATAAGTCAAAAGTATTTACCTTTGCAAGTATTAATCCTTAATTTAGATCAAGTCACCGATAGCTTTTACTGGGGCTCCTAATCTGGAACGAAGGTTTTAATTAACCTCTTAGAATCCTAACGGTCCTTATAGTAGCCGTAGCTTAAACCGGTTGATTCCGATATATAGATATGGTTAATTCGCACGAAGAGGCGAAAACCGAGAATGGAGTATGATTTGGACCCAACAAGTTCAGTGACTTGTTTTATATGGGTTTATAGTTCATACTCTGGATTTTGGGGTTCAAATAATATAATTTGACCCGTATCGGCTAATGTATGAAAACTAGTTTCATAGGCCGAACCGTGTGCGCAAATAGGCGAAACGGTTAACCATAAGAGTCGTACGCTTATTTCCTAAGTCAATATGCCTTAAAAGTATTTTTTGGTATCAGTAGGATACCTTCCGTAATGCCCGTAACGAGTTTAAGTTTATATTATGCCCCGTAGGGGCCTTTCGGTTATTTTAAAGACTTTAAAAGGGATTTTCGAGTTCTACAGGAAATCTGAGTTTCCCGAACAGTTTATAAAGCTTAAAATACTTTATTTATTATTTAAAACCAGTAGCAACTGGAATCGGGTCAAAGGACCTTGTAGAACTCCCGTTTTGGCCAAAAAGGGCATATTCGGTATTAACCGAACCGTAGCCATAACCGCAGGTTATGAGCAAGGTAAAAATTATTAAAAATCTTTAAAATTCCCAAAATATTATTTTACCACAGTGGGTAAAAGTTTTGGTGACGAAAACTTGGGTTAGACGGGCGTTATGCTAATTGCGCCGTTAATTATAAAACTTTCTTAAAAGTGCGCCTTTTAGCATAACTCTCATTCTAGGCCTCGGATTGACGTGAAACTTTGAGGACATGCTTATAATTTAACAAGCAAGGTTTTGGTCCGTTCACATGTCCGAAATACTTGTTTTAATTTTAAAAGGCCGTTACGGTCAACTTTTAGGCGAATGACGGAAATGTGCTAAAGACTCGGATAACTCATGAACCGACCACAGAGGCTTATACCAACATGTGACCTGGTCCTAAGAGAGTCCTAAGGTATATTTATACCTCACTAAAACGGGTCAGAACTGAAGTCAAAGCAAAAGTCAAACTTATGCGACTTTCGGCTCCGAACCGGTTCTATATAGTAAATGATCGATTCAAACGAGCGCAAACAAGTTTATATACTTATTATCATGTTTTATGATTGTCAAAACAGGTTCCATAACATATATATTACAGATTATGCATAAATCGCCAAAATAGCTTTCTGTTGACTTTTTAACCGCACGTTTGACTCGATAATTGACATAGTTAGAGTGGTGATCAGGGGGAACCATTTTAGAGGTTTAATACCCACATAAATACCAACTCATAACCACTTTTGATTCGTCATAAGACTGAACCATTTGCAAGATATTGTAATGACAACCGTTAGTTACGACGGTTGCGTTTATGAGCTATAACTATGGAAAAGTGAAACCAAAATGGTTATCAACGACTTACAGAAGTTGCTTCTTGATTATAGAGCAGAAGAGAAGGCTTGGGAGCACTTAGAATGATCAGTAGTTGTGTGTTTTGATTGTGTGAATGGTTATGCACACAAAGGTGCTATTTATAGCCAAAAACAAGCTCCTATGATCATTACAACTACCACAACAGGTCAGGGGTGATGGGTAGATGTCCCCTAAGTGTTATGGGTCAAATGTAGGGTGCCCATGCTCCATTAAGTGGTGTTTGATCGTTCAAAGGTTCCAAAAGCCAAGTAGTTACTACATTTCTGCATCTGGGCGTCGTACGCGACCCGCATGGACATTCCATGCAACTCTTACGCGGGTCGCCTGGGATCAGAAGATCAGACGCGAAATAGAGGAGGCTCGCGGCCCGCCTCAACTTATGTTTAAACCTTACGCGGGTCGCCTAAGGTTAAGATTTCAGGATTTTAAATCTTTTTGTAATGATTACAGAATCGGGCCATTAATAACGAAATCTTTCGTAATGATTTGCCTGACCTTTCGGATTTGAAGGGGTAACTTTGCGGTTTGGCCCTCGGTTATTTACCGATAGGGGCCTCGTGTTAATTACCCGCATTATTAAGTCCCCGGTTTATTTATTAAGTATATTGGAAAGTCTTAACTTTCACTGTTGACGCTTTTAACCCTTCTTCTACGAATTCGATCGTAACTTTCTCGTTTCATACCGAAACTTCGCGAAGTTCATATATATTATTTTAGTGAGGGTATAATACCGTTACAAAGTCTTTGGGACGTTAAAGGGTCACTCAGAGGTATTATTAAACATGTTGACACAGTTAACCCCTGTAGTTTGTAATCTCTCACTTTCTTCCGCGTTTTATTTTTGTACGATCTATAATTTATTCGTTTGAAGGTTTAAGCATTATTTAGGGATACTATACAGTATATTTACCCTTGTTGACATTTATAACCCTTGAATTTTATATACTTTCAAGGTTTGTCAAAATTAGTCCTTTATTTATTATAGATGCCACGTGTAAACAAATGACACGTGTTAACACATCATTTGACACAAAATTTCGAGGTGTTACATCCAAGATGTTGCCCCAAGTTGGATGACGTTTACTTGTCGTAGCGGTACTGATGGATTGCTTATAACTTCGATGCGCACGTCTTTGGCCAGATGCTAGAAGCTGGTTAATGCGAGTTTGCTCAGCGCATCTGCTGGCTTGTTCTCGCTCCTGTTGATGTGATGTACCTTGTAAGAATTAAAGCTTTGAATCAGAGTTCTTGCTTGCTCTAGGTATAATGCCATGACGTCTCCTTTGGCGTCGTATTGACCGTTGATCTGTCCTGCTACGAGCATGGAGTCTACATGCGTGTGACAACTCGAATTTCCAAGATTCCTATTTCGCATTTATTGCACGTTCACTTATTGTTTAGTTGTTTATTTGCACAATTGATTGCTATGGAATTGTAACGTTTCGATACAATGAAGTGTATTGTGTGATTATGCATGGTTATGTGTTAATTGTGAAAGACTTGTCAAATATGTGAACTTGGTGGTGAAACTGTGAAATTGATGTGAGATGGTGTGCTTGTGTAAGATATAGTAATTCAGGGTGTATAGAGTAATTAGTGAAAATTTAAACCATACTTAACCCTAACTCCTTTTCACTAATCATTTCACAAAACAAAACACGTATTTGCAATTCTCTGATTCTCTGGCAATCATCATCACCATCATCATTGGCACAAGACATTCCGCACTTTCGATTCCACATTTTCTCTAGAATCAACACAAGGTAATTGTTTATCGATTTCTTGATTATTATCAATTCTTGATTCTTGATTATGTGTTCATGAAAACCCTAGTTCCTCATACAATATTCTGTGATTTTGATTTGATTCTACATAATTGTGATTATGATGAATGATTAGTTGTATGCCAATAAGATTGTTCAGATAATGATTGTTGTAATCATCGATAGATTGCTTGTGAATTCTGCAATATGTTGGATTGAGTAGGGTTTTTGATCGTATGAATGAAAATTGTAACTGATGCCTTGATTCTGTGCAAAAATTGGAATTTCACGCATTATTGTTAGTCAGAGTTTTGGATTGATATACTTGTCTGAGTTTCGTAACCCTAGTGTAGTTGTCTGAGTTTTAAAAGGGTGTTAAGGTCCGAATTTCATAGTGTTGTGATGTGTCCGAGTTTTATAAACCAATGCAAGGTTGTCCGAATTTTAAACAAAGCAAAGGGTCCGAGTTTTTGAGGCTTTAAGCTTGTCCGACTTTTGTGAGAGTTAATGAGGTCCGACTTTATTTCAAATGGAGTGGGGGTCCGAGCTTTAGAAGGGGCAGCCCCCTCTCTCTCTTGTCCGACCTTTTAAGCCAAGGAACCCTCTCCTTGGTCCGAGTTTTGTGAAGGGAGCCCATCCCCTTGTCCGATCTTTATTATAATGCAATATGTCCGACCTTTGTGACCCCCATGTTGTCCGAGTTTTAATCCCCTACCCTTGGGTCCGACTTTTACCCCCTCACCACCCTCTAGTCCGAGTTTCATGCCTAGTCTTGTCCGACTTTTGAACAGGGGAACCCCCCCCCCCCCCCACACACTTGTCTGAGTTTTGAAGGGCAAGGCCCTGTCCGATGTTGTGTAATTATCACTTTGAAACAATGAGCTGCATGTTATATAATGTTAAATCTGTTAAGCTGTGTATGACACTTTGTTAAGTCCCTGACTTCGTTAAACATGTGAAGTTTAATAACGCTGCTAAATGTACTAAGTATCTTAACGGTGGCAATTAGGTTATCATCCACGTTAGATTAAACTGTGTAATCAAAGACGCGACGCATGAATTATGTGAATACGATTAACTGTTTACGTGATGTATGATTCTGTAAATAATCGTATGATACTGAATGCAACTGTATGATCTTGCATGTATGAATCATTCTATGTGATATCATCCTGTACACAATAAGCACAGAAAACACAGTTGATTGATTACCAATGACTCGCAAACCCTAATTTGATGCAATCACTTACATCGTATCATGTGCAACATATCCTAGGTCGTGTGTAACGGACTTAGACATTTGATTAACCCTAGAGCATAATATACCGAGCAAACCAAGGTGAGTTCACACTCTTTACCAAGGCATGGGATTCCCGGGGATAGGGAATGGGTTGAATGATGGAATTGAACAATTACGCGTACATACACGGTTACTAGACTATCTACCATGGTCCTCGGGTTGAGCAGGACACTTACGTAAAACCTACGTAAACAGGAAATATGCTACTGTCTTCCGGAGTCAGGAAGGACACTTACGTAAAACCTACGTAAACAATAACATGCTACTGTCTTCCGGAGTCAGGAAGGACACTAACGTAAAACCTACGTAAACCCCACGCGTACCACTGTCCTCGGGTACAGAAGGACACTTACGTAAAGCTTGTACGTACTACTGTTCTCGGTTGTGAAGAACACTTATGGTTACGAATAGTCTAGTGGATATACAACATGGGAAGCCCCCACCAATAGAACGTACTATCGGCCCAGTAGAGCCACATGTTACCAACGAACTTACTATTACGCATTTACTTTCTGTGAACTCGCTCAACTAGTTGTTGGTCCTCTATTACATGCCTTGCAGGTCGTTAGATACATGGAGCTTGCACATGGAGGAGCAGGTCGTTGTGGAGCATAGATCGTGGATGCCATGTTAAAACATTTAAACATTTGAATTATGATATAATTTGGGTTTTCATACTTATGCTTCCGCTACACTTGATACTATAATAATGTTTTGAACACCTATCGTATTGAATGATTGGTTTGCATTTATTTTACTTGATATTAATTACATGTTCAATATGATTGGTGGCTTGATCCTGGTCAGTCACGCTCCCAAGCGGTGATATTCCGCAGGTGGATTTTGGGGGTGTGACAATGCGCTTCTACGTGTTTGACTCCCATTTTGATGACTAATCGCAACCCAGCAAGGAAGGCTTCATACTCGGCCTCATTGTTTGTGCTCTTGAAATCTAACCGGATAGCGTACGTGAACTCATGTTTTTCTGGACTTACCAACCTAAGTCCTGCGCCTGCGCCATCTTCGTTAGATGCACCATCCGTATATAGCAGCCATGGTCCTTCTGAGTGTTGCTTTTCGGCCTTCTCCATTGCCTTGCATTCTCTATCTTTGTCGTCAGGCACTTCTGTCAGGAAATCGGCCAACACCTGAGCTTTGATCGCTGGCCTTGGTCTAAAAACCACGTTATGGCCTCCCAGTTCTATGGCCCACTTTGCTAATCTTTCGGATATCTCAGGTCTTGCAAGGATGTTGCCGATATTATAATTCGTCAGAACATAAATGACGTGATTGGCAAAGTATCTGCGCAATCATCTGGACGCGTGGATCAGTGAAAGGACCAACTTTTCCATTATGTCATATCTTGTTTCCGGGTCGTTTAAGGTGCGAGATACGTAATATACTGGTGTTTGCACGCCTTGTCGATCAACTAGTATGACTGCACCTACTGTTTTTTCTGATGCTGACAGGTACATTACCAGCGGTTCACCTTTCATTGGTGTTGTCAGCGTTGGCAATCGAATGAGGCAATCTTTCATTTCTCGAAATGCATGCTCGGCTTCCGAAGTCCACTGGAACTGATTCTTTTTTACGCAGTTGTGGAGGGTTTTGATGAATGGAAAATATTTTGTTGCGCGATTGGCGAGGAAGCGGTTGAATGCTGCTAACCGTCCAGCCAACTTCTGCATTTCTTTTATCGTCGATGGTGAAGGCATCCGCTCTATCGCTTGCACCTTTTCTGGATTGACCTTGAACCCATCCTTTGTAACGATGAAACCCAGGAACTTCCCTTCTTCCATTTCGAAGGAACATTTCGCTGGATTTAGCTTAATATTCACCCCGCGCAACGTATCGAACGTTTTTTGAATGTTTACCAACATCATACTTTCCTCTTTGCTCATGATGACCAGGTCATCCATGTATACTTCGATGCATTTGCCGATAGCGTCGCTGAATGTTTCGTTCATCAGTCTCTGGTAAGTCGCGCCTGCGTTCTTTAGACCAAAGGGCATTTTTGTATAACAATACAACCCTGTTGGTGTTTGAAATGCAGATTTGTCTTCGTCCTGGATAGCCATCTGCACTTGATGGTATCCTTTATAACAATCAAGGAAACATTTCCATCTGAAAGATGCCAGTGAATTGATCTTTTCGTCAATATCTGGTAAAGCGTAGCAATCACGCGGGCATGCTTTGTTCAGATCTTTATAATCTACGCACGTTCTCCAGCCACCATTTCCTTTAGGGACCATCACTGGGCTAGCTACCCAATTTTGATAACGAACTTCTCTGATGATACCCGCGTTTAATAACTCTGTGATCTGCTCCTGCATGGCATCGTGTTTTATATCTCCTAGATGGCGTTTCGTATGTACCACTGGTTTGGCATTTTCAGAAACGTTCAAGCTGTGTTCTGCTTTGTGCCGCGGAACGCCAACCATATCAGCTGGTGTCAAGGCAAACACGTCTATGTTTTTAAATAACAGCTTCTTTAGCGCCGCGCGCGTGAGAACGGACATTGCTGGGCCCAACGTGACAGTTTGTTCTGGATACGTATTGTTTAGTATCCATTTTTCAGGTTCTACGCGCGGTGTGGGTTTGCTTGTTTTTGCTGGCCTGATTTCATCGGTCGCAAGGACCTCTTTGCTTGCATAAATTATTGCTATCCCTGTTTCTTGTCACACCCCAATTTTCCACGTGTCACCGGTGGGCCCGGTGGGGAGTATAGTGACGTAGTTGGCATCATCATAGACAAACAACACAATATATAAATGCACAGCGGAAGCAAAAGATAAATATATTACATTCCGAATATAAGTAATGTCAAAGTATTACAACGGAAGGTAAAGGATCCACAGGCGGATCAATAAAAGAAAACTGTTCAATAGGCTTTAGGCATCTAGAACTTGCAAGATTCCCTAGTGACGCCCCGAGCTCCCAGCCAATTACGCATAGTACCTGCCACTCAACCTTTTGGAAAATACGTCAGTTTACACTGGTAAATACAATTAACTGACTCATTTTGGAAAAAGAGTTTGAAAAGTGATTCGTGTGCAAACGGCACAAAACATCTTGACACATTGATTAAAATGCACAGAGGCAAATTAATCTTTATACTTGGGACAATTTTATTAATAAAAATCTTGTATCCGATTTACATGGTTGTCCAACATTTAGGGCCGGTGATTATACAATACAAGCCGGACAAGATTAATCGACACACCACAAATATAATCTCACAAGAAGATACTCTCACGAGTGAGTATACGTTATACATATGCAACAGGAGGTGTTTTGCCTACACCTTGTGCTTACGTCGTGGCCATTCACTTTTTAAAATGAGCCAAGGATATCCAGGACACGGTCATTAACCCCCAATGTTATTTGTTATCAATCAACACAGATTAAAACGGGATTATGCAATTTAATCATCTCCGATTAAACAGTTTCTACACCCGACCAAGCGGTATTTTTATAATACCGTATCCCAAGCCCGTATAAGGGAAAATAAGTTAAAAGTATTTACCTGAGCTAGCTCCTGTCTTAAATAGCAAGAATAATAACTCAGCCGTATTCACTTAAGTAAGCGTAGGTACAATTTACCGGAAGGCTCTATTCTGGAATAATGGTATAAATAACCAATTAGACTGCTAACGGGTCTTTAATTAAGCCTAAGCTTAGACCGGTTAGTCTTAAAGAATATACGGTACAAGCGCACGATTAAGCGGAGACCGGATAGAATGTGATTTAGACCCGACAAGTTTGAATACTTGTATAATATGGGTATACTAAATACATTCTGGATTTTGAGATAAAAATGATAACGTTTGACCCGTTTCGGTCAATTTACGCAAACTAGTTACGTAAACCGAACCGAACGCAAAAAGGGCGTTACGGGTAACCAAAATAGTCATATGCAAGTTCACTGAGATAATATGCTTTAAATATGATATAATATCAGCAAGTTATGTCCTATTATGCCCCGAATGTATTTAAACTCAATTTACGCCTCATAAGGGCATTTTGGTCATTTAAAAGATTATGAAAGAGTCAATTTGGTAATCTGAGTTACAGGTCTGATTTATACAGTAAATATACCCACATTATAACAGTAGGGTATGACCCGTAGACAAAACTTATCATTTAAAATCAAACTATGCACCGTAGGGGTATTTTAGTAATTTCACAAGGGCTAAAAACGACAAATCTGGAAATCTGAGTTCAAAATCTTATACTTACTGTTATTATATGAAAATATGCTAAATACATCAGTAGGTATGAGTCTTATATGTTTAATATGAGTATAACGCTTACAATGCGCTAAAAACGCTAAAAATGCGATTTAGAGCCGTTTCCGGGTTTTTAAAAGAAAGCTGAGATTTTTATATTTCCAGAATGCCCAAAATAATTTATTTAACAAATAAAATCTGTAGAAAAAGGTTTGGGGTCAAAAGAATGTATAAAACTCATTTTATGGCTTAAACGGTCAAAACCGGCATTAACCGAATCGACTTAGCGACGTATGATCCGATCAGCCAAAAATTAAATAAAAATCTTCAAAAATCCCAGAATATTATATAACATCAGTGGGAAAAAAGTTTTATATCGAAAAGTGGCCTGAAATAGGTTATACGCTAAATGCGCCGTTTATTTAACATAAAGATATAGTTTTACGCTATCGGCCATAACTCAAAATCTGGACCACCAACTGACCTCAAATTTTCGGTGCAAGTTTATAAATTAATAATAAAGATTTCTACTCTTTCACTTTTCCAAAAATCACGTTTTATATCAAAAAGGGCAAAATAGTCAACTTTTAAGCATAATCGGAAACACGCATATGAATCGGTTAAGCATAGACTCAAGATGTAAAAATTCCAGAAAGTTATACATAAATAAAAATGGTCAAAAATACACTCTAATACAGATCTCAAACATGCATGCACGGATCCGAATCGATAGTCAACGAAAAAGTCGTTTTACAAGACTTTCGGTTCCGATCCGAGTTTATACTAATGATTGTCGAGTTGATTATGCTAAAACACATTTTTTTATTCATTATAAGTTATTTTTGATGATCAAACTGATTGCATGTCATCTACATTACCATTTATGCTATATTTCGCAAAAACGATTTCTGTTGACTTTTTAAGAACATCTTTGACTCGACAAATAGCATGCTTAGAGTGGGAATCAGAGAATACCCTTTTGAGGCTTTGTTCCCCACATAAATACCAACTTATAAGTGGTTTCAATTTGAGAAATGACAGAGCCAATTTCGTTTAATCAAAAAGTCAAACTTTATGAACAACGGTTTGACTCTTAACTAATAATCTATGCTAGAACAGATTAGAGAGTGATATGAAGGCTTACAAAGGTCCTAATGAAGCTTAGATAACACTAGGAGGCTGCCTTGACGATCAGATTGCTCCTGGAAAAGCCTTGTGAAGTTTTGATAGTTGGGTGTTCTTGTTTACAATCACAAGTGCCTCAAAAAAATGGAGAAATGAGCTGATTTATAAAGGAAATCAGATGTTGTAAGGAGTCTACAAGTGCCTATACTTGCATGTCCATCCATTGGTGCATTTAGGAGGTGATCCCAGCTGTTTCCCACAAAAAAAATGGACTAAACAGCCCCTGATTCGCAAAAAGCTGCACCTGGGCTGCCAAACTTGGATTAAAAATGGCAGCTTTGGTCCCTGTCTTTGCACGCGAGGTTTCGGCTATTTATTTTGACTCGTAAACCCTCAAATCTGGTTTTTAAGTACCTTGGGACATTTACCAACATGGTAATGTCCTCGGATAACTTTGCGCTCACCCGAAAAGCCATGAAATTCGACGTTGACGCTTTTAACCCCTCAAGTACGGTTTTGGCCATAACTTTCTCATACGATAACGAAACTTCATGAAATTTTTACCACATATTCTAGCGAGTATATTTTAGCATCACAAAGCTTCGGGTCTGCCAAAAGTTCACTCAGAGGTATAAATTCAACATGTTGACACTTTTAGCCCCTATAGTTTGTAATTCCTCACTTTTGTGCAATTTCCGCTTCGTATGATCCATGATCCATCCGTTTAAGGTTATAAACATTATGTAGGGTTATTATAGAGTCTATTTATCCATTGTTGACACTTTGGACCCTTACGTTCCATAGTTTCCACCGTTTGTCAACTTTAGTCCCTCTAAAGTTTGTTTTTGCGTATGCAAAGTCTATGACACGTGTCAATACATCATTGGACGTAAATTTTCGAGGTGTTACATCCTCACCCCCTTAAAAGAAATCTCGACCTCGAGATTTACTGAAACAAATGAGGATATTTCTCTTTCATCGTGGATTCCACTTCCCACGTGTATTCGGGACCTCTACGGGCATCCCATTTGACCTTAACAATAGGCACGTGCTTCCTTCGAAGCTTCTTCATATGTCGATCCTCAATCGACAAAGGTTTTTCCACGAACTTCAAACTCTCATCTATGTGCATATCTGTGTGCGGTATATCCAGTGATTCGTCAGCGAAACACTTCTTCAAATTACAGATGTGGAACACATTATGAATAGCGCTAAGTTCTTCAGGCAAGTTCAACTTATAAGCGACTGACCCGACACGTTCGACAAATCTCGAAAGGTCCTTTGTATCTCGGGCTTAGCTTGCCTTTCTTACCAAATCGCATCACCTCCTTCCAGGGCGATACCTTAAGTATCACTTTTCCACCTACTTTGACGTGAAAATCTTTGCGCCTTGGCTCCGCATTCGATATGGGTTTATCATTATATCACAAGTCTTCCAACCGTTATGTGATAGTGCTTCTTGACTTATTGGCGAAACATATCCCTTCATCCTTAGGGTGTAATACATTGCGAGCTCCACCAAGCTCCTTAAATAGGTTTTAGCTCATAAGTTATTTGATCTTTACATATTCGATTACTTCGAATGGTTTTATATATTCAGAGCTTACTAGCCTGACAATTAACAGATTGGCACACCTTTCCAGGGTGATATCTATTGTTGAACCTTATTTCTTAACAAGAACTTAGGAGGTTTGCTATTTCCATGAATCCTTGATTCTCTGCCGAATACTGGCAACTTATAGATGGCTATAGATTTGCTCGATCTTATTCGTTGTTTCCAAGGCAACTTTTAGATCCTGATAATTGGACTTACCAATTTTCTGTCTGGCAATAGATGTTTAATATCTTATCTATACAAGGTCTCCCAAGGAGCAGCCTTGACACTTATATCCACTTTTATCGAAAATCTTATCATAAGGTGAGGTGGTTATTCGAACCACTGCTTAAAGCTAATTTTAAGGAAATAGTTAATCCCTTCAGTTAGTCGAACAAATCGACGATCCTGGGCAACTGATAGAATTTCTTAATTGTTGCCTAATTAGGGTTGCGGTAATCAAATGTATAAGCAAATGAACCGTCTTTCTTACTTAACCGAATCAAATATCAGGATATCGAGTTAGGCTATATGAATCCTCTATCTTAAAACTTAGTAAATCAGGGTTCGATTCATCCAGTGATGGTACCAGCCGTCTTGGAGAGTTCATAATAATACGGCCTTAAATGGGATATAAATCTTAATTCTACCTGCCTCTTAGGGTAAACAAGGAAATCTTAGGAGAAGATCGTCACGATACGAGGAGGTTACAGAGATTTCCATATCTCAGACTCCAGTTCACCCATCATTGCTCGTGTCAATTAAGTGACACAATTATGTTATGAGTCCTCATATTCCATTATCAGGGAATATTTATTGGGATAACTCTATTCTGGATATCTTCTTCGAATACTACTAGTCAACTCTAGTACAATACGATCATTGGGATATCTTAGGGGTTCCATGTATTAAACCTCCATACTGATCAGGCATGGAAGTAATCCATGGGACACACTAAAATACGCCAATCCTCATATGGCACTTTTATCAAACATAGTTTGGCATTCGCAGGCGATATAAAACAATGAGAAGAAAAAAAAAGAGAAGAAAAAAAATATAATTAAAATAACATATGTTGTCGTATTCTATGCGAAGAAAGAGTACTCTCAGGTCTTTCGGAAGGATCCCCTTGCCGATACTAGAAGAATCGGTTACTAAGGTTTCCTTGGTAATTTATACCTTGTGGCTAATATAAAAGTTTACTAGGCTTATGGTTTATGAAGGTTTATGATTATACAAGTGCTTATATTTAATCGAAATGGAAGTTTTCACAAACTAGGCGCCTAGCTCGGTTGGCTATGCGCGCGAAAGGGTGCGGCCTAGACCCCGATTCGATTCCGGGGACGGCCGGTTCTACCATTTTTGCGACTTATCGATTTCTTACAGGAACGGAAAAATAGTCCTGGTAAATTTTCTACTTGTAAGTTTTACCTTACACTTAATATATATATATATATATATATATATATATATATATATATATATATATATATATATAGTCCTTATGAAGAGTTTTAAAAATTTGATATACTTATAGTTTACGAAGGATTTACTGGTATCCGAACCAAAATAAAACTCTTAGCATTTAAATTACTGATAAAACGACAAGGAATTGTACCTGATGTCATTATTTATGGGCCAGCTTAGGCATTTTAGGCGCTTTCAATTTTTGGCTTTACTTCCTCCGCCGCATTTCCTTTGACATATTTAGGGCACGTAGTCTTGATGTGGCCTTTCTCATTACAGCCAAAATAAACTGCATTCTTCATGTCCTTACAGTCCAATGTTTTATGTCCCTTAGACTTGCAGATCCCACAAGCCCTGGGCTGTGATTTGGATCTTGGTTCGAACCTGCATTTCCCATGATGGCGCTTCTTGCAGGTCTCACATACTGGTTTCTTGTCAGACTTTTGTTTGTTCTTTTTCTTAGAACTCTGGGAGTTATCTACCTCCCTTTTCCTTTTTAGTTCATCCTTTGCATCCGAGGCATGAACGAGATCCTCCTTAAGAGCAAGGAAATGTGGTCCTAGATAAAACTTGGACCGAGCAGCATGGGGCTCCTTTAACTTTTTCACAGCCTTCTTCACAGCTTTTCCAACGGCTGCGTCTATCATATTTTGAAGAACATCTTTGGAAATTCTAAGGTTTACAATTTCAGCATCATTAGCATGTGTCGCGTCATCAATGGCGCGATTGACTGTTATCTTACCCGAGTTTGCCATACTCGATATTGGTTCCTAATACCAATAAAATAATTTCTTAGTTGAAATCCACAACTGCTATTTTTCACTCTGATGGCCTTAATATATACTAACTATGGGGTCAATCACCTATACAGGCTATTATAGCACTAACATTCTTAATGAACGTTATTTAAAATATATTAATATTACTTAGCCTAGGTCGCAAAAGACCATCAATGGCATTAAAGATTTGGACCTAGTCCATTACTTTTCTGACAGAGGATCAAAACATCACATCTGACTTTATTATATTAAAGAATTTAGGGAGCTTGAAAGCTTGCCATAGGAATATCAGAAAAGAGTGATTCCTATTTAGATATAAAATATCCATCTAAGGTTTGTTGGAGCATTTTCTAAAGTGTCATCGGCCAATTTCTACTTCGTATAAAATGACCGAAGTCCTACCAAGACGGATACAACAGTTCACAACAGTGATCGTTCATTATTGAATCACATGTGTCAATATCAATTAAATTTCTGCATAAACTGCTTGATAAGGAAAAGTACCTGCTATATAGTTATCCTTCCTGGCATTCATCCGGAAGACTCATGCATTTGTTTTCCTGGCCTCTCAGACTTCTTTATAAGCTTTGGGCAGTTGGTTTTGATGTGCCCTTCCTCGTTACAGTTGTAGCATGTGGCGTTCTTTAACCCCTTGCAATCTAAGGTTTTGTGGCCTTTGGTCTTGCAAATTCCACACAATTTAGCGCGTGGGTCTATTGTACATTTTCCAAAATGCTGCTTTTTGCAGTTATTGCATTTGGGTCTGTTATCAGACTGACTCGAGTTCTTCCTAAACTCGGAATCTTTCCCACGCTCCGAGCTTCCCTTCTTCTTCTTGTTAGTTTGATGAGAGTTTTCCTCCTCTCTTTCTCTTCTTCTCTCGCCAGAAGCCTTAACAGACTTAATTCTGATTGCATCTAAGGTGAGAGATAAAGATAAGTCCACCGCGGACCTATATGTGGTTGGCCTAGATGCTTTAACATTCCCTTTTATCTCTGGTGCTAGGCCTCCAATGAAACGCGTTATGCGTTTAGGTTCAGGGGTGACTAGATAAGGAACTAGGCGGGACATAGTGTTGAAACTTGTCACATATGCCGGACAATTCAAATTTTCCATGACCAAAGTCAAGAAGTCTGATTCTATCTTTTCTACTTCATGCTGAGGGCAGTAGTTTTCCTTGACTAAAGCAACAAATTGACTCCAAGATAAGTTGTAGAGTAGAACTTTCCCCGTGGCTTGGAGCAATGATCTCCACCATGCCAACGCTTCTCCTTTAAATGATTGTGAAACAAATTTCACAACATCTTGCTCCGCACAACCGCTGATGTCAACAACGGCGTCCATCTCATCGAGCCATGTCATGCAATCGATGGCCCCATTTTCTCCTGTAAAGTCTCTGGGCTTGCAGGAGATAAAATATTTATATGAACAGGTCTTAACTGGTGCCTCTTGATGAAACACAACTTGTCTAGACGTAATACTCCTTTGATTTGACAAGTCATGATCATCGTCCCCCCTTGACTCATATGTTTTAGGAGGGGGCTTACTACGAGCCATAGATAGAGTCTTGGAGTGGGTATCATTTGATTCATCATTCTGTCGATCAAGAGCTCGAGTAACAGCATAATCTATTATTGCCTGCAGTTCTGCTCCAGTTACATTAATTCCGGTAGTATCATTGCTCTCCTTCAAACGACTGTTAACTTCATCTAATCCAGCCATGTAGCTTGATTGCTACATAATTATTAACAATGATTTATTCAGAGATTATTATGGAATCATCATCTTTGACGATTTATCAACCATGGTAATATAAACCATATTGGTTAACTTGTTAGTTATATTTAATTAGTATTTTCCATTATAATTTATCCTAGTTATAAAACATTAAGGATATTAAAGTGGCGCATAAGGCCTAGTCACAAGGACAGTTCTAAATTTTGGTAAGCCATGATTTCAGAGAATCGAGGCATATAAGGTTCGAATCACGTTCATTACCTTCTCTTGACAGGGAGTTGTAGACTTCGACTGTCTTTTGTCCTTTAGGACAATAGGCATAGCCCGTGGGCGTTCCCCTTCTGAGGGATGGTTATAATATGATCATCTTCTCAGATGTTATTAGTCGAGATCGTATGGATCCTACCGACTATTATGCTTGGACCTGGTCCAACACTTTTAGACAGGAGGTCAAGACCACCACTGTCGTTGTCTTATCGGACAACCAGTTTAGCCCGGAGGCACTTCATCACTATCGGATGTTTATAATGTGATCATCTTATAGGATGACACAAGCCATGATTTCTAAATCACTAGGCTAGATAAGAAAATTGGAAGAATCCAATATAAGTTTGATTGTTGTGATTTATCGAATCACATTTGTCAGGAGTGCTAACACGTTCTTAGGCGTTAACAAGGATCTGAATCCCTTGGGTAGGTTTCACCATCTTGGCCGCGTAGGCTAGATTTCACCTTTAAGATTCTTTTTAAAAAAATGCCTACTGGCAGGGAAGGAAGGATATTTATTTTATTCAGGATTTTATCATAAATCCTAATTTATAAGTTAATAATAGCACAAATGGCCTAGTCGCGTAGACAAGTTTAATTTATAAGCCATGATCGTCTGGGATCGAGGCATTTAGTAATAGCACAAAAGGCTTAGTCACGTGGACAAGTTTAATTTATAAGCCATGATCGTCTGGGATCGAGGCATTTAGGTGTGAATCAAAGTTCATTACCTTTTCTTGACAGGGAGTCATAGACCACCACTGCCTTTTGTCTTATATGACAATTAGTATGGCCCGTAGGCGCTACATCACTATTGGATGTTTAATAAGTTTGGCCCGTAGGCACTACATCACTAATGGATGTTTTAAATAAGTTTGGCCCGTAGGCATTAAAAGATAATTATGTCCTTATAAGGACTAATAAGGAAAACGATTTTCAGTAAAAGGAGTTTCTTCTTCATCTTATTTCTGAATGCTTTCTCCTTGGATGTTCGTTCCATTTTAGCCACGGTACGAGACTCAGCATCTCGGGCTCCGGTGTGGAGAACTCCTATTACGGCTTCTTCGCTTGGCGACGTATCCAATATAAAAATAATCGGAAGCAGTAAATTCCATATTAGAATCGGGAGTATTCCTATGTTAAGTCTAGACTCAAGTATGTGCAATTGTGTCACTGAGATTAAACACATTAGGATAGTGTTTAATTCACTCAATGTTGGCTCTGATACCAACCTGTCACACCCCAATTTTCCACGTGTCACCGGTGGGCCCGGTGGGGAGTATAGTGACGTAGTTGGCATCATCATAGACAAACAACACAATATATAAATGCACAGCGGAAGCAAAAGATAAATATATTACATTCCGAATATAAGTAATGTCAAAGTATTACAACGGAAGGTAAAGGATCCACAGGCGGATCAATAAAAGAAAACTGTTCAATAGGCTTTAGGCATCTAGAACTTGCAAGATTCCCTAGTGACGCCCCGAGCTCCCAGCCAATTACGCATAGTACCTGCCACTCAACCTTTTGGAAAATACGTCAGTTTACACTGGTAAATACAATTAACCGACTCATTTTGGAAAAAGAGTTTGAAAAGTGATTCGTGTGCAAACGGCACAAAACATCTTGACACATTGATTAAAATGCACAGAGGCAAATTAATCTTTATACTTGGGACAATTTTATTAATAAAAATCTTGTATCCGATTTACATGGTTGTCCAACATTTAGGGCCGGTGATTATACAATACAAGCCGGACAAGATTAATCGACACACCACAAATATAATCTCACAAGAAGATACTCTCACGAGTGAGTATACGTTATACATATGCAACAGGAGGTGTTTTGCCTACACCTTGTGCTTACGTCGTGGCCATTCACTTTTTAAAATGAGCCAAGGATATCCAGGACACGGTCATTAACCCCCAATGTTATTTGTTATCAATCAACACAGATTAAAACGGGATTATGCAATTTAATCATCTCCGATTAAACAGTTTCTACACCCGACCAAGCGGTATTTTTATAATACCGTATCCCAAGCCCGTATAAGGGAAAATAAGTTAAAAGTATTTACCTGAGCTAGCTCCTGTCTTAAATAGCAAGAATAATAACTCAGCCGTATTCACTTAAGTAAGCGTAGGTACAATTTACCGGAAGGCTCTATTCTGGAATAATGGTATAAATAACCAATTAGACTGCTAACGGGTCTTTAATTAAGCCTAAGCTTAGACCGGTTAGTCTTAAAGAATATACGGTACAAGCGCACGATTAAGCGGAGACCGGATAGAATGTGATTTAGACCCGACAAGTTTGAATACTTGTATAATATGGGTATACTAAATACATTCTGGATTTTGAGATAAAAATGATAACGTTTGACCCGTTTCGGTCAATTTACGCAAACTAGTTACGTAAACCGAACCGAACGCAAAAAGGGCGTTACGGGTAACCAAAAGAGTCATATGCAAGTTTCCTGAGATAATATGCTTTAAATATGATATAATATCAGCAAGTTATGTCCTATTATGCCCCGAATGTATTTAAACTCAATTTACGCCTCATAAGGGCATTTTGGTCATTTAAAAGATTATGAAAGAGTCAATTTGGTAATCTGAGTTACAGGTCTGATTTATACAGTAAATATACTTAATTTGCCACATTATAACAGTAGGGTATGACCCGTAGACAAAACTTATCATTTAAAATCAAACTATGCACCGTAGGGGTATTTTAGTAATTTCACAAGGGCTAAAAATGACAAATCTGGAAATCTGAGTTCAAAATCTTATACTTACTGTTATTATATGAAAATATGCTAAATACATAAGTAGGTATGAGTCTTATATGTTTAATATGAGTATAACGCTTACAATGCGCTAAAAACGCTAAAAATGCGATTTAGAGCCGTTTCCGGGTTTTTAAAAGACAGCTGAGATTTTTATATTTCCAGAATGCCCAAAATAATTTATTTAACAAATAAAATCAGTAGAAAAAGGTTTGGGGTCAAAAGAATGTATAAAACCCATTTTGATGGCTTAAACGGTCAAAACCGGCATTAACCGAATCGACTTAGCGACGTATGATCCGATCAGCCAAAAATTAAATAAAAATCTTCAAAAATCCCAGAATATTATATAACATCAGTGGGAAAAAAGTTTTATATCGAAAAGTGGCCTGAAATAGGTTATACGCTAAATGCGCCGTTTATTTAACATAAAGATATAGTTTTACGCTATCGGCCATAACTCAAAATCTGGACCACCAACTGACCTCAAATTTTCGGTGCAAGTTTATAAATTAATAATAAATATTTCTACTCTTTCACTTTTCCAAAAATCACGTTTTATATCAAAAAGGGCAAAATAGTCAACTTTTAAGCATAATCGGAAACACGCATATGAATCGGTTAAGCATAGACTCAAGATGTAAAAATTCCAGAAAGTTATACATAAATAAAAATGGTCAAAAATACACTCTAATACAGATCTCAAACATGCATGCACGGATCCGAATCGATAGTCAACGAAAAAGTCGTTTTACAAGACTTTCGGTTCCGATCCGAGTTTATACTAATGATTGTCGAGTTGATTATGCTAAAACACATTTTTGTATTCATTATAAGTTATTTTTGATGATCAAACTGATTGCATATCATCTACATTACCATTTATGCTATATTTCGCAAAAACGATTTCTGTTGACTTTTTAAGAACATCTTTGACTCGACAAATAGCATGCTTAGAGTGGGAATCAGAGAATACCCTTTTGAGGCTTTGTTCCCCACATAAATACCAACTTATAAGTGGTTTCAATTTGAGAAATGACAGAGCCAATTTCGTTTAATCAAAAAGTCAAACTTTATGAACAACGGTTTGACTCTTAACTAATAATCTATGCTAGAACGGATTAGAGAGTGATATGAAGGCTTACAAAGGTCCTAATGAAGCTTAGATAACACTAGGAGGCTGCCTTGACGATCAGATTGCTCCTGGAAAAGCCTTGTGAAGTTTTGATAGTTGGGTGTTCTTGTTTACAATCACAAGTGCCTCAAAAAAATGGAGAAATGAGCTGATTTATAAAGGAAATCAGATGTTGTAAGGAGTCTACAAGTGCCTATACTTGCATGTCCATCCATTGGTGCATTTAGGAGGTGATCCCAGCTGTTTCCCACAAAAAAAATGGACTAAACAGCCCCTGATTCGCAAAAAGCTGCACCTGGGCTGCCAAACTTGGATTAAAAATGGCAGCTTTGGTCCCTGTCTTTGCACGCGAGGTTTCGGCTATTTATTTTGACTCGTAAACCCTCAAATCTGGTTTTTAAGTACCTTGGGACATTTACCAACATGGTAATGTCCTCGGATAACTTTGCGCTCACCCGAAAAGCCATGAAATTCGACGTTGACGCTTTTAACCCCTCAAGTACGGTTTTGGCCATAACTTTCTCATACGATAACGAAACTTCATGAAATTTTTACCACATATTCTAGCGAGTATATTTTAGCATCACAAAGCTTCGGGTCTGCCAAAAGTTCACTCAGAGGTATAAATTCAACATGTTGACACTTTTAGCCCCTATAGTTTGTAATTCCTCACTTTTGTGCAATTTCCGCTTCGTATGATCCATGATCCATCCGTTTAAGGTTATAAACATTATGTAGGGTTATTATAGAGTCTATTTATCCATTGTTGACACTTTGGACCCTTACGTTCCATAGTTTCCACCGTTTGTCAACTTTAGTCCCTCTAAAGTTTGTTTTTGCGTATGCAAAGTCTATGACACGTGTCAATACATCATTGGACGTAAATTTTCGAGGTGTTACATTTCTGTTAGGAAACCAACGGTTGAATGTGGTCCTGAACAAATCATGTTGAAGTCTCCTTGGGATTCTCTTCCCAAAAGGATATCATGCCTCGAATTTGCTGGTAACACCATGAATGTGACTTCTTCCGTTCTTGAGTTCTTTCCATCTGAGAGCAGCACCGGGAACGATATTTGACCAATAGGGAAAACGGCCTCATTGCAGAAACCAGTGAGTGGGTAATCCACTGGCTCTAGACGCGCTTTGTCTTCTTGGTCGAGTTGGTTAAAACATTGCTCATAAATGATGCCCGCGGTGCGCCCTAGATCTATAAAAATGTAGTCAGTCTGGTAATGGCCGAATACACTAGGAATGACTATAGGTCTTCTTTCTCTTGGACCCCCTCGTACCACAGGGAAGGCGACTTGTCTTTCGCGCCAAGAATCATCTTGGGCACGCTTGTTGTAGTTCTTGCGTGGTCTTCTTTGACCACATTGGATCATGTGATGTAACACCCCGAAAATATAAATCTTTATATAAGAATTTAAGGATTTCATAAACAAGAAATAATCATGTAGAAACTTTAACCTAGTTAAAGTTTACAAGTCTTGAAAATAACCTACAATTGGTTAAAACTCTAGTATTTAAAAAGAAATGGTAGTTAAGGGACTAATCTTGCCAAGAATCAAAAGTTTAATTTTAATTGTAACAAAACTAAACCAAACACACCAAATTGGTGTGTCTGGTCGACAGAAGCAAGAAAAGGGGCGACCCCCATTGTTCCAAAACCCTAAAGTCACAATTTCTTGCAATTGGAGGTTCAAATCCTAACCAAAACGAAATCCGAGCTTAGAATTGTGTTCCTCATCGCAAGAGGATTAAGAGGTATGTAAAATTTTATGAGAATTCACTACTTGAAATCCTCATGAATCTAAGCAAATCTGAAATTTTGTTGATGCATGACAGTAATTAGTTAGACTAAAGATGATATAGTGTCTAGGATTAAAACCTAGACAACTATATATGAAATCATGCCCTAATTCAGGAAAATTCCAGGAATCCATGGATGTTAAGTTATGGGTTTTATATGTTGATGATGAACATTAGGATTTTGAGTGTAATCCTAGTACAAATTTCATTATAGGAAGTAACTCCTGTGATATTGATACTAAATGTATGCAAAAATTGCTATTATAGTGAAATTTGATGTCGAATTATAAAGTCATGAACTTGTTTATGAAGATGGGAAAATCTGACCCGCTAGGTGTTTGAAGAAATGCCTAAGTGGGGATTTAAATGTGAAATTTGGATAAAAACGCAGATTTGATAATGGTCCATAATTATGTGATTGTGGTCATAAAAAAAAGGAGTTCAAAACATGTTATAAAAACTGAATTTTCTAGGCAAAGAGTCCGGTTCATCTAGCGGACAAGCCGGAGGGAGTTCACGAGGAAAAGACGCGCTCTAAAAGGTACGAAATTTATTGTTTCGTTACATTATACCTAATTGTTAGTTTATGTAATAAATTCTGAAACATGACAATCAAGATTACCAAAATGCCATGAAAATGATTAGTGACCTAAACAAGCGAAATGGGTCAAAACGAGTGACAAACATGGATGCTTACATGCCCTGAATGGTGCTTAATTCAGCACCCAAACGGGTCAAAACAAGTCTTGTATTAAACATGAAGCTAGACACTATCACTTAATGCTTGGATATAACCTTTGTGTAAGTCGAAACTTTGACATGCCATGATAGTTGTAAAGTTTAAATTCCTTATATAGGGGTTGTGATCTTGATTGATAATTGTGAATAGTTGTATAGATGACAAATACGAAAGTTTGGATTTATTCATATATAGATCGATGTGGGAGTGTTTCCCCTTTTGGGATAGCAAAAGTGATAACGGGTGATGGTCCTAAATTTGGGTAACTAGCCTTGGGTGGGTAATAAACCTGTTCAAGGTCACTTTGCTGCAAAATGGAACTTGAATGCTCAAGGTCAAAAAAGCAAGAAAACAAGTGCAGGGCCCACCGTAAATTACGGTGACACCGTAATTTACGGTGGCTATTAAAATGTTACGGTGGGGATCTACTGATTTACGGTAGGTACCCCAAATGCCCAGAACCCACCGTAATTTACGGTGACACCGTAAATTACGGTGGAGCCCAGTTTTACTGAAATTTTACTTCTTGATTTGAATGAGTTATCGATCCTAATCCAAATACGTGAATTCCCATCGTTAATAACACTAATGCCTGTTTAAAAACATTAGTTTTTCAGGTACTCAAGTGAAGGATGATGATCAAGCAATCGATTCGGACCGAACACCTAACGTTACGCTTCCGCACTTGAACCTCGTTTTGTTATTATGTAAACTCTAGTTGTTTATTTTGGAACATTGTTAGTAGGTTAAACATGTAAATGTTTTATTAAATGGGTTTCGAATTTTGAAGGTTTTTGTAAAGACTACTTTTAGTGTATTATGTAAAGCTTATTTGCTATTAAAAATTGGTATTATAAACTGGGTCTTACAAGTTGGTAATCAGAGCTTAAGGTTGCCAATAAGTGTTCGGTTCAAGCTTGATCAACATCCGGTAAGAGTAATTGCTTAAGTAAAATTTAAGGAGTATAGAAATAATTCACGAACATATATGCATGGAAAAGAGTGTGTAAACACACTCAAACACAAGAAAAGCATGAAACAAGAATAATAGAATCAAGAGTGTGTAAGCACACTCAAACACAAGAAAGGCATGAAACAAGAATGATTGAGTCAAGTTACAAACTTGATCAAATCAAAACAAGTAAAACATGTATTATAAATGAAATGTTTAACAATGTATGTAAACATTTCAGTATCAAAGATGGCAAGCGGAGGTGATGGTGATGCGGTGCCAAGAGTCACCGAACAAATGAGAATAGTGATTGCCGAAGAGGTTGGAAAGGCGATCGAAAACAGTTTGTCGAACTTCATTGATAAAATCCAAAATACGGTTTTATCAGTGGTAGAAGAGAGAATCAAGAAGCTAGAGGATAATTCAAATCTAGCAAAGGAAAAATCTGGGGAACGAAAACCTTGTTCATACAAGGAATTCATAGCTTGTAAACCACCTATATATAATGGGGAGGTTGATCCAATCGTGTGTCAGCGATAGATAGGCGATATCGAGGGAGTATTCGAGAGAACCCATTGTGATGAGAATGACTACGTAGCTTATGGTACGGGTCAGTTAAGAGGTCAAGCGAAGGACTGGTGGGATAATAAAAAGAAGGAGATTGGAAACGAAGCGGCCAAGGCCATGATGTGGGAGGAGTTTAAGACGCCGTTTCTTAAACACCATAGCCCCAAAGCGGTTATAAACAAGATCAAGGAAGAGTTCATGCAACTCAGACACAAGGGTGAATCCATAGACAAGATCACGGGGATGTTTATGGACAAAATGAAGTTCTGTGACGATCTGATAACGAACGAAGAGCAAAAAGTTTATTACTATCATAACATGCTAAGCGCAGAATATAGGGAGTTCATAACCCCTTCAAAGTATGAGACCCTTACCGAGATTGTCAATGCCGCTCGGGAAAGGGAGATTGAGTTGAAAAAGAGTATAGAGCGGGGTGAACGAAGGGCACAGGATATAAATCCAAGCCCTACCAAGAAAGCAAGAACGAATGAAACGACGAAGAAATCAGATGCAAAGGGCGGTACACCAAGTTACAAAATCTGCGGCAAAAATCATAAGGGTGAATGTCGCTTCAAAGATAAGCCTTGTCCTATATGTCGAAAAACGGGACATATGGCTATATCATGCCCGGAAAAAGTGACCGTTTGTTATAACTGTTACCGAACGGGTCACAAAAGATCAGAGTGCCCAGAATTGGCGGGAAAGAAAGAAGGGCAAGACTCAAAAGGTGAAGCCACAAAAGCCAAAGCAAGATCTTTTCAATTGACCGCTGCTGAAGCAAAGGTCGAACCTGACGTGGTCTCAGGTACATTCACTATAAATTCAATTCCCGCACGTGTGTTATTTGATACTGGTGCGAATAAATCCTTTGTTTCATATGGGTTTATTCGACACCCTTCATTTGTTCTAACAAAATTACCTATGCCTTTAGAGGTAGAGATAGGTAATAATAAAAGCTTTATTGTCTGTGATGTATGTGAAAACTGCACGATGAATATCGATGACGAGAAATACACAATAGACTTGATCCCGATGTCGATGGGAGAATTTCAAGTGGTAGTGGGAATGGATTGGCTATCCCGTTACCACGCAAAGGTGGTATGTTTCCGAAAGGAAATAAAGCTAACGTCTCAGAGTGGAAGACAAGTTACGATATATGGAGAAAAAGGAGGTAACCCAGCGATATGCACAATGCTAGAAGCTCATAAGCTCATGAAACATGGATGCAAGGCCTTTATGGTATATGCAAGCGAAACGGAAAAAGAACTCCTCAAAATTGGGGATGTAACAGTCGTGCGAGATTATGAAGACGTGTTCCCGGAAGAACTACCGGGGATACCGCCAGAACGGGAGGTAGAGTTCGGAATCGAATTGATTACGGGCGCAAAACCCGTGGCCAAGGCGCCATACCGGCTTGCACCGTCGGAGTTACAAGAATTGATGTCTCAAATTCAGGAATTCCTTGACAAGGGGTTTATCCGACCGAGTGTGTCTCCGTGGGGCGCACCAGTCTTATTCGTGAAGAAGAAGGACGGCAGTATGCGTATGTGTATCGATTACCGAGAGTTAAACAAACTCACGGTGAAGAATCGATACCCGCTCCCAAGAATTGATGATTTATTTGACCAACTACAAGGAGCAAGTTGGTTTTCCAAAATTGATCTCCGATCCGGTTATCACCAATTGAAAGTCAAGGAGGAGGACGTACCCAAGACGGCTTTCCGTACGAGGTACGGGCATTATGAATTCCTCGTAATGCCTTTCGGATTGACCAATGCGCCCGCGGCTTTCATGGACCTCATGAACCGGGTTTGCAAACCCATGCTAGATAAGTCGGTAATTGTATTTATCGACGACATTTTGGTATATTCAAGGAGTGAAGCCGAGCACGTGTGTCATTTGCGGGAAATATTAGACACACTCAGACGAGAGAAGTTGTATGCAAAATTCACGAAGTGTGCCTTCTGGCTACGGGAGGTACAGTTTCTTGGGCATCTTATTAGTGCTGATGGAGTACTAGTAGACCCGTCCAAGATAGAAGCTGTGTCGAAATGGAGCCCTCCAAGAAATCCCTCGGAAATCCGAAGCTTTTTAGGGCTTGCGGGATATTATCGGAGATTCATACAGGATTTCTCCAAAATTGCCTTACCATTGACCAAATTAACTCGTAAGGAGGAAAAGTTCGTGTGGGGCATTAAGCAAGAGGAAGCTTTCCAAACACTCAAGGAAAAGTTGACCCACGCTCCGGTACTGACTTTACTGGAAGGGACTGAAGACATGGAGGTTTACTCGGACGCTTCTCAATTGGGGCTCGGGTGTGTATTAATGCAACGAGGCAAGGTCATCGCCTATGCCTCGAGGCAATTGAAGATACATGAAAATAAATATCCGGTTCACGACTTAGAATTAGCGGCGGTGGTGTTTGCCTTAAAGATATGGAGACATTACTTGTACGGAGTAAAGTTTACCATCTTTACCGACCATAAAAGTTTGAAATATTTCTTCGACCAGAAGGAATTAAACATGCGGCAAAGACGGTGGTTGGAAACCGTCAAAGACTTCGATTGCGAAATACATTACCACCCCGGTAAGGCCAATGTAGTGGCCGATGCGCTGAGCCGCAAAACAGATTATACCCCGATACGGGTACGATCAATGCAACTGGTGGTGACTTCAAGTTTACTAGAACGAATTCGAGAAGCACAAGACGAAGCTATAAAGGCGGAAAACTGGAAAAAGGAAAGAATTATTGGTCAAGTTAAAGACCTTGAAGTGGGCAGTCACGGCCTAAAGACTCGTTTTAATAGAATCTGGGTCCCTAACACATGTGGAGTTAAGAAGCTTCTACTTGATGAAGCTCATAAATCCCGTTATTCCATTCACCCGGGAGCGACCAAAATGTATCATGACTTGAAGCAAAACTATTGGTGGCCCGGAATGAAGCGGGACACTGTGAAATACGTGGAAAAGTGTTTGACATGCCTACAAGTCAAGGCGGAACACCAAAAGCCGTATGGTAAACATTAACCGTTAGAAATCCCGGTTTGGAAATGGGAGCAAATCACGATGGACCTATTGACCAAACTACCTAAAACAAGTCGTGGTTTTGATGCTATTTGGGTAGTCGTGGATAGGTTAACTAAAAGCGCCCACTTTATTCCGATTCGTGAAACTTATACATCTGAGAAAATGTCGGAGGTATACACCAATGAAATCATAGCAAGGCATGGGGAACCGATATCCATTGTGTCAGACAGAGATACTCGGTTTACTTCGAAATTCTGGCGTGAATTCCAAGAACAGATGGGAACTAAATTGTTCCTTAGCACTGCTTATCATCCACAAACGGATGGGCAGAGCGAAAGAACAATACAAACATTGGGTGATATGCTGCGGGCTTGCATTATTGATTTTGGGGGTAGTTGGGATGTCCATTTACCCTTGGTCGAATTCGCATATAACAATAGCTATCACGCGAGCATTAAAATGGCCCCGTACGAGCTATTATATGGCAGAAAGTGTCGGACTCCGGTATGTTGGGGAGAAGTGGGTCCGCGAGGGCTAGCACCAACTGATATAATCCGAGCCACAAATGCGAAAATCGACATAGTTCGGGCACACTTGAAAGCGGCTCAAGACCGGCAAAAGGCATACGCAGATAAAAGAAATAGGCCAATTGAGTTTCAGGTTGGCGATATGGTCATGCTAAAGGTTTCCCTATGGAAGGGTATTATTAGATTCAGAAAAAGGGGAAAGTTAAGCCCGAGATTCATTGGGCCATTTAGAATCATTGAACGGGTTGGTAAGGTAGCTTATCGACTTGAATTACCCGAAGAGTTGAGTGGAATTCATAGCACATTCCACGTATCACATCTTCGAAAATGTTTGGCCGACGAAACTGCTCATATCCACTACGACGATATCGAAGTGGATAAGAGCCTCAACTATGCAGTAAAACCAATTGCGATTTTAGATCGTAAGGAGAAAAGTTTGAGGAACAAAATGATAACCCAAGTCAAGGTCAAATGGGAGCACAGAAAAGGGTCAGACACTACTTGGGAATCCGAAGAGGAAATGCGACGTCTACACCCGACATTATTTGGTACGTAATTCGGTTTCGGGGATGAAAACCTTTTTAAAGGGGGTGGACTTGTAACACCCCGAAAATATAAATCTTTATATAAGAATTTAAGGATTTCATAAACAAGAAATAATCATGTAGAAACTTTAACCTAGTTAAAGTTTACAAGTCTTGAAAATAACCTACACTTGGTTAAAACTCTAGTATTTAAAAAGAAATGGTAGTTAAGGGACTAATCTTGCCAAGAATCAAAAGTTTAATTTTAATTGTAACAAAACTAAACCAAACACACCAAATTGGTGTGTCTGGTCGACAGAAGCAAGAAAAGGGGCGACCCCCATTGTTCCAAAACCCTAAAGTCACAATTTCTTGCAATTGGAGGTTCAAATCCTAACCAAAACGAAATCCGAGCTTAGAATTGTGTTCCTCATCGCAAGAGGATTAAGAGGTATGTAAAATTTTATGAGAATTCACTACTTGAAATCCTCATGAATCTAAGCAAATCTGAAATTTTGTTGATGCATGACAGTAATTAGTTAGACTAAAGATGATATAGTGTCTAGGATTAAAACCTAGACAACTATATATGAAATCATGCCCTAATTCAGGAAAATTCCATGAATCCATGGATGTTAAGTTATGGGTTTTATATGTTGATGATGAACATTAGGATTTTGAGTGTAATCCTAGTATAAATTTCATTATAGGAAGTAACTCCTGTGATATTGATACTAAATGTATGCAAAAATTGCTATTATAGTGAAATTTGATGTCGAATTATAAAGTCATGAACTTGTTTATGAAGATGGGAAAATCTGACCCGCTAGGTGTTTGAAGAAATGCCTAAGTGGGGATTTAAATGTGAAATTTGGATAAAAACGCAGATTTGATAATGGTCCATAATTATGTGATTGTGGTCATAAAAAAAAGGAGTTCTAAACATGTTATAAAAACTGAATTTTCTAGGCAAAGAGTCCGGTTCATCTAGCGGACAAGCCGAAGGGAGTTCACGAGGAAAAGACGCGCTCTAAAAGGTACGAAATTTATTGTTTCGTTACATTATACCTAATTGTTAGTTTATGTAATAAATTCTGAAACATGACAATCAAGATTACCAAAATGCCATGAAAATGATTAGTGACCTAAACAAGCGAAATGGGTCAAAACGAGTGACAAACATGGATGCTTACATGCCCTGAATGGTGCTTAATTCAGCACCCAAACGGGTCAAAACAAGTCTTGTATTAAACATGAAGCTAGACACTATCACTTAATGCTTGGATATAACCTTTGTGTAAGTCGAAACTTTGACATGCCATGATAGTTGTAAAGTTTAAATTCCTTATATAGGAGTTGTGATCTTGATTGATAATTGTGAATAGTTGTATAGATGACAAATACGAAAGTTTGGATTTATTCATATATAGATCGATGTGGGAGTGTTTCCCCTTTTGGGATAGCAAAAGTGATAACGGGTGATGGTCCTAAATTTGGATAACTAGCCTTGGGTGGGTAATAAACCTGTTCAAGGTCACTTTGCTGCAAAATGGAACTTGAATGCTCAAGGTCAAAAAGCAAGAAAACAAGTGCAGGGCCCACCGTAAATTACGGTGACACCGTAATTTACGGTGGCTATTAAAATGTTACGGTGGGGATCTACTGATTTACGGTAGGTACCCCAAATGCCCAGAACCCACCGTAATTTACGGTGACACCGTAAATTACGGTGGAGCCCAGTTTTGCTGAAATTTTACTTCTTGATTTGAATGAGTTATCGATCCTAATCCAAATACGTGAATTCCCATCGTTAATAACACTAATGCCTGTTTAAAAACATTAGTTTTTCAGGTACTCAAGTGAAGGATGATGATCAAGCAATCGATTCGGACCGAACACCTAACGTTACGCTTCCGCACTTGAACCTCGTTTTGTTATTATGTAAACTCTAGTAGTTTATTTTGGAACATTGTTAGTAGGTTAAACATGTAAATGTTTTATTAAATGGGTTTCGAATTTTGAAGGTTTTTGTAAAGACTACTTTTAGTGTATTATGTAAAGCTTATTTGCTATTAAAAATGGGTATTATAAACTGGGTCTTACATGTGAGTTTCTAGTTTTCAGAGCTTTTTGTTGTCTGGGCCTTCTTCCCTTCTTTGGATCTGTCGATTGTCTCTTTTCCCACCCTTTACTAGATGTGTGAGCTTCCCATTTTTCAAAGAGCGTTCTATCTCTTGTATGAGGCTGATGTAGTCATCTGTGAGGTGACCTGTGTCTTTATGGAACTCGCTGAAGAGGTTTGGGTCTTGCCCTCTCTTATTTCTCATTTACAAGGGGGGTTTGAACTGATGGTTCTCTGTTGAAAAACCTCGAAAGGGGTTTTTGTCAAAGGTGTCCATTACTTTTCTCTATTCTCTTTTTTAACTTCTTTGCGATGTTTGATCTGGTTGATCGTGGCACGCACGTCCTCAGCTGGCGGACTTCGTTCTCTATAACCAGATGTTTTCCAGGGCTGATCCTTGCCTTTCTTGTTTCGTCTATCATGCTGGTTATAATTGTACTGACGGCTATCATCGCCGGTCAGTTGTTTGTCAGTTCTTGCAATTGTTTTCGCTGCTTCGATAAAGTATCCCAGTCTTTGGGGCCTCCATCCCTTCATTTGACTCTTTTGATCAGGTTATCGCATTTAACGGCCCTCATAAAGTGTGCACGCATCATTTTCTCCCCTACATCTCCGATTTCGAGGCACTATTTATTGTATCTAGTGATGAAGTCTTCAACGCTTTCATGGTCTTTCCTCTGGATGTTTAAACAGTCTGCTAGATCTCTAGTGTGTCTGCATTGTTGGGAGAAATGCGCGAGGAACTTGTCTCAAAAATCCATCCAGGATTTAATTCTTCCTTGCCACACCCCAATTTCCATGTGTTTCACCGGTGGGCCCGGTGGGGGATTACCGTGACGTAGTTGGCAACATTATAGTCAAACCACACAATATATGAATGCACAGCGGAAGCAATAAGATAATATATTTCAACGTTTAGTGTAATATCAAAGTATCACCATTGTTGAAACAAAAATCCACAGGGGATCAAATAATAATATTAAAAGTATTGTTCAACAGACTTCAGGCATCTTAAGCTTGCGAGACTTCTAATGATGCTAAGGAGAAATCCCAGCCAATTACGCCTAGTACCTGCATTTAGTCTTTTTGGGGAAAATACGTCAGTTTACACTGGTAAATACATTCAACTGACACTTTTGTAAAATGTTTAATAAAATTGGTTTAAATGCTCAAGGCACAAACTCTTTATAACTTGGGATAATTTATAATCAAATCTTGTAAAGGATTACATGTTACTATGCGTTTGGTCGCCCGAGTCGTATCGGGTTAAGGTTTAATAGACACACCACATAGTATAAAACCGTGGAGGGTAACCAACGGCTACACTTTTATAGTTATAGACATAATGCCGGGTGTACGCCTACACCGGGATGTCGAGGTCGTGGCCATTCGTAAATGCTGCCAAGGATATCCGGGACATGGTCATTAAGCCCCCAAAGGCTTTAAGCCAACAAAACAGTTTTTAAACGGTTCACATTGATAATACCCAACTACTAATGAGTTGGGGTCAATTGCCCGACCAAGCGGTATTTTAGATACCGTAACCCAAGCCCGTATAACGAAAAATAAGTTAAAAGTATTTACCTTTGCAAGTATAATCCTTAATTGAATAAATCACATATAGCTTTTACTGGTCTCCTATTCTGGAATGAAGGTTTTAAAATAACCTATTAGAATCCTAACGGGTCTTTATATTTGCCGTAGCTTAGACCGGTCAGTTTCAAAGTATAGTTATGGTTTAATCGCGTGAAAGGCGAAAACCGTGAATGGAGTGTGATTTTGACCCAACAAGTTTGAAGACTTGTTTTATATGGGTATAATAATCATACTCTGGATTTTGGGATCCAAACAATATGGTTTGACCCGTTTCGGCTAATTTATGTAAACTAGTTACATAAGCCGAACCGTGTGCGCAAAAGGCGCAACGGGTAATCGAAAGAGTCCTACACTGTTTTCCTAAGTCAACATGCCTTAAAGAGGTTGTGGTATCAGTAGGATACCTTCCATAATGCCCGTAACGAGTTTAAGTTAATATTATGCCGCGTAGGGGTATTTTGGTCTTTTTAAAGATTATAAAAGAGGTTTCTGAGTTCTACAGGAAATCTGAGTTTCCCGAATAGTTTATAAAGTCTAAAATACTTTATCTATAATTTAAAAACAGTGGCAACTAGAATCGGGTCAAAAGACCTTGTAGAACTCAAGTTATGGCCGAAAAGGGTATATTCGGTATTTACCGAACCGTTGCCATAACCGCAGGTTATGAGCAGGTTAAAAATAATTAAAAATCTTTAAAAATCCCAAAATATTATTTTACATCAGTGAGTAAAAGATTTGGTGTCGAAATCCGGGTTTAGATAGGCGTTATGCTAATTGCGCTAATTAATTACTAAAGTTTCGCAATTTGCGCTATTTAGCATAGCTCATATTTTGGACCTCGGATTAACGTGAAATTTTAGGGACATGCTTAGAAATCAGTAACCAAGGTCATGATCCTTTCACGTGTCCGAAACTCTCGTTTTAAATTAAAAAGGGCGTTACGGTCAACTTTTAAGCATTTAACGGAAATGTGTAAAAGACTTGGACAAACAACGAACCAGTCACAGAGGTTTATACCATCATGTAACCTGGTCCTAAGAGAGTCCTAAGGCATATCTATTTCAAGCTTTAACGGGTCAGAACTGAAGTCAATGCAAAAGTCAAACTTTTGCGACTTTCGCCTCCGAACCGGGTCAAAACAATAAATGGTCGGATCAAACAAGCTTAGACTAGTTTATATACTTATTATCATGTTTTACGAGTGTTCAAATAGGTTACATATCATCTACATTACAGATTATGCAAGAAATCGCAAAATGACATTTCTGTTGACTTTTTCTAAGCACGTTTGACTCGACATTTGATCTAGTTAGAGTGGGAATCAGAGGGTGCCCTTTTAGGGGTTTAATGCCCACATGATTACCATCATATAACTATCTTTGATTCGACAAACCACTGGACCATTCGTGATTTATCGCAAAGTCAATCGTTAATTACGACGGATTGACTTTTAGGCTAAACTAAGCAAAAACTAAGCCATAAAAGGGTTGGCATACTTACAGAAGCTTGGTGCACGAATTAGGATGCTAGAAGAAAGCTTGAGAGCTCCAGGAATGATCAGAAGGTAAGTTTTGAGGTGTGTTTTCACTTATGCTCAATGTATGCCTTTTATAGTGAAAGAATGGCCTCTAGATCATTACACATCAACCTACAATGGAGTATGGATGATCAGCAGGTGGCCCTGGATGCTAGGGGTCATGTAGAGGGCGCCCATGCTTCATTAATTGCCTCTATGATCGTTCACAACTTCAAACAATGCATCTGTCCAAAGTTTCTGCATCTGGGTGGTTCACGCGGGCCGCATGAATCTGCATGTCAGGAAACGTATTTACAGGAGGCTCGCGGCCCGCGTTAACTTATGTGTTCCACTCAGGCGGGCCGCCTGAGGCCTGTTTTCAAAGATTTTTAAATCTTTTGTAATGATTAACCGAATCTTTGTAATTAATAACCTGACCTTTCGGGTTTGAAGGGGTAACTTTGCGATTTGGCCCTCGGTTAATTACAATTAAGGGCCTCGTGTCTTTTACCCGCACTGTCAAGTCCCCGGTTAATTAACTATCCGGAAAGCCTTAACTTTCCTTGTTGACGCTTTTAACCCTTCTCGTACGAATTTGATCATAACTTTCTCGTTTTAAAACGGAACTTCGCGAAATTTATATAGTACATTCTAGTGAGCGTATTTTACTGTTACAAAGCCTCGGGTTCGCCAAAGGGTCACTCAGAGGTATAATTAAACATGTTGACACAGTTAACCCCTGCAGCTTGTAATCTCTCACTTTCTTCCGCGTTTCGCTTCCGTACGATCCATGATTTATTCGTTTGAAGGTACGAGCATCGTTTAGGGTTACTATACAGTATATTTACTCTTTGTTGACATTTATAACCCTCGAATTTACATACTTTCAAGGTTTGTCAACTTTAGTCCTTTATTTAATATCTAATGCCACGTGTAAACTAATGACACGTGTTAACACATTATTGGACACAAAATTTCGAGGTGTTACATCCTCACCCCCTTAAAATAAATCTCGACCCGAGATTTACTCAAATAAATAAGGGTATTTTTCTTTCATCGTGGCTTCAACCTCCCACGTGAATTCGGGACCTCTACGGGCATCCCACTTGACCTTTACTATAGGTACATGTTTCCTTCGAAGCTTCTTCACCTGTCGATCTTCAATCGACAAAGGTTTTTCCACAAATTTCAAGCTCTCATCTATATGCACATCTGTGTGTGGGATCACCAATGATTCATCAGCGAAGCACTTCTTTAGATTGCAGATGTGGAACACATTGTGAATTCCATTGAGCTCCTCCGGTAAGTTTAGCTTATAGGCAACTGACCCGACCCGTTCGATAACCTCGAAAGGTCCTATGTATCTCGGGCTTAGTTTGCCTTTCTTACCGAAACGCATCACCCCCTTCCAGGGTGATACTTTAAGTAGCACCTTTTCACCTACTTCGAAGTGAAAATATTTACGCTTTGGATCCGCGTAACTCTTCTGCCTATCTCAGGCAGCTTTGAGACGGTCTCGAATCTGGACAATCTTGTCCGTCGTCTCAAAGACTATCTCTGGTCCTGATAACTGGACGTCTCCAACTTCCGCCCAACAAACAGGCGATCTACACTTTCTACCGTATAATGCCTCGAAAGGCGCAACCTTAATGCTGGTATGGTAGCTATTGTTGTAGGAGAATTCGATTAGTGGTAGGTTCTTATCCCAACTACCACCCAAATCGATAGCACATGCACGTAGCATGTCTTCCAACGTTTGAATAGTACGCTCACTCTGACCGTCTGTCTGAGGATGGTAAGCCGTACTAAAATTCAAACGTGTGCCCAAAGATTGCTGGAAGCTCTTCCAGAAATGTGACGTGTATCTAGTATCTCTGTCGGAGATAATAGACACAGGTATGCCATGCAAGGCTACAATCTTATCAACGTATAACTGGGCTAACATATCGGAGCTATAAGTCTCCTTGATGGGTAAGAAAAGTGCTGATTTAGTCAGCCTATCAACGATAACCCATATTGTGTCATTTCCTTTCCTTATCTTGGGCAACTTGGTAATAAAATCCATAGTTACACATTCCCACTTCCATTCGGGAAGTTCAGGCTGTTGTAGCAAGCCAGATGGCTTTTGATGCTCAGCCTTGACTTGCGCACAAGTTAAGCATTTAGCTACATAAGCGGCTACAGACTTTTTCAAGCCTATCCACCAATAATTTGCCTTTAGATCCTGATACATCTTATCAGCTCCAAGATGGACAGAATATTTGGAACTATGGGCTTCCTGGAGAATAACATCTCGTAGTCCTCCATAAATCGGAACCCATATTCGTCTATTCAAACGTAAAATTCCGTCCTTGCTAAGAGTTAACTGCTCCTCAGTTACTCCTAACTTTTCTTTAGGATAATTAGCTTCCAAAACAGCCTCTCGCTGTGCAGCTAATATCCTTTCAATCAAATTATTCTTCACTTCAATGCTCTTGGCATTGATTCGGATGGGTTTCACCCTTTCCTTTCTATTCAGGGCATCAGCGACTACATTCGCCTTGCCGGGATGATATTTAATTTCACAATCATAATCATTTAAAGTTTCCATCCAACGGCGTTGCCTCATGTTTAACTCCTTCTGATTAAACAGATGTTGAAGGCTCTTGTGATCCGAATAGATCACAAACTTGATACCATACAGGTAATGCCTCCACAGTTTTAGTGCGAACACAACGGCACCCAGCTCCAAGTCATGAGTGGTGTAATTCTTTTCGTGCACCTTTAACTGTCTCGAAGCATAGGCAATAACCTTGCCTTTCTGCATGAGCACACATCCCATGCCGGTGTGTGATGCGTCGCAGTAAACTACGAACTCCTCTGTACCTTCCGGTAGTGTCAGCACAGGAGCGTTGCTCAGCTTTTGCTTTAGAATATCAAAGGACTCTTGCTGCTTAGGGCCCCAAACAAATTTTATCTTCTTCTTGGTTAGGGAAGTTAAGGGCGCAACAATCCTTGAAAATTTTTCAATGAATCGCCTGTAGTATCCTGCTAATCCCACGAAACTACGAATCTCAGTAGGCGTCTTTGGCTCTTGCCAATTCATGACAGCCTCTACTTTAGCGGGATCCACCTGGATACCACGCTCGCTGACAACGTGTCCTAGAAATTGGACCTCGTAGCCAGAATTCGCACTTGGAGAATTTGGCATAGAGTTTCTCATGATGTAGCAGTTTGAGAATACAGCGAAGGTGTTTCTCATGGTCAGCTCGGTTCTTCGAGTATATAAGAATGCCGTCGATGAAAACGATGACGAATTTGTCCAAGTACGGCTTGCAGACGCGATTCATGAGATCCATGAACGCAGCTGGTGCATTTGTGAGCACAAAAGGCATCACTAGGAACTCGTAGTGACCGTAGCGAGTCCTAAATGCTGTTTTATGCATGTAACGCCCCGTACATTCGTATTTCCATTTTTAGAAAATACGTGTCCGCTTTTGCTCTATTTTTGGAGTCCACGGTCAAAATCGGATCGAGAAACGAATTGTAATCGACAAACGACAACCGACCGTATTTTTGTATTTTAAATACTAAAATATTATTTTATGACACTACGAAGTGTTCGGGTTTTGATAACGGGTCTCGTATGAACTACGGGCCACTTAAACACGAGATTGGGCTTGTGGGCTTTGGGCCCAAGCCCACTTAACCCACACTTAACCTAACTATTTAATAGAAGTGAAGCCCTAATCCACTTCCATTTTTTTTTCTTTGTAGCCGACACCGTCTAGTTTCCTCCCAAAATATCCCCTGCCTTCAACTTTTTGAGAAAAGCCTTCTTCACTTCTTTCTTTTATTTTCGATTCAGTTTGTTTTTATTTTAGATTATCTCGGTTCTTAGTTCGATTCTAAGTCTTAGGTTGTGATTTGTTCATTTCAGGTTCAGTGCGGCATCTTATTTCGAGTCTCAATCTCAGATTTGTTTCCGTTTCGGTCCATGTTTGGGCCTCGGTTCAGTCAACACAGGCCAACAGTAGTCAACCGGTCAAATAACGGGCCAGCGACCGTTCGAGAATTGGTACAATTTAAGCAACGCTACTTTTTATTATCGTTTTATATGTGTATATATTACATTAAATATCGAACTGATATATTTATTTATTGATTCACTTTCGGCACTTTCTTTTAAGTATATAGTTTATATTGTTGATTATTGTTGAATTTTGAAAATATATCGACAACTTGCGTTGTCAGGATCGTCCAGAAACAGAGGGAACTCTGCCCGTTTTTTTTTCGTGAAAATCCGTACAACGAAACATGTTATTTTGTGAAACGAAGCTTATCGGATCCAATTAGTTTTATAACAATAATTTTAAATGTAAATTTATTTAATTAATTATTTATTTAATTTCTTTTCTTTTTAACAAAACTTCTATAATATTTTTGAGAAACTTAGATTAAAAATCTTTGTATGAACTTTATATAAATATATATATATATATATATATATATACACACACACACTTAACCATCGACTAGTTATACCCTAAGTTCTACTTCGAATCCTTCGTCATAATTTCCGAATACTCATACACCTTCGCTTGCCCATATAGGGTGACATCGGTGTTCCATCATCCTAACCTCACACTCGTCGACACTTGGATAATCGGAAGACTTAGCAATTTTGTGAGTATACTCGTATTCCCCCTTTTTACTTTTACCACTTTTGGGGTCTAACATGTTATCTATCAACTTACACATGAACATTTTGCTTAAACACATGAACATTCCTATAACATGCTTGAATACGTGATGGCTTGATGCTTTAAACTTGGATTTATCTTATGTGTTGAATTTATCATTAACTTCGTACGAGCCAAACCGTGACATATGTAGCGCTATAGGATTAACGACCCGCCTCTTTATCTTCGGTAATGTCATGAGCATATTGCGTTTCCTTGGTATGATATGTTAGACACATACCATGCTTAAATGTTTATCTTGAATCACATGCTTGCTATGAGGAATTGTTTAAAAACTTATCTTTTGCTATGGATGTATCAAACTTGTATACTCGCCTTTGCTTTTGCATTGACTTTATTTTAACATGTTACAGGTGGATGTTGACGATGCGTGGAATCTAGTAGGATGCTTAGATACACACCTAAAAAGAATTGTATTCATATTGTGTTATTTTATTATTCATGTTGTTGTATTTTGTTTCAAAACCTTGTAATTGATTCTTTAGAAATGGAATGAAATGATTATTTAAATACTTGTCACAATTATTAGCGTTATGATGTCTCGAGCAATCTTCACACTTCGTCTCATCCCGATGTTTCCGCCATTGGTTGGGGTGTGACAGATTGGTATCAGAGCTATAACTATAGGGAATTAGGAAAAGTAGGAATGCTTTTACCTAGTCTATAGTTTTAGAGCCTTGTTCGTGTGATTTGCCTGAACTACTACGTGACACTTTATTTGTTTCTTATTTATGCTCTTTTAAACATGTATGTTACTCGTGTGTAATATTTGACATATTGTTCTTACGCATTAATGCTTGTTTTATTATGTGTTAACACTTGTTTCGTTGTTCGATTCTTTATGTGTTATTCTTGACATATTTCTCTATGTGTTAATACTTGTTTTATCATTTCATTATTTAAGTACCATCCTTGATATGCTTTCCTATGTGTTTACACTTGTTTGTGTATCTCCTTCGACATACACTTCCCTCATGCATTTTACTCGATTTTTTTCTTAAACTCGAAAACACTCATATTGCACAAACGAGACGAGTTTACCAAAATAGGTGTGAAACCCACAATTTGGTGAATGACTCTCAATCCTTCTACTTTTCTTTTTACACGGAATTCACCACCAAGTTAGGAGTGAAATCCTCACCTTGATAGAGAAATTCGAATTTCAAATTCTAGTGGACCCTCGTCATAGTGTTGAAATTAAATTTTGAACCGACGAGTACCAACCACACTTAGGGTACGAAATCGTCAAGATAGGGGTGAAACCCGCACCTTGTCGACTAGTTCCACTCCTTAATTTTTCATAAATCCCGCCAAGTCTCGAAATTTCGATTGATTTGGGACATGTAGTAACCGGAAGGGTAAATACCGTTAACCGACTTGTCGGCGAGAGTATTTTACCTATTAGGCCAAAGCATGCTCCTCAAATTCAAAAGACTTTTCGACCACTTTGGTTAGTCAAAGTTCCGTTTGGAACACTCCAAACTTTGGTCAAACATGTGTTTCTATTGTTCATTTTATACGATGCAATCTTTCAACCTCGAGTTTACCTTTGATTTCTCTCTTCACACACACAACATATTGAACCTTTTCCATACATTTATACGTATGCATGATTTCATATAATTTAAATTCGTTTTCCTTATAACGACAAGTGGAGAAATATCATCGAGATGGGAGTGACTTCCTTACCTTGACGATTAACTCCACTCCATTTTCCTTAAAACGACCTCACCAACGAGTTAGGGGTGATTCCCTTACCTAGGTGATCGTTTCCAAAACATCTCTTCAAAAATATCTTATTATGCAAACCCGATCATACTTTATACCCAAATTGTTTAATGTTATTTAAAATACCCACTCATATAGATTTCAAAATACATTGTATTATCAAACGTACTTTTTATTCTACAATCTATTTTCACTCAACTCATATACGCGAAATTCATGATCACGTCTTCAAACGTTTTATTTCTCGAACTTCAAAACCTTACAAAATGCTACCTATCAATTTAATCGGTTCAATGAAACTCTTGCCCATGAACTTCATATTCGACTTAATCACTAAAACATGCTCACCTTCTACTTTTAATCAAAATCCAACCAACCTTTCCCAAATACTTATAAGATCTTATAGAAGTTATATGATTGTTTTACCAAATACCCTTTCCAACCCCAACAAATCATTTATTATTTTATTTTTATTTCTATGTCCTTTTGCTAAATTTCTCTTCTAAGGATCCTAGTTTTCACAAGGACCTCCTAAATTCATAATTTCTTATTTGATAAAACGAACTTACTTTTTAACGAAAACCTTTTTCCTACACCAATTTACAAAACACGCGGGCAAGAAGTCTTCATGGGAACCGACAATCTTTGACTTACATGAAATTTTTTTTTAACAAAAGTAGCATTTCAATCATTACAAAAATACATTATGCTTAACCAATTAGTACTTTATATCCTCTTACATACACAACTATATTCTACCCTTCCAACCAAGGTCAACCTAATTTTGATTCGATAAACTCAATGTTTCATTTAAACAACTATACATGCTTATCATCGTACACATTTTGGTCGATACCTCGCGATAACATCATTTATATCATTCGTATTTACGTACTCGACCTTTTGAATGTTTTATACACTTAGATCCGTGATGTCCCAACGAACACTATATACGCAATATTTATTTTTCATACCTACACCTATGTTCATACGTTTTATGCTTGTACTTATACGCATACTACTCATACGTTTTATGTTTCTGCTTGTACACATACTACTTACACGTTTTATGTTCATGCTCATACATACATGCGTATTCATACTTAAACTTATGCTCATACTTTCATCCTTACTCATGATTCATACATTCGTACCCGTACGCGAGCGGAATCCGAGGGATTCGCTTACGTGGGTCCCATACATGCTTAAACATAAACATGCTTACATACGACATTCTTATACGTGCACATTCTTATTTTCAAATTCATGCATACCCTGATTCATACATAACTAGTACAAGCTGTGTGGATCATGCGACGATCAGTATAATCGCGGGTGCACACGGGATTATAGTGATAGGCGTATGAGAACCATAGAGTGTACTATTGTGTATGGTAAAACACGGAACGTAACATGACACGAATAACGAAACGGACGTCATGTGGTCAAAACATGGTGGATACGCCGCTGGTACTTCCTATATATAAGTGTTTTCACCATGATACTAAACTTTCGTAAAACGTGCCATGAGAAACTCAGTGGTTTGCAGACCTTTATGGACCTAATACAAACTTTAACAACTCACAAACGCATTATATCCGATTATCCACGACGAGACCTCATTCTTAACGCACAACTTTTGTCTATCCGATACTTATGTTATTCTTATGCTGGCATTCGTTATTAAGAGTCAATCATTCAATTCCATATACGCAACTATACGTTTCCAATTATGTTTTGTACCTCAAATCATTCTAGTCAAACAAACTCCTTTTAACAAAACCTATCCTTCCTTCCTTCTTAAAGTCTTCCTCTTTAATAAATTTCGGGACGAAATTTGCTAAAGGAGGGGAGACTGTAACGCCCCGTACATTCGTATTTCCATTTTTAGAAAATACGTGTCCACTTTTGTTCTATTTTTGGAGTCCACGGTCAAAATCGGATCGAGAAACGAATTGTAATCGACAAACGACAACCGACCGTATTTTTGTATTTTAAATACTAAAATATTATTTTATGACACTACGAAGTGTTCGGGTTTTGATAACGGGTCTCGTATGAACTACGGGCCACTTAAACACGAGATTGGGCTTGTGGGCTTTGGGCCCAAGCCCACTTAACCCACACTTAACCTAACTATTTAATAGAAGTGAAGCCCTAATCCACTTCCATTTTTTTTTTCTTTGTAGCCGACACCGTCTAGTTTCCTCCCAAAATATCCCCTGCCTTCAACTTTTTGAGAAAAGCCTTCTTCACTTCTTTCTTTTATTTTCGATTCAGTTTGTTTTTATTTTAGATTATCTCGGTTCTTAGTTCGATTCTAAGTCTTAGGTTGTGATTTATTCATTTCAGGTTCAGTGCAGCATCTTATTTCGAGTCTCAATCTCAGATTTGTTTCCGTTTCGGTCCATGTTCGGGCCTCGGTTCAGTCAACACAGGCCAACAGTAGTCAACCGGTCAAATAACGGGCCAGCGACCGTTCGAGAATTGGTACAATTTAAGCAACGCTACTTTTTATTATCGTTTTATATGTGTATATATTACATTAAATATCGAACCGATATATTTATTTATTGATTCACTTTCGGCACTTTCTTTTAAGTATATAGTTTATATTGTTGATTATTGTTGAATTTTGAAAATATATCGACAACTTGCGTTGTCGGGATCGTCCAGAAACAGAGGGAACTCTGCCCGTTTTTTTTTTCGTGAAAATCCGTACAACGAAACATGTTATTTTGTGAAACGAAACTTATCGGATCCAATTAGTTTTATAACAAAAATTTTTAATGTAAATTTATTTAATTAATCATTTATTTAATTTCTTTTCTTTTTAACAAAACTTCTATAGTATTTTTGAGAAACTTAGATTAAAAATCTTTGTATGAACTTTATATAAATATATATATATATATATATATATATACACACTTAACCATCGACTAGTTATACCCTAAGTTCTACTTCGAATCCTTCGTCATAATTTCCGAATACTCATACACCTTCGCTTGCCCATATAGGGTGACATCGGTGTTCCATCATCCTAACCTCACACTCGTCGACACTTGGATAATCGGAAGACTTAGCAATTTTGTGAGTATACTCGTATTCCCCCTTTTTACTTTTACCACTTTTGGGGTCTAACATGTTATCTATCAACTTACACATGAACATTTTGCTTAAACACATGAACATTCCTATAACATGCTTGAATACGTGATGGCTTGATGCTTTAAACTTGGATTTATCTTATGTGTTGAATTTATCATTAACTTCGTACGAGCCAAACCGTGACATATGTAGCGCTATAGGATTAACGACCCGCCTCTTTATCTTCGGTAATGTCATGAGCATATTGCGTTTCCTTGGTTTGATATGTTAGACACATACCATGTTTAAATGTTTATCTTGAATCACATGCTTGCTATGAGGAATTGTTTAAAATCTTATCTTTTGCTATGGATGTATCAAACTTGTATACTCGCCTTTGCTTTTGCATTGACTTTATTTTAACATGTTACAGGTGGATGTTGACGATGCGTGGAATCTAGTAGGATGCTTAGATACACACCTAAAAAGAATTGTATTCATATTGTGTTATTTTATTATTCATGTTGTTGTATTTTGTTTCAAAACCTTGTAATTGATTCTTTAGAAATGGAATGAAATGATTATTTAAATACTTGTCACAATTATTAGCGTTATGATGTCTCGAGCAATCTTCACACTTCGTCTCATCCCGATGTTTCCGCCATTGGTTGGGGTGTGACAATGCACGTCTTCATCTCTGACTTTCAGTTGATGGTAGCCTGTCCTCAAGTCGATCTTCAAAAAATAACTCGCCCCTTGTAACTGGTCGAACAAATCGTCGATCTTCGGCAAGGGATATCTATTCTTTATCGTGACCTTATTAAGCTCGCGATAGTCGATGCACAGACGCATCGATCCGTCCTTCTTCTTCACAAACAGGACAGGGGCTCCCCAGGGAGACGAACTAGGTTTGATGAAACCTTTAGCTAGTAGTTCATCCAGCTGGGTCCTTAGCTCCTTCATTTCGGTTGGCGCTAGCCTGTATGGTGCTCTAGCAATAGGTGCTGCTCCAGGGATGATATCAATCCTGAATTCCACTTGTCTATCTGGTGGCAACCCAGGTAGATCTTCAGGGAAAATTTCTGGATACTCCGAAATGACGGGAATGTCTTCTATCTTCGGTTTAGGCTCTTCAATAATTACCTATGCCATGTAGATGACACAACCTTTCCTTAGACATCTAGAAGCCTTGAGCATAGTCACTTGCTCAGGCAATCCGTACTGGGTATCTCCCCGAATGGTAAGCGATTCACCGGCCGGAGTCTTTATCACAATCTGCTTTCTATTGCATACGATTTGGGCCTGGTTGTGAGATAACCAGTCCATACCCAACACTAAGTCAAAATCGGCCAATTTAAAGGGAAGTAGAGATAGAGGAAAAGAGTGGTTCTTAATGGATATCACACATCCATCTAACACAGTGGAGACGGTTTCTATGGTGCCGTCTGCTAGCTCTACCTCGTAGTTCACGTTTAAGGTTTTGACAGGCATATTCAGCAATTTACAAAATTTATGATCTACGAAAGACTTATCAGCGCCCGAATCAAAAAGTACTCTTGCAAAGATATCGTTTACGAGAAAAGTACCTGTGATTACGTTGTCATCCAGCACTGCTTCTTTCGCCTCCATCCTGAAGATTCTAGCATTGTTCTTCTTGGCCTCTTCAGGCTTCTTGGCATACTTAGGGCAGTTGCTTTTAATGTGCCCCTTCTCGCTGCAGTTGTAGCAGGTTGCATCCTTTATCTTCTTGCAGTCCACAGTTTTGTGGTCCTTGGACTTGCACAACCCGCAAGCATACGACTTCGACTGAGTCTGCGAGTTTGACTCGAGCCTACACTTCCCAAAGTGATGTCTCTTGCAAGTCTTGCACTTGGGCTTCTCACCAGTCTGTTGCCCATCTTTCCTTGACTCTGACCCCCTCTTGTTATCACCGTTTCCACGGTGTTTCTTGCTCGACCTCCGTGAAGTTTCATCTTCACGCTTTCTCTTTTCAGCTTCTTTGTTCCTTAGCGATCTTTGTCGGACCGCATCCAGAGTAAGGGACAAAGATATGTCAGCCACAGATCGAAAGGTCGCTGGCCTAAAGGCCTTTACGCTTGCCTTTATTTCGGGGGCTAACCCACCGATGAAACGAGCGATTCTCTTTGGCTCTGGGGTTACCAGATATGGAACCAACCGAGACATCGTGTTGAAGCTCGTCAGGTAAGCTTGGCAGTCAAGGTTTGTCATCACCAATGATAGAAAATCAGATTCTATCTTTTCCACCTCATGTTGAGGGCAGTAATTCTCCTTGATGAGAGAAACGAATTCCTCCCATGTCATGCTGTATAGAACAGCCTTTCCCGAGGCCTGAACCAACGCCCTCCACCAAGCCAGGGCCTCGCCCTTGAATGACTGAGACACAAACTTTACCACGTCTCTTTTCGCACAGCCGCTGATGTCCACCACGGTGTCCATCTCGTCAAGCCACGTCATACAATCGACCGCTCCTTTCTCCCCATTGAATTCTCGGGGCTTGCATGATACAAAGTATTTGTAGGTGCAGCCTCTGGCGCGAGATGCGTCAGTATATACTCTTTCTTGACGGACACTGTTTTCATTGGACGAATGATTATCATCATCCTTTTTAGGCTTGGACAGCGGTTTGCTGTGAGATTTGGTGTGGGTTTTTGGCTTTGAGTGTGGCTTGGATATAGTTCGGCTCCGAGATTCAGTATATTCCTCATATTGTCGATCCAGAGCTGCCTTGACAGCGTTATCGACAAGAGCTTTCAACTCTGCGCCCGTCAGATGTACTTGGGCGTTATCATATTCGTCTTCCTTCGAGTGGCTATTTTCTCCTCTAGGATCAGCCATGGTAACTTGAATCTGTTACAGAAGATAACGAAAATTTTATTTAGGAGTTTATTATAGAATTGTCTTTTATGGCAATTCATTAACCATGGTAACAGAGACCATATCTGGTTAATTTGTTACTCACTTTTATTTAGGATTTGAACATACTTATCCTAATTACAATTAATATTGCTAGTGGCATAAAAGCCTAGTCACGAGGACGTTTTTATAATATTAGCCGAGATTACAGAGAATCAAGGTATGAAGGTTTGAACCGTAGTCCCTTTACCCTTTCTGACAGGGAGTCATAGACCACCACTGTCTTTTGCCTTATTATGACAATAATTATGGCCCGTAGGCATGACATCACTAATGGATGTTTTAATAAGTTATCATCTTTATTGATGATTTAACCCATGATTTATAAATCATTAATTTGGGCTTTGGAATCCTTAGAAGGATTCTTATAAGAATGACGCGTGCGATTTTAACGAATCACATATGCCATGAACGTTAACATGATTACAGAGGTTAACTGGAATTCTGAATCTTTTTAATCAGGTCTTACCATCTTGGCCGGGTCTAAAAAGACACTTGGCTAGGTTTCACTCTTAAGACTCTTTATTTAGGCAGATTTAAATTTAAAAGGAACGATTTTGATTTATTTCATATATAGTAATCACAAAAATGAAATTTATAACTTAACATTCCATAACTTCAAATACGATTACACGCTGCCCTAAACGGGACTTTATAATTAAATAAGTACCTACGCAGAGGTTTGTAGAAAAACAAGTCCACGCAGGGACCAACACAAGATAGATGTCCGCGCAAGGACTAAAAGATAAGTCCACGTAGGGACTGAAATACGATAAATGTCCACGCAGGGACTAAATTGAAAATACAACATTACATAAAGAGACTAATGGTCTCGTTTCTTCTTCTTGCCCTTCAACAGGTTCGCTAGACCCTTAAGGAATCCCCTGTTGTTCTTTCGTTCTTCCTCGAAATCTTGTTCCACACGACTTAATCGGTGGAGGATCTCTTCTTGCTCAGGAGGAGAGAAACGTGGTTGTGGCGCCGATTGCGGAACTGGAGGTCTAGGAGGTGCTGGATACCCATGAGCTGAGTAGTCCGGTATCCCTAGGTTTCCAAAAGCTCCGTCGGGATAGCGGGCATTATACCTAGCCGCTATCACATATGGGTCGCGATCATAGTTGTAATTGTAATGCGCGTTCGACGGCTGTTCGAACGGGTTGTATGCCGTTGGACCCGTGTATGCAGGTATTGGGTGGTCATACCCAAATGGTGGCGAAGATGGTGCAACTGGTGCAGAGTTCGCCTCCTGTACTGGACTTGAAGGTCCTTCTTCAGGTACTGACGGAAAGTGACTAGCACTCGAGTGGCTAGGGGTGCTGAAATAGAATTCCCCTCCTCGGGTAGACATCCGTGCTCCTAATCTTCTACGCCTTAGCGGATCTGGAATTACTGGTTGAACCTGTGGCGGTGGTGGTGGCGTAACAGCCACAAACCGCGAATCCTCGGAAGGATCCTGTTGTTGCTGTTGATCATGAGGCGAGTAATGATGTGAAGGTGTAAAGTACCAATTACATTGGTCAAACCTCGCCTGGTAACTATCGGGACCTTGATAGGGCGTTCCATGGAAGGATGACCCGTCCGAGATCTCGATTGGATGAGTGGGAGTTCCCCTAGCAGGCTCGACGGGGTCTGTATCCTCGTCCATATCCATTGCATTATCTTCAGAAAAGTGATCCTCTGGTCCTAGAGGGTTATACCCTATAGGCTCTTGGACATAATCCGCCGGGTTAAACTGTCCTACGAAGAAAGGTGATGGATCGCCGTAAGAGTGGTGCGAAGCAGATCGCTGCGAAGCAGATCGCTGCGAAGCAGATCGCTGTAGAGGTAAAAAGGATGGTTGAGGGTTATTGGGATTATTTTCCGAATCTGGTCCAAACGAATAACGGTATGAGGGTGTTGAGCTATGCGAGGTAGAATGTCTCGCAGGTTCAAAAAGGTTTCTTCGTCTCTGTGGTTCTTCACTCCTTGTACTGGAAGGAGCTCGCGTGTTCGAAGGTCCAGCTTCGTGATCATGGTGAGTAATGATCGTTCCTCTGCCTCTTCCTCCTCTTCCTCATCTGATTGCAGGCGACATATTTCCTGCTTTCAAAACTTTAAATAACAATAACAATAAAAAGACAAACTTGGAATAGCAATTCGAATTTGTCCTATGTTCTTGTCTAGACTCAAGTATGTGCAATTGTGTAACTGAGATTAAACACAAAGGCTAGTGTTTAATTCACTCAGTGTTGGTTCTGATACCAACCTGTCACACCCCGATTTCCACGTGTCTCACCAGTGGGCCCGGTGGGGGATTACCGTGACGTAGTTGACAACAATATAGTCAAACCACACAATATATGAATGCACAGCGGAAGCAATAAGATAATATATTTCAACGTTAAGTGTAATATCAAAGTATCACCATTGTTGAAACAAAAATCCACAGGGGATCAAATAATAATATTAAAAGTATTGTGCAACAGACTTCAGGCATCCTAAGCTTGCGAGACTTCTAATGATGCTAAGGAGAAATCCCAGCCAATTACGCCTAGTACCTGCATTTAGTCTTTTTGGGGAAAATACGTCAGTTTACACTGGTAAATACATTCAACTGACACTTTTGTAAAATGTTTAATAAAATTGGTTTAAATGCTCAAGGCACAAACTCTTTATAACTTGGGATAATTTATAATCAAATCTTGTAAAGGATTACATGTTACTATGCGTTTGGTCGCCCGAGTCGTATCGGGTTAAGGTTTAATAGACACACCACATAGTATAAAACCGTGGAGGGTAACCAACGGCTACACTTTTATAGTTATAGACATAATGCCGGGTGTACGCCTACACCGGGATGTCGAGGTCGTGGCCATTCGTAAATGCTGCCAAGGATATCCGGGACATGGTTATTAAGCCCCCAAAGGCTTTAAGCCAACAAAACAGTTTTTAAACGGTTCACATTGATAATACCCAACTACTAATGAGTTGGGGTCAATTGCCCGACCAAGCGGTATTTTAGATACCGTAACCCAAGCCCGTATAAGGGAAAATAAGTTAAAAGTATTTACCTTTGCAAGTATAATCCTTAATTGAATAAATCACAGATAGCTTTTACTGGTCTCCTATTCTGGAACGAAGGTTTTAAAATAACCTATTAGAATCCTAACGGGTCTTTATATTTGTCGTAGCTTAGACCGGTCAGTTTCAAAGTATAGTTACGGTTTAATCGCGTGAAAGGCGAAAACCGTGAATGGAGTATGATTTTGACCCAACAAGTTTGAAGACTTGTTTTATATGGGTATAATAATCATACTCTGGATTTTGGGGTCCAAACAATATGGTTTGACCCGTTTCGGCTAATTTATGTAAACTAGTTACATAAGCCGAACCGTGTGCGCAAAAGGCGCAACGGGTAATCGAAAGAGTCCTACACTGTTTTCCTAAGTCAACATGCCTTAAAGAGGTTGTGGTATCAGTAGGATACCTTCCATAATGCCCGTAACGAGTTTAAGTTAATATTATGCCCCGTAGGGGTATTTTGGTCTTTTTAAAGATTATAAAAGAGGTTTCTGAGTTCTACAGGAAATCTGAGTTTACCGAATAGTTTATAAAGTATAAAATACTTTATTTATAATTTATAATCAGTGGCAACTGGAATCGGGTCAAAAGACCTTGTAGAACTCAAGTTATGGCCGAAAAGGTTATATTCGGTATTTACCGAACCGTTGCCATAACCGCAGGTTATGAGCAGGTTAAAAATAATTAAAAATCTTTAAAAATCCCAAAATATTATTTTACATATGTGAGTAAAAGGTTTGGTGTCGAAATCCGGGATTAGATAGGCGTTATGCTAATTGCGCTAATTAATTACTAAAGTTTCGCAATTTGCGCTATTTAGCATAGCTCATATTCTGGACCTCGGATTGACGTGAAATTTTAGGGACATGCTTAGAAATCAGTGACCAAGGTCATGATCCTTTCACGTGTCCGAAACTCTCGTTTTAAATTAAAAAGGGCGTTACGGTCAACTTTTAAGCATTTAACGGAAATGTGTAAAAGACTTGGACAAACAACGAACCGGTCACAGAGATTTATACCATCATGTAACCTGGTCCTAAGAGAGTCCTAAGGCATATCTATTTCAAGCTTTAACGGGTCAGAACTGAAGTCAATGCAAAAGTCAAACTTTTGCGACTTTCGCCTCCGAACCGGGTCAAAACAATAAATGGTCGGATCAAACAAGCTTAGACTAGTTTATATACTTATTATCATGTTTTATGAGTGTTCAAATAGGTTACATATCATCTACATTACACATTATGCAAGAAATCGCAAAATGACATTTCTGTTGACTTTTTCTAAGCACGTTTGACTCGACATTTGATCTAGTTAGAGTGGGAATCAGAGGGTGCCCTTTTAGGGGTTTAATGCCCACATGATTACCATCATATAACTATCTTTGATTCGACAAACCACTGGACCATTCGTGATTTATCGCAAAGTCAATCGTTAATTACGACGGATTGACTTTTAGGCTAAACTAAGCAAAAACTAAGCCATAAAAGGGTTGGCATACTTACAGAAGCTTGGTGCACGAATTAGGATGCTAGAAGAAAGCTTGAGAGCTCCAGGAATGATCAGAAGGTAAGTTTTGAGGTGTGTTTTCACTTATGCTCAATGTATGCCTTTGATAGTGAAAGAATGGTCTCTAGATCATTACACATCAACCGACCATGGAGTATGGATGATCAGCAGGTGGCCCTGGATGCTAGGGGTCATGTAGAGGGCGCCCATGCTTCATTAATTGCCTCTATGATCGTTCACAACTTCAAACAATGCATCTGTCCAAAGTTTCTGCATCTGGGTGGTTCACGCGGCCCGCATTAGATTCATGCAACTTGTACGCGGGCCGCATGAATCTGCATGTCAGGAAACGTATTTACAGGAGGCTCGCGGCCCGCGTTAACTTATGTGTTCCACTCAGGCGGGCCGCCTGAGGCCTGTTTTCAAAGATTTTTAAATCTTTTGTAATGATTAACCGAATCTTTGTAATTAATAACCTGACCTTTCGGGTTTGAAGGGGTAACTTTGCGATTTGGCCCTCGGTTAATTACAATTAAGGGCCTCGTGTCTTTTACCCGCACTGTCAAGTCCCCGGTTAATTAACTATCCGGAAAGCCTTAACTTTCCTTGTTGACGCTTTTAACCCTTCTCGTACGAATTTGATCATAACTTTCTCGTTTTAAAACGGAACTTCGCGAAATTTATATAGTACATTCTAGTGCGTGTATTTTACTGTTACAAAGCCTCGGGTTCGCCAAAGGGTCACTCAGAGGTATAATTAAACATGTTGACACAGTTAACCCCTGCAGCTTGTAATCTCTCACTTTCTTCCGCGTTTCGCTTCCGTACGATCCATGATTTATTCGTTTGAAGGTACGAGCATCGTTTAAGGTTACTATACAGTATATTTACTCTTTGTTGACATTTATAACCCTCGAATTTACATACTTTCAAGGTTTGTCAACTTTAGTCCTTTATTTAATATCTAATGCCATGTGTAAACTAATGACACGTGTTAACACATTATTGGACACAAAATTTCGAGGTGTTACATTCCTGCTGGTAGACTGTCAAACCAGACGCGCGCAGCGCCGACAAAGGTTTGTGAGAAAAGATGACACCAAGTTGGTAATGTCCAACCACCTGTTAACCCTGCGCCGTTGAAGACTTGGCGGTGGTCATCAGGATCTGTTAAGCCATTGTACTTGCCCACATTGTGTGGCAGTTTTGCCTTATCGATATCGGCTGTTGCGATCTTTCTGATGAACTTTGACTTTTCAGGTATGCCTTCTGGGTGGTAGCTTAACGAATAATCATGTTCTGCATTTGGATTGTACCCCGCGCGCTTGTGGGGTTTATACGCCTCGTGGTTTGGTGGTAATCTGCTAAATACCGTGCTTTCTCTCTTGTACGTCGTGTCATCTTCTTCATTGTAGCTATCCCATTCATCGTTTATGTTGTGCGGGCCTAAACGACCGTGCACTGACTTTTTCTGCTGGTGGATGTGTTGCACATAGTTGCTTTCAGTTTCACCATACGTGTCGCGTGTGTCGTTCACGCTTTGCCTTCTGATGTTGGGTGTTTTTTCAGGTTGCTGGTTTCGTGCATGTGTCTGTTGAGGGATATGAGTGTTAGGAGGCCTTTGTGTTGGAGTAACAAAAGCGGACTGATTTGCTTGTGCTTGGAGCAAAGCTTGTTGTGCGCTGAGCTGCGCATAGACAAGGTTCAGAGATGCTGTTTGTTTGGCATACCAGGAGGCCAGGGTTTCTCCTTCAGGTAGCCCTAAGAGTGCAGAAAAGTTCAACTGTGTTTGACCCGATGGTGCTGAAGGACCAGCCCCATGGTTTGGTGTTGGAACTTCTGGAGGTGTTTGGTTAACTACCTCGGGTGAAGGTTGGAAGGTAGCTCCGTTTGTTGTTTGGTTGATAACTCTGGAGGTGCTTCCAAAGATATCGGGTAACTCATTGTTTACTTGCCCTTCTCTGAAGGTCTCGTTCCCTTGATACCTTTGGACGTGAGTGGTGTCCGTAATCAGTTCGAAGGAAGAGATTTCTCCATCCACGTGAAGGGAAGGGTTTGGTTCAGTAATTTAGAGAGCTTTTTGAAGAAAAAGGAGATGAAAATAGTTTGCAAAAGATGCGGTGGGCGCCAATGATGAATCACTGGTTAACACCGAAGGTTAACCGGCTGGGTCGTCTCTTACGTGGGTTCAATCTCCTTCTCTACTCGCCTAAGACCGAGATCATGCAAAACTGTAACACCGTTAACTCGTTAAGAGGGGAATATGGAGTTTTCCCTCTTAACCGGGCTCCGCGTGAGAATAAGTACTGCCCTGAGGAGGAAATAGTGTGTGTTGTAGGTGAAAAGTAGGGAGCACAGAATGTTTAACCTGAATGGTGAAGGGTCCTATTTATAGCCGGAGGGTGAAGGAGGGATGTGAGACCTTGCCAGCTGCTATTAGGCACCATCTGTCCGACCAAGGAGAATATCCTCTTGGTCTCCTCTGCTGTCAGGAGAGTGGTACACGTGGCGCGCCGTCGGTGGTCCATGTAGGAGGTTTGGTACTGCAGCTATCGGTCTGCCCCCAGGTAACGTCGCAGGTCCACATGGCGTCTGGATATTGGTGACACATGTTGTCTTTTTTGTCTGGAGGAGCATCTTCGGTGCCACCTTGACGTCTTCCAGAAGTTTCTAGAAGCTTCTGGATTTACTAGCTGATGTAGGCGTCATGTTGGACAGAAAAAGTAGTGTGATCCCTGCCATGTGTGCATGGAATTAGAACCATACCTCTCCATAAACCAAAACATTTAGGTTGAGTAAACTATTCTTTATTTTCAATCTAACTTATGATTTTCCTTTATTTTTCAGTTTTTTCTTAACTTGTACACTCAAAAATATAATTAAAATTTATATCTTCTCATTTACATTCTCTTTGTTTTTAGTGTTTTTTCCTTTAGTAAAACTTGAAAGGGTTAGATTTGCCTAAGCTATAGTCCAAGGTGCTCATTGTATCAATATGTTTCAGTTAGGTATGGCGTTCAATGTTCATGACATGCTATAGTCATCTTTGATGAAAACTCTGAGTTAGATCATATAACTATGATTTTCATAAATGATAAACCAAACTATCTAGGTTGAGCGGGTTGGCCGGACTGGCCGATTTAACTGGTTGTTTGTTTGAACGCATTTTGTATTTTTCTTTAAATTCATTATCCATATTAGAATTTTTAGAATGCTAATGATGGTTTATGAATATATTACACACACACACATATATATATATATATATAGTTTTATATTTTATAAAAGAAAAAATCAATTAATAAATAAGTAGTAAAGGTTCCAAGGGGTTGGTTCCGGTACAAACTATATTTATCCTACAAACCGTAAGAACAGATCATAGCACTTAAAAAAAGTTCAATTAGCACATACCAAAACAATACATACATAAAAGTAGCACTTTTGAATTATATTAGCACATGAATATTAATCAAGATAATTGATTTTAGCACATATTTGAATGATATCAGCACTTTTCTTAATCAGCACATTGAAAACAAAAGGAAGATCAAAATAAAGAATTAATTGATTGTTAGCATATTTATAGGGAATTCAATATAATTAATATTATTTAGGATATTATTTTATCATTTCTCTATAATAGATTAGATGGCACGTGACACTTTTTAAATGGTTCTTACTGTTTGTATGCGAAATATGGTTTGTATTTGATCCTACTCCAAGGTTCCAATTTCCAAACTTTTGATCATACTGTTAAATCATCAAAACTTTAAAACCAAATCATAACTGTCATTAACTTTTTCATGCATAAACACTTGTAACTTGTGTTTTGGGGATTTCTTAAAAAGAAAAACTTGATATTTTTGTTTTAACCCAAAGGTTTTTGCCTTTTGCAATTTTAACCTTACAAAATTTGTTTTTTTTAACTTTAACTCAAAACTTTTCATTATTTGCAATTTAACTTCACAACTTTTGTCAATTATACTTTTCGTCTTTGGTTTAACGTTTTTTACGTTTCGTTACGTATAGTTTTTAATTTTTCGAGTTAATATGACGCAACGTATGAGTGTGGTTCAACTTTTTCATGTTTTGTTTCAAATTTTGCAAGTTAACACGGCGCAACGTGCATGTGTGGTTCAACGTTTTTACCTCTATTTTTTCATGTTTGACAGGTTCATCGCAACACGCAGATCCTAGGTCGAGTTAGTGTTGGTGGTCGATCACGGTTGTGTGACATTAGTACTATTTGATAACGTTTTACGCCCCGCCGTAACGCGGGGTGTGCTTTGGGGGTTTTCCAAAGAAAAAATAGTTATGTATATGGTTGTTGTAACCTTGGCTTTAGGGATTTTAAAAAAAATGATTTTTTTTTACTTTTCACCCAAAAGTATTTCATAAATTACTTTTAGCCCAAAACTATTTGTTTTTTTTTTTACTTTTAACCCAAAACTTTTTATTTTTGCAATCTATCCTCACAACTTTTTTTACTTTCAACTTTGATCCTTTATAGTTTTCATTTTCCGCAAATTTTCCACTTTATGCTTGGTTAACGTATGAGGGTGGTTCAACTTTTTCATGTTTTATTTCAAATTTTGCAAGTTAACACGGCGCAACGTGCATGTGTGGTTCAACGTTTTTACCTCTGTTTTTTCATGTTTGACAGGTTCGTCGCAACACGCAGATCCTAGGTCGAGTTAGTGTTGGTGGTCGATCACGGTTGTGTGACATTAGTACTATTTGACAACGTTTTACGCCCCGTCGTAACGCGGGGTGTGCTTTGGGGGTTTTCCAAAGAAAAAATAGTTATGTATATGGTTGTTGTAACCTTGGCTTTAGGGGTTTTAAAAAAAATGATTTTTTTTACTTTTCACCCAAAAGTATTTCATAAATTACTTTTAGCCCAAAACTATTTGTTTTTTTTACTTTTAACCCAAAACTTTTTATCTTTTGCAATCTATCCTCACAACTTTTTTTACTTTCAACTTTGATCCTTTATAGTTTTCATTTTTCGCAAATTTTTCACTTTATGCTTGGTTCTTAAATTTTGTGACTTAACACATCGCAACGTGCGTCTTTGGTTTAACATTTTTACGTTTCGTTCTAAATTTTGCGAGTTACCACGACGCAACGTGCGTGTATCGGTAAACGTTCTTACATCGTCTATTTTTTCTCGTTTGACAGGTTTAACATAACGTGCGGGTCCAAGGTCGACTTAGTTATAACTAAAGAATCTCCGCCGCATTGCGGCGGGTCTCAATTCTAATTTATGTTATATACTTCAATACTTGTATAGCACAAACAAACGAAACACTAATTTATCCCCCCATGAATACATGGCCCAAAGTACTAAAGGCCTTATATTAAAGTCTAAAAAATTAGGGCTGAATCATGAATCTTACAATCTATTTGCCCAAAGGACTAAAGTAGTCTCATAATTAAGCCCAAATAACTATATAAATGGTGTTTGGTTGTTTTATTCGTGGTTTAAAAGTATTAGAGACGTGGTATAAATTGTTCTTGAAATTATAATTTTACAAAAATTCAAGGGATGAATTGTAGTTTAATCAGTAACTTTTAGACACATATTTTACATCATAAATAGATTTTCATTCCACATGAATAACAAAAAGCTCTTCTCTATGGCACATCTGGCTGTAACTTGTCATATATACACACAAATTAAAGGGATGGATGTATAAGGGCAGCCTCAGGAGTTGTCCAACTACTCATTCTCGATTCGCAAAATCGATTCCTATAAACTCTCGTTCTTTGTTTCGTGTATTCTTGATAAACACAGTGAATTAAATCAAAGCAAAACTCACAACTCACAAAACACTTGTGGCTGAATGCCATTTTTTCTGATTAAAACAAAGACAACGATTACAACTTAAAAAATGCAGAAACATAACAACTTTAAATAACCAGTCAAAGAGACCCACTAAGCCACGACTCCACTACCTAAAATAACGGAACTAACTGACCCATTACTTGAGAAAAAAAACACAAATAAAACACATGCTAAAATAGGGAAAACAATAGACAATCCAATGTGCATGTAATGCACACGTGAACCAGCAGCCTAAAACAAACTCACGGATGTTGCACATGCTTCAACACTCCCTCTCAACATCCAGCTCCATTAACCTCAACTTCTCACAGAACATCAACAGCTTTGCACTCGCCAAACCTTTTGTAAACATATCAGTAGCTTGGTCTCTCGTATCAACCCATTCCATTTCAATCTTACCTTTTAACACCTTTTCCCTTATAAAATGGTAATGAATCTCTATGTGTTTAGTACGAGCGTGAAAAACCGGGTTCTCAGCCAACTTAATTGCCGACATATTATCACAAAGCAACCTAACTTTGTAGTTTACTACTTGATTTAGATCACCCAACAACTGAACCAACCAAGCACACTCCTGTGCAGCCATGGCGGTTGCCCTATACTCAGCCTCGGTAGTCGACAGAGACACCATAGGCTGTCGTTTACTGCACCACGAAACCGGACTTGACCCGAACAGAAAAACATACCCGGTAGTCGATCTTCTTGTATTCAAATCCCCGGCATAATCTGCGTCACAATATCCTATCATCTTGGGCTCAATCTCCCTCTTAAACAATATTCCTTGCCCTGTCGTTCCTTTCAAATACTGAAGCACTCTTCGAATGGCAATAAGATGAGGCTTGCGAGGGTCTTGCATAAACCGGCTCAACACACCAACAGAGAATGGCAAATCTGGCCTTGTAAGTGTGTGATATATCAGACTCCCAACCAGCTTCCTGTACTCAGATGGATCTTCAAGTTGTCTCCCAACATTTGCATATAATCTCATGCTTGAGTCCATTGGTGTTGCAGCAGCTTTACATGAAAACATCCCGAACTTATGCAGCAAAGCAGTTGCATATTTTTTTTGATGCAACACTACTCCTTCTTCATTGTAGTCTAGCTCCAGTCCCAGAAAATGCACCAACCTGCCCAAGTCTTTCATCTTAAACCTCACAAACAGATTAGCTTTCAGCTGTGTGATTTCTTCTTGCACATCCCCGGTAATAATGAGGTCATCCACATAGACCAAAACCACTACAACTTGTGCACCTAGTTTCTTGACAAAGAGACTTGAATCTGCATGGGTTAGTTTAAAACCATTAAACTCCAAAAATTCAGCAATCTTACCGAACCAAGCTCTCGGTGATTGTTTTAACCCATATATAGCTTTCTGTAGCTTGCACACATACTCCGGATGTTCTTCGCTTTCAAACCCACTTGGTTGATTCATATAGATCACATGATCGAGCTCACCATAAAGAAACGCATTGTTCACGTCCATTTGCATCAACGACCACCCTTTACTCATTGCAATGGCTAACAACACTCGAACCATTGTTAATTTATCCACGGGGCTAAATGTCTCTTCATAGTTAATGCCATACTCTTGGGAAAAACCACAAGCCACAAGCCTAGCTTTGAACCTTTCCACGGACCCATCGACTTTCTGTTTGAGCTTGTATACCCATTTGCAACTTACCGGTTTCACACCATCAGGTTTTGGGACCAACTCCTAAGTTTCATTCCGGTATAAAACTTCCATTTCCTCCTGCATTGCTAGGTATCATTCTTGTTTCAAACAAGCTTCTTCGAACGAACTAGGTTCTGCCCAGACATCTTCAACAATGGCAACATTAGCATATCTTGTATTAGGTTTACGTACCCGTTGAGATTGCCTCAGACCGGGGCTGACTTGGCTATTAGGATTACTGTTTGTACCAGCTTGCCCTTCACTATCTTGACCCATTGATTCACCTTCAACATACAAATCATCTTCAGTAAACCATAGAGTAATTTTTGAATTTTCAAGATCTTCCTTAAGTTGTTCACTATCAGGCAACACTTGCTTCTCAGGAGACCACCATGAAGATTGCTCATCAAAAATCACATTCCTTGATACATAAACCTTGCCACTGCTAGGGTCACTACAACGCCAACCTTTCCTCTGTGAATCATACCCTATAAACACACAACGAATCGTCTTTTTCTCCATCTTGTGACGAAGATGAGAAGGCACAAACACATAGCATACGCATCCAAAAACACGGAAATAACTCACATTGGGTTTCTTTCAAGTCAGCTTCTCATATGGTGAAACATAATCAAGACTTTGCGATGGCACTCGGTTGATCACATAGCAGGCCGCCCACATTGCTTCTGCCCAAAAATGACCAGGTAAGTTCTTGTCATGAATTAGGCTCTTTGTCACTTCACCCAGATGCCTATTCTTGCGTTCCGAAACCCCGTTCTGTTGAGGCGTATTAGGGCAAGTTAATTGGCGCCTGATAAGTTTTCTCTTGAGATAATTATCGAATTCAGCGGATACATACTCTCCACCGTTGTCAGATCGTAAACACTTCACTTTGCACCCGGTCATTAATTCTGCATCGACTTCGAATTCTTTGAACTTGCAGAAGACTTCACTATTTTCCTTCATAAAATAGATCCACACAAATCTTGAAAAATCATCAGTGAAAGTAACCATGTACCTGAAACCTTGCATTGAAGATTGTTTTACTGGACCAAAAACATCTGAGTGAACAAGATCAAGGATGTTGGCAGATCGATTATTAGAGGACTTGAATGGAAGTTGCGTAGCCTTGCCGTACTGGCACCCAGAACATACCCCATCTTTATTTACCTCCAAGTCTGGCAACCCATTAACAAGTATTTGTTTCACAATACGGCCCAACTTATCAAACCCTACATGGCCCAATCGACAAGTCTGCTGTTTGCTTCCCTTTAGCCTTCTCCACATACGCAGACTCAGCATTGAAGACATACACAGTCTCAGTTTTACGTCCTTAGAGAATTGGAATTGATGAGGTTTCAAATTTTTTGAATACCTTGACATCCTTGGGCCCAAATAAAACATAATTGCCTTCTTCCGTCATCTGAGGCACCGAAATCAGGTTCTTTCACATCCCTGGAACATGGTACACGTCCCTTAGAGTCAACTCCTTCTTACTACTTCCAGAGGGAAACACAACGTCACCAATGTTGGCTATCGATGCTTTGTGTTATTTGCAATCGTTACAACCCGACTGCCACCATACTTAATTAGATTTTTTAGTCGATTTTTATCACCGGTGAGATGACTGGAACACCCGGAATCTACGTTCCAATCATCTAGCCGGTTTCGTTGTGTTTCAACAGTAGTAGTGAATGCTACTTCTTCTTCAATCTGGGCTACATGAGCTTCTACATCCCAGGCCTCTTCGTTTTCTACTGTAGCAACATTACCTTCTTCATTCATCTGTTCGTCGCAATTACGTGCCATGTGACCTCTATTACCACATTTGTAACACTTAACGGGAACCGTTTACCCTGAAAACGAGTCTTTCTTTCACCGGAATGGTTACCACGATCAAAATTGTCATTCTTTCTGTCATGTTGATCATGATTTTTGTTTTTATCATGATCCCGGTTCATGTTACGTGGCTTATTCTTGTGCCAACCCTTCGACTTTTCAGCATATAAAGCTTGATCTTCCTGCTTCGAACTGGACCCAACTGATAGACCTCCAAACTGTTTAGCTAGTGCTTCTTGGCTAGCCAACAGGTTCTCAAAATCGCCTAAAGAAGGTTGTGTTGGCCAGCCCTGAACCGCAGCAACAAAGCTCCTATACTCAGGCTTCAAACCGTGTATGATGATACGCTTCATCCTCGCATCACCAATCACAGACTGTTGATCAAGATTACCGATCTCGCGACATAGAGCTTTGACTTTGTGGAAATATTGTGGGATTGTTAGATCGCCCTGAGTTATACTGAATAACTCATTTTCTAACAGTTGCAGCCTAGCCTCATTTTTCTTCAACAGAACTTCAGCTAGGGTATCCCACGCCGCCTTAGGATTCGCTGCATCCTTGATATGATCAAGGAGTTCTTCTTCCACCGTTGTCTTGAGTGCGAACATTGCTTTTCCTGCTTTGACTTTCCACTTCTGTAGAGCTCCATCTTGAGTCTCTCTCAGGGTTGCACGGTGTCGTTTCCTTGCACCACTTCCCACAGATCTTGCCCCTGCAAATACGAAGAAAGATACGTAGCCCAGGTCTTGTAATTCTGGTTATTCAATTTCTTCACTCCACCGATCAACTACAGGTCCGACATCTCGAAAGTGGCTCTGATACCACTTGATAAACACAGTGAATTAAATCAAAGAAAAACTCACAACTCACAAAACACACTTGTGGCTGAATGCCAATTTTTCCGATTAAAACAAAGACAATGATTACAACTTAAAAAATGCAGAAACATAACAACTTTAAATAACCAGTCAAAGAGACCCACTAAGCCACTACTCCACTACCTAAAATAACAGAACTAACTGACCCACTACTTGAAAGGAAAAACACAAATAAAACACATGCTAAAATAGGGAAATCAATAGACAATCCAATGTGCATGTAATGCACACGTGAACCAGCAGCATAAAACAAACTCACAGATGTTGCACATGCTTCAACAATTCTCGTGTACGAAACCCTAATAGCTGAAACGATACCCTGTCCGATTGATTGAAAACTCTAGCAACGAAAAGCTGAAGTTCTGCCTGAATAAAGTGATACTTTGTGAATACGTTGTGGTTTTGATCTCGTGATTATCGTTAAGTTTGATTTGGTTTATACACTAATATGTGTTACATTTTGTAATTCGGGCTTGAAACCAGGAGGCTGTTAAACCAAAAGCATAGCAATGTGAGTCATTCTCTTTTATCAAATGCTTTCAAAGCCCTAAATGTTTTCTAGTTATTACTTATATTACAATGATTAAGTCTTTCTATTCTTACGGGAAAAGTACTGTTAGTATGTGGGGTTTTGTATACAAAACTTATATATGCGTTACTGATTGGAAGAATGACCAATAGTAATATGCCTACAGCCATAGGAAATGCCGAGTGACAAATACCTTTGGGTAGTTGTAAGATATAAACAAATGCAAAAACTCTTAATACTGTAATTAATGTGTCATTTTCTATAAATGAATGTACTCATCAGTATTTCCTGCTGATCAAAATATTTTTAAACATGTTTCAGGTAATTTATTGTGAAAGGAATGGAAAGTGCGACAAGACACTAAAAACTTAAATAAGTGGCTATGTCACCTGAATAAAGAAAAACATTTTGAAAACCAATCTCACATCCGAATATATGTCTACATTTATTTTGTATTCAACCGAACTATAGTTTCTGGTTTCTTTGTCATTATATCATCTGATTTTCAACAAATCAATTTTGAATATAATCTGTAACCTTTGAAAAATCCTAAACCAGCAAAGTTTAGTATTCTCTTGAAAAGATAAGTTGTATTGCTTGATTCGTCTTTTTTTTCTTCTAGCATTTAGTTCAAACTTCAAAGCTACTGGTTCAGGGTCATCTTCAGTTATAAATGGGATCTTGAAAATTAAAATGTAGAATGATGAAAACAAAATATTAACTTGTTACATTTTCCTCCACTTTCCGTATTATGTTTAGCTTCTTCGTTCCGTATTGCATAAAATAAATAGAAACCACAATTATATGACTGATGACTCGTTCCATTTTGTTTCACGTATTCGAGACTCAAGATTCATTAAAGGTGACACGATGATGAATTTTTCGGGGTATAGCTGATCAATTGCCCTAAATGGTATAAAAGGTTTTTTTTTTTTTTTTTTTTTTTTTTATATTAAATGGTAAAAAATTCGTAATAAAAAGCAACTAGATAAATAGAAAAGTTTATCAGAATTTAATATAACCTAACCCATATCCTAAAAGAATATGGAGCGTGATTCCACACTCCACCGTTATGGAAAATGTCACATCAGTGACACATCCGATTCCACGCTATTTTTACAAATTTCCATATTTTTATCGTGTGATTGCACCTTCCGTTGCATTTTCTAACGTTCTTTTTTAGATAAAGATAATAGTTTTGCGTTTTAACAATTTGTAAATAAAAAATAAACAAACAAATGTAACTTAAATAAAAGATCTACATTAACAACTAAAAATATAACAATAGTTAGAAAACAACCAAAATATTAAATAACAACTACTAAAAATAAAATAGAAAACTACATATAACGTAAAAGAAATAAACAACACCGTGTATTTAGTTTTTTTAAAGTTAACGAGTATAGGTTATTATGAAAAATAAATAAGGTACTTAATTAACTATTGACTAAAAATAAAAATAAAAATAAAAATAGAAAAGCCATAGAAATTGTTCCACGCTTTGGGCCACAATCGTGGACTTCTCCATGCCAACCCGACGCTAGCGACATGGTGTTCTAGAGCGTGGCTTGATGCAACATCAGACCAACCACGTAGCCTAATGATAACATTTATGAACCTAAAAATAAAAATGTAAATTAGTCAAGCCCAAATCTAACTAAACTCAAACTCAATTTTAAGAGAACTGAAGTTCGAGCTCCATTCATTTCAAGTCTCATGTCTAAAACTCAAGCTCCAATCATTTAAAGGTCTATGTATAAAGTTTGAGTTCGTCTTTTGAGATATTTTGAAACACTCAAACTCGACTCAGCACAAGTTGTTTAGTATTTTCATATGCATAATTATTTTTTATATATAGTAGAAATATGATCATATATAACATAACACTTTTAGTGTATGCTTTTAGAGCTAATATCAAATTAAATCGACCTCATACGAACTTTTAGTGAGCTACTATCAAATAACTTACAAACTGCTTAACTCACTTTTACCGTTCTATAAAAATCAAAGAAAAGAAAACTAGATCAAGACAAACACCAAATGTTTTTTCATGAGCAAGCAAGAACATGTGTAGTGGAAGACACAAATAATGCTTTTGCCCTTGGGTGTTTTGCGTCATGTGGCAGTTCAGTCAGCAATGAGGTATTATGGGGCGTTTTTCTAAAATGGGTGTAGTGGGGATGTGGGCATTGTGGCCATTATATTAAAAGGGTGTAATAGAATTAAATAAAAAAACATAAAAAAAAAGGTATTGGCCAAACAAAAAGAAGAATACCTGTGATTGGCCAAAGATCTTGAACATGGGGCGTGGAAAAAAAACGTTGTGCATTTTTTTTTTTTTTTTGAAAAAAGAACGTTCAAGGTGTGGTAATTGGACGTGAAGGGGCGTTTTTTAGGAAAAAAATGCCCAAAACCCTATGTATGATCTAACCAAAGTTCAAATCTAAAGAAAGATTTGCACAAAAAAACACCATGATTGAAAGTGATAACTAGAATATAAGTGACATCACACCCAAAACAGCCCATTGGAAAATGAAAACCTCTATAGATATCCAACAAATGGTTTAAAAATATAAAAAAAATATAAAATTGGTTGAATTTAGGTCAAAACCGCACCCAGTTTTCTACAAAACTGATGAAATTGGACAATCATTTATTAGTAGAAGTTCACTTTCCCCACAGAATTAAACAGGAATAATATTAAAAACCATAGTTGATATACAATAATACTATTTTAAGAAAACAATATTCAACTTGTCACATGCAAAGAACCTAGGCCAAAGGAACAATCAAAGCAAATACAGTCTTGTCCACAAAATTAACCTTAAAAATATTACACCATCTATAATTAGACTCAACCATGAAGATCTTTGAACCTGAATTCAAAAGTTAGGATATTTAACTTCAATTCTAAATTTCTAATCTTGTTTTCGTGTAGATTACGTAAGTTGACCAAAAAAGTCAAATGTATCCGGATCCGAATAGCGAAAAATATGAACTGAATACGCATTAAAATATTAAGCAAATTGGAAATAAATAATCTCATCTAACTCAATTTGGCGGATAATAATCACAAGTCAGTTATTGACCGATAATAATCTGATCTGGTCAATTTTTATTTGTAAAATAGTCCGCCGTTAAAATAGCTTAACGGAGTTAGTTTTTTTTTTTTCCAAATTACAAACCGATATTTTAAGGCTTTTGATCAGAACGAGGATACGAGTCGATTGATGTAAAACTTACCTCGAAAAACTGCCCCAACCCACGAAAACGGTGCTTCAATTCGGGTGTTTAAACTTCCAATTAACAAAAATCAAGCCATTTCGAGCACAATTTCCAGGTAAGTTTTACATCAATCGACTCGTATCCTCGTCCTGATCAAAAACTCTAAAACATCGGTTGTAATTCGGAAAAAAACTTAACTTTGTTAAACTATTTTAACGGCGGACTATTTTACAAAAAAAATTGACCAGTTCGGATTATTATCAGCCAAATTAAGTTAGGTGGGATTATTTATTTCCAGTTCGTCAAATATTAAATACCCCCTAATATTCAGGTGACTGTAAAATCTGCAAATACCTTTCCTTGTAGTTTCAGATTTAACTTCTAATGATTAAACTATTGATGAAAACAACTTGTGTGTCCCCCTTTGGGAGCCTATATATACCTCACTAAACTGAACATAAACTCACCATCACAACAAACAACAAAACATAAAAGAAAAAAAGATTTTTTGAGAAAATTAAGAAAAGACAATGGAGATTCCTATGATAGATTTTAGCAAGTTAGATGGTGAAGATAGGAGCAAAACAATGGCACTTCTTCACAATGCTTGTGAAAAATGGGGCTTCTTTCAGGTATTTTTTTTTTTTTTTTGAATTTTGAATAACCGATTTATTTGTTTATCGCGTTTTAATACAAAATTAAGTTGTTTTAAATTTTTTATCATGTTTTATGATATGCAGATTGAGAACCATGGAGTTGATAAGGAACTAATGGAGAAGGTTAAGAAATTAGTGAATAAGCATTATGAAGATAACATGAAGCCAAGGTTTTACAACTCGGATTTGGTAAAAACTGTTGATGGTAAAAATAAAATCAGTAATACTGATTGGGAAAGCACTTTTTTTATCTGGCATCGACCGGATAATAAGATCAACGAGTGCGCTGATCTGTCTGAGGAACTTCGGTGAGTCGTCAAAACTAAATTTAGTTAAGTGACATATCTAAATTAAGGCGGACATTTCGACCCATTTGTTTACAAATGGGTCGATTTGGAAATTGTTTAATCTATAACGGGTTAAATAATAAAAAAAAGCTTTAAAGAAAACCTGTTAGATTGGTTAAACGGGTCAGAAGCTGCCCAAAGTGTAAATCTTTATTTACGCATAAAGACTCTTAAATACTTTTTTCTCAGAAAACTTAATCGTTATTGAAGTATATATGTGGAATTCATACGTGAGACATTATTTCATTTCAATACTATAAATTACTAACATGTATGTGCATATAAGGGTTGTATCTAGAGATTTGGGAGTTTTTCAAAATTATTTGAGTATTTTGCCTTTAGTCCTAAAGTTAGTTTTTGATTAATTACTTTTAACCAAAAATTAATTGAATTTTTACTTTTAACCCAATTTTTTCATCTTTTACATTTAACCTTACAACCTTTTTACATTCAACTTTGGTCCCCTATATTTTTCATCTCTTATATTTTTCATCTTTCGCAAATTTTTCGTTTTATGCTGCATTCTAAATTTCGCCAGTCAACACGGGGTAAAGTGCGTGTGTGGTTCAACGTTTTTACGTTTTGTTCTAAGTTTTCCGAGTTAACACGGCGCAACGTGCGTGTGTGGTTCAACGTTTTTACGTCGTCTATTTTTTCCCGTTTGACAAGTTTGTTATAACGTGCGGGTCCTCAATCGACTTAGTTATTATTTTCTATGTTTTACGTTTCGGTCTAATTGCTCCGTATTAACACGACGCAAATTCAGTGTTGATGGTCGCTCGCGGTGGTATGACATTGATATTATTTGGCATGGTTTTACGCTCCCGCCGCAATGCGGGGGTGCTTAATACTAGTTTATTAAGAAAACAAACACAAATTTTTGAACAAAAAGTATTTCAGGTAAACGTCGCTTGAAAGGAAATGAGTCGAAAGTTTAACAGTGTATTTTTAATGCATAAAACCTCTCTAGAAACATTTATATCTTTTAAAAAACCAAATTATTATTCATGTTAATATACTATTAATATTAATACTTGACATACTAACTATTTATTAATAAAATATTACTATTGAAAGAAAATGGGATCTGGGTCAATCTGACCCGACCCATTTCTAACTGGACAAGCGCTTGCATGTTTTGGCCCGTTACCTAACCTTAAGACAATTATAATGTGATAGTAACACATACCTGCTTTGATTGTCTAACTCTCTTGATAAACAAAAAAAAAAAAAAAAAAATAACACAATTTCAACAAAACTTTGACTAAAGAGTTAATTACTATTTTCGTCCCTGTGGTTTGTCAAAAATCATTATTTCAGTCCATTAATTTAAAAATTGCGATTTCAGTCCCTGTGGTTTCACTTTCGTAACCATTTCAGTCCCTGTGGTTTCACTTTCGTAACTATTTCAGTCCCTGTACTTAACAGAATAATGGATTGAAATGGTTACGAAAGTGAAACCACAGGGACTGAAATGGTTACGAAAGTGAAACCACAGGGACTGAAATCGCAATTTTTAAACTAATGGACTGAAATAGTGGTTTTTGACAAACCAAACCGTAATTAACTCTTGACTAAATTACAAAATTCCTGCAGCAAAACAGTGGATGAGTACATTAATCAGCTTATAAAGGTAGCCGAAAAGCTTTCAGAACTCATGTGCGAAAATCTCGGTCTAGACAAAGAACACATCAAAGAAGCTTTTACAGGAAGCAAAGGTCCTGCAGTCGGAACAAAAGTGGCAAAATACCCAAAATGCCCTCACCCGGAGCTCGTAAGAGGTCTACGCGAACACACAGATGCCGGTGGCATCATTCTATTGCTCCAAGACGATCAAGTCCCGGGTCTCGAGTTTTTCAAAGATGGTGAATGGGTTAACATTCCACCTTCTAAGAACAACACTATATTTGTTAACACAGGTGATCAAGTGGAAGTGTTGAGTAATGGAATTTACAAAAGTACCCTTCACCGCGTTATGACTGATAAAGACGGAAGCAGGCTTTCGATCGCTACTTTTTACAATCCATCTGGCGATGCGGTTATTTCGCCGGCTCATAAGTTAACCTACCCGAATCGGTATACTTTTCAAGATTATTTGAAACTGTATTCGTCTACTAAGTTTGAAGATAAAGCGCCTAGATTCGAGTCGATGAAGAAGATCGTCAACGGTCATTGATGACTGAATTCCAATAACCGAAATCTTCCTGCATAAGAGCCAGTGGTCTCGTACGATGTGTGTTTTACGTGGTGTAAACGTTTACTTAATACTTGTATTACTTGTGTGTTTTTTTTGGTTTTGTTTTTATAGAGTATTAACATGTTTCCTTTACTTCATGAACGCTAACCGAACGAGATTTCTTGTTTGTGTTCGTTCATTAAAGAAATGAACGTGTTCGTGAACTGTTAACGAACACTTACCAGACGCAAATAACTCAAACAAATGTTCATGAACATAAATGAACACAAACAACATTTATGAGCACAGATGAATACACACGAACATATATTCATTTTAGAATAAAATCTGCTTTTCATCACATAGATTACAAGTAATCCACCAAAAAGATAAATGATTACTTAACATAATTATAAAAAAAAACATGATTAAACACAAAATTAAGAAGTTTATCAAACTTTAGTATAAAGTAAAATTGAAATAGTCAAATAAGGGATGGCATATAATATAACTAAGGTTTCAAATTTTTAAAAACTAAAAAGAAAAAACAAAAATACAACATGTAAAAACCTTTAAATGAACATAAACAAGGGAACATAAGTGAACACATTACCAAACATTCACGAACATAAACGAACGAACGCAACCTCTGTTCATGTTCGTTCATTTAGCTTAAAGAGCGAAAATTCTTGTTCGTGTTTGTTCATTTATTAAACACGAAAATTCTTTTTCGTGTTTGGTGGACTCAAATTATTAGTTTACCTCTAAAGATGAAGTAAATATAACCATAGCCTGTTTAAATGAGCAATTCCTACCCCCCCCCCCCCCCCACACACACACATAGGGCTGTAAACGAACCGAACTTTCAGCGAACAGTTCTTTTTTCAGTGTTCAACATGAATTAACTTCGGTAACTTTCACCAAAAGTTGCAATAACTTCCAGAACCTAGCTTTCGTCGTTAACAGTTCAACGTTAAGAATCAATACTAGCCAGTTTCGATAATATCGATTTTGTCAAAAAACTAGAAGTGTTACCAACAGCTTCAGATAATGCCACCTTATGAGGCCCTAACAAAGGAGCACACTTACTAACAAAACACAACAAGAAATTAGCAAACTTCAATGATTTCGCGAACCGTATAGCAGATTCTTGAACATGAAAAACAAGTCGGTTGACCGAATCTTGAGTCAAACGAACATCATGGTTCAAGATAATCTGAAACAGATTAAACAACGATTCCGTCCATACCAGTGATCCAGATACCAGATGTTGATGGCACGGTAAACATATATATTCGTTTCCGTTTGTATTTTCCTCACAAAGCAGTTTTTGACAGATGGCGGAAACATGCGCGGGGTGCAAACATTCTTTAATAATCCTTGTGATCACGTCACAAATCGGATTGTTAACGCCGTTTTTGTGAAGGATTAATGGGAATAAAAATGCATACACAGCAGACTTATGATGCACCTTGCAGTAGTCGACTGTTGTCGTTACTAGCACACGAGAAGCTGGTTTTTCGAGTTCCAGAAACTTTGGAAGCACAACTGAGCAAAGGATGTTACTTGTAACTACAAAATCGTCTTCGTTTCCTTCCAAAAGTCGGGATAATAAAACAGGAATGATTTCATCGTTCACATTCCACGGTTCAATCAAACTTAAAACCGTTAAAGAATCTTGCTTCTGTTTTATAAGAGTTCGAATTTCATCCGCCAATTCTGCAGCTTTTAAACCTGATTCCATGTTCAATATTTTCATTTTCAAACGCAAAGCCGTTTCTTTCGTTTCATGGTCTACTGGATCACTTTCACTATGAACCGTTACGTGTTGGGTGCCAATAGTTTCAAGATTTACATCGTTGCCATCTTCAACATCCACCATTACATCCTCATCATCTTCACACGTCACATCCGGCAGTCTAGTGTTCATATCATCTACCGAAACAGGAAGCCACGGAAGAACAGGAACTGCATCATTGCCACTAGCGACATCGTTAAGCCACCCAGGCAAGCTCCCAAACTTCTCTTCAAACTTCTCTTCTTCAGAATCAAGATTCAAACAAGAAACCCATTTGAAGTTTGAGTCAGACACAACATCAAACAGTTGGTGTGCACCTCTCCTAACCCAAAAATCAACCTCGGTCGCATTGAACAGCAACTCCCGTGCAAGTTTCGACAATTCTTGCTTATTAAACTTCGCATTCTCGTAAACAAGAAACGATAAAATCCGAGCTTGAACTATACTAGGCAATGTTTGCATCCACATAAACCTGAGGAAAGGATAATAATAAACTGATTTGATCAAATGGGTATTTTCTTTTGGTTGAAATAATTGGGAATTTACCTTTGTTTATTTGGGATTGGAGATGAAGAAGATGAATTAGGAAGGATGGCTTCAGTGGGTTGCATGAGGAGATTGAGGAAAGAAGCAGTGGAGATGTGGGTTGATGAAGAACTGAAGGAAGATTGGAGCCATAAGGATGCTTCTGTTTGGGGAGAAAGGGAGTTCATGAAGATGTTCATCAGTGGAAGCCATTGTTCCATTGTTCTGCAAGTAACTAGCGTTTGAATTCAAGGGTTTTGGCGGTGGGTGGAAGAAGTGAAAAACTGCAAGGTGTCAATCGTGTCGAGTTAATGGGTTGGCGGGTTGATGGGTTGCGGGTTGGTGGGTTGAAATGTTCAACCCGAACCCGACCCATATAAATTCGGGTCAACCCGAACCTGACCCGTTTAACCCATATTTTTAAATGAGTTATATAAGTTGACAATTTATAAACGAGTTGTTGCGTTTTAAGCAGGTTATCGATAACATGTATAATGAAGACTATTAGTGTAACAAATAAATAATATAATTTATCAAAATTAACATTATTATAACCATGGTTGCAAAAGTCGCTAGGCGTTCCATAGTCGGTCGTTGCAAAAGTCGCTAGGCGTTCCATAGTCGGTCGACCGGGGAGTTGAGAGTACTCAGTCTAGGCGGAGAGTACTCGGGGAGTACTCGGACATGTTAAATTATAAAGAAATTACTTTTTAGAGATTAAATATATGTCAAATAACATAAATTTACTAATATTTATAACAAAATATGTGAAAATGATATTCATTCCTTAATATGATAGGCATAGAAATTATGTTTTATTATTATTTAAGTCAAACTAGGCTCGAGTTGACCTACTAGATCCAATTCCGGCCAAGGTTGACCGCGTTTGACCGACTCCGAGTAATTAGGCGGAGTCAAAGAAAGTCGCCTCGGCAGCCTACCTTGTAGCGACTACTCGAGGAGCACTCGGCCTTGGAAACCTTGTTTTACAACCATGATTATAACTAACCATGTAAAATAGAAACGGAAAAGACAAAAACAAAAATATAAAAAGATATTTTTATAAATAATTAAATGAGTTAATGGGTCAACCCGTTTTTTATACTGGTCAACCCGAACATGACCGTTTTTAACACGGGTCAACCCGAACCCGACCCGTTTTTTTAAACGGGCCGTGTTAATCGACCCAAACCTGTTTTTTTGTGTAAGGTTCGGGTTGGGTTGACGGGTCGTCTCAAGAATTACCGCCACTACAATTTGTTGTAACTAGCATTCACATTGATCTCTTTGTCCGTATCTTTACTATATATTAAAACACAATTAAGCATAAATCAAATTTTACCCTCTTCATTTGATTTTCAAATTTTACCCTCTTCATTTGAATTTCAAATTAGAGAATTATTACATCCCTCCTCCAGACCCTCACATTTCAAATTCACGTCTCACTTTCTCTCTCTACGCCATCTCTCTACTTCTCTTCTACTAGCACTCGCACCAGCACCAAGCTTTTCCAACTTAAACCCTACCTTCAAAGATGATACTGAAGATATGGCGAATAGCTCCAATACCGCTTCTAAGGTTTGTAACAACTACAGATCGGTTACCATAATAAAGATCAACAACAAATTGCAAGTTAATAATTGCACAATCGCAGGTTCGATGATTAATTTTCAGTTGCTCAGATCAACAATCAAGTTTTTATTTTGGAAGTATGTGCAATTAGCTGGTTCATGAGGTTATTTGAAACAGAGTTTTCATAATTGTGTTGAATCGTTAGCTAGTAGATTGTTTTCATCGATGTCGGATGAATGTTATTGTAGAAATCTGTTGTGCGAATTCGGTCTATGACTTGAAGTTTGTTAGTATTAGTGTAAAGTTATTGGATCTCAAAAAGGCGTGTTAAGTTTGTGTAATGTTTATTGTTTTGCATTTGTATCTGGAAGTATGTGCGATTGGCTAATTCATGAGTTTATTTGAAACAAGGTGTTTAATAATTGTGTTGAATCGTGATCTGGTAGATCGTTTTCATAGATTTTGGATGAGTGTGATTGTAGAAATATGTTGTGGAGTGGAAAATTGTTAGTGATTTGCGTGTTTATGAGGCGTATGGAGATTTGTTATTGTTGATATAAAGCTATTGGATCTCGAAGAGCCGTGTTAAGTTTGTGTAATGTTTATCGTTTTGCATTTGTGTTTGAAAGTATGTTCAGTTAGCAAATTCATGAGTTTATTTGAAACAAAATGTTTGATAGTTGTGTTGAACTGTGATTTATGTGTTTATGAGGTATTGGTTTGCGGTGGTGATGAATTCGTTCGGGTGAGGGAAATTGATGGATTCTACTAGGAGTTAGCTATACAAGTTCCAACTGAGATATCGCTTGAGGTCGAATACCTGGAGGGATTCAATGGATGGAACTGAAGATGACTCGACTTCGGAAGAAGAGGCGTCGAATATGAGCAAGCAAAAGGTTGTTGCTGCTAGAAAGTATATCGAGAACCATTACAAGGAGCAGATGAAGAATTTGCAAGAGAGGAGAGAAATGTAGTATTTTCGAAATTACATAATGTTAGATATTACGTGTTTATTGGTAGTTGGTTTACACCGCTGATATAGTAAGAAAGAAATCTTAGATTAACATTACAAAATATGGTGAATGTTAGTGTCTTTACGCCACTAAACACCTAACGTTATGTTTCTACAAGAACAGTAACACTTGAATTTTTGTTGAGCAGACGAATTTTACTCGAGAAGAAATTGGCGCATGCTGACGTGTCAGAGGTAGATCAAAACAACTTAATTAAATTTCTAGAGAAAAAAGAAACTGAATATATGCGCCTTCAAAGGCACAAAATAGGAGTTGATGATTTTGAGCTACTCACCATGATAGGAAAGGGTGTTTTGATGAGGTATGTAATTCAAATCTTTATCGCTGATTTTATGATACAAGCATGTCTATATGACTTGGATTGACCCATATGGCAGGATCTAAGACGATAATTTTGTATGAATAGGGATCTAAATACTAAGTTTGTGAAATTGTAGGTAGAAAAATGGGTCGATCCGAAGAATGGGCAGGCAACAGGGAAGATAAAACATGTTGATTCTGTACTAAGGGTAGTACATTCATTATGTGATTGATCGGTAAATGCAGTTGCTGCTGTGGTCGTTTTCGTGTTGATGATATTGATGAGTATAAACAAGAAAAGGTAACATTAGGTGGTGTTTGGATAACTAGCAGCATGAGTTTTAATTTGTATCTATATTAGATCTAATGAGTATATATAATTATTTTATCTACAGGGAAGTGATCTACTGTCAGGAGTTGAAGCTATAATAAGCCAATTTAGTGGTAAAAAATTTCAAAATCCCGTGAGCACATGCTCCTGCGTTGTTACCTCCTCCACTTACCCAATCTTTGTGTCCAAAATCCGCTGCCTAAAAAGTAAAATTACTATTATGTCCTTGCTATACTTATATACGTTTAAGTACATTTAGCCATACATACATCTAAAAGCGCCCTTTTTAATGAGAAATGTTATAGACAGTTGGGATATACATTCTTTCCGTGTGAGCTTGCTGGGTTATGAAAATTTTGTATTATTATTAAAATATTAGCATTTTGTAATATGTATGTTACTGTGTTTTGAGTCTTCTGATATATTGTACATGTCTGGCTTAGCTTAATTGTATTGTTAGGATAAAGTTATTAGACTTTATTTTATTAATACGTTGAGTTATATTAGGAATTAAAGGGTAAAGTTGTTGTCATTTTGCGAATTGATCACTGATAATGATTATAACTCTCCAAAAAAAGTCTGAATTTTGTTCATTCAATATTAAATAGTATTACAAAACTTAGATTTTGAAAAATATTACACGCTACATTGAACACTTCCTAGGATTTTTAAGACTCTCGCATTCTTCCATGCAATTTCACTTTTCTTTTGTTTTGCAGATCAACTAGCATATCGCAAATCTTCTGATCCTGTTTCAAAACTTGTGTGATAAATTTTTCTTCGTTATCCTTGAACTCTGATGGAGGAGAATGGACAACTTCATCAAGCAATCCAATGTTGCTCCAGGTTTGCTTATAATAATTTTAACTGGCGACACCAACTTTTCTGTTGAGTTCTTCATCTGCTCTCTGTTATTCGAGTGACCATCTTGAAAATTGCGTTTTAACAGCGTTAGTGTCGGCCCAGTGGTAGAAACTTCTGTTTGTCATTTAGACTATTGTTGATGTTTTTGGAAGGTTTATAATTTTCACTGACGATACCAACTTTTCTGTTGAGTTCTTCATCTGCTCTCTAATCTTTGTTGTGAAAAGTCAATTTTACCCTTTATGTTTATAGTTATTATTATTTTTTATTTGTTATCATAAGAGTATACACCTAACACCACCATTCATCATCACCAACACAACTATCTATCACCACCCCACCACCATTCACCATTCACCACCACCGTTTATCATCTTCCTCACCAAACCCTCACCTCATGAATATACATCAACCTAATCCGTATGTATTTTGCTCATCCTTACCTTTTCAACATCGTTAGCATCTTTTACATATGTTTTCCATAACAAATTTTTTTTATCATAAATAAACAATTTTGGTTTTCATATAGTATAAATAGATATAATAAGTTATGTTTGAATATTATACAATTAAAAATAAAATATATATAATGTGTACTTAAATATTATATAATAAAATCAAGGGTTTTAAAATTTGAAAATTTTCATATATATTAATTTCTAACATTAGGATAGGATGAATAGTGCCTAAATTGTCTTCTTGTGTGGTTTAAGAATTTTGTAACAAACTTTTGTTTTTGTTTTTTTTTTTTTTATAATTTCAGCCACAAGTGTTAAATGAGTAATTATTTTACGATTTAAGGTTTGAATATTGTATTAGTGGAACCAGTATCGTTATTTACTTTCATGGTTTCCGATTAGCCGCACAGATAAACCCCCGGGAGCACGATTACGATTTTACGCCCTGCTCCGCAACGCGGAGGCTTAACACTGGTTTAATATAATAGTACATAAATTGAACTACAGTACTACAAAACATAGTGGACATATTTTTCATTACAATCGCACAACGTTTTCTTTTTCATGATATCCAAGTTTTTTAGCGTCATGTTGTTGGGAATTTCGAGATAATAAAACCGACTTGGCGTGCAAGGCTCCAGGGGGAGTTAAGGAGTGGATAATTATTGATTATTAAACGTGATTATGATTTAATAATTAGTTCCTAATTAATTGATTAGATAATTATCTAGCATCCTAAACGAGTTAGGTTTGGATGTCTTTAGGATAATTATGTGAACAATCCTAGTTATAGTCTAATGTGTTAGGTTAGCCATATATACCGCGTATTGGGTAGGGTTTGTAATTACGTTTTTTAGTAGTTTTTTTAATCTAATAATATTGTGTGAGTTAGTCATAATATTCTGTTCGATTGGGACTTGACATGTTGCTTGTAGTCTTCTACCTGTATATTATTTCCTAACAACAAACTTTTTCCCTTGTAATGCGTAATTTTAGCCATTTTCTCTTCATAATATTAAGTGGATTAACAAATTTATGTCTTTAATGTCTTTTCATTTGGGAGATATGTTGGCCTTAGTGGACAATGAATCTCCTCCACTATATTGTATACTCCCTTAGTGCTTATACAACGTATCACCATGACTCTTTAATCGGTCATCACATCGGCCACTTTTTTTTTTACCTCAGTTGGATCATGATGTCGTTGAATGTTATCACTTCCGTTCGTACGTATTATATGATAACGCAGCCTCAAGTTGTCGGTTGTTCTTAAGCCACTAGAATTGTCCCCCACCAAGTACAATGAGTGGACTTTTTGTTCCTAAAATTTTGGTCTTTTGAGATCGAGTTCCTTACGATCAGTTTTTAGAGAATGTAAGTACCTCTTGATGAGCAGTACGTCGCCCACAACGATCCACAAAGCGATGGCTTTGTCTTTCTTCTTTTATGAAGCAACCTATATTGAATTTATGGTGTGTTTGGAAGTGTTGATCAGATGGTGCGTACATAGGCGCGTCACAATCGATTTACACAGTGTGTTTAAATCCACAGAACAGTGCATTAGCCTCGTGTGCTCAGCTGCCCATAGTTTTAGGCTAATGGTAGTCACATTTACCCTTCACTATTGTGGACACATGGCGCTTTCTAATTGCTTCTCACGCGTATTAGATTATTGACTTTTTATTGAATAATGGGAGCATACACATATAATGTGTCTAAAATATTAATTACAGAAATTATTCATTATACCATCTCAATAATGCATGATTGTTGGTCTTGCGTGTGATCAATTCTATACCTTAAAATCAAATTCTGTTCGATTTTAGAAAGCTTTATAAGTTTAAACTTTACTTAATACATATCGAAAGGGATAGTGCTTGATATCCTTTATGTGAATTGTCATTCTGTAAATCATAAAATCAACTTCATATTTATTTACGTAACAAATTCTAATTCTCTTACCAATTAATGTAAAGTAAACGCATGCCATCAATTAAGATTACATGTGAGATTTGCTTGCGGGTTACTTGACATCTTTCTAGTTAAAATCCAAACTAAAGTTCAATATTATATTTTTATTTATAAATTTATATAGGTTTGAGAGTTCGAATCTAGGTTTAATTTTGTATGAATTAGAGGTTGTTTGTTTAACTCTTATTTAGGCTCTTAATGGTTTAGATCTCTTACTGGTTTAATATTTAATTGTTCAGACTGTTGTTTTGTGGGCAGATTTCTGAATGGTTTAGACATTTGTTTCTGAATAGTTAAGCATTATACTGAGTCTAAATGGTTAAGACCTCTAATCAGATTGGTCAGACATTTGCCTCTGAATAGTTAAGCATTATACTAGCTCTTAATGGTTCAGACCTCTTACTGGTTTAACACTTAACTATTCAAAAGTTGCCAAACAGGCCCTTAGTGATAGGGGTTTGGTAGCCGAATATGGGTCAACAACAAAAACAATGGGTCAAGATTTTAGTTTGGATGCCACAATTATTTAAGCCACGTCACACTTTACTCTAATTCCATTTTTAGCTTATTTGTTTACAATTTTCTTTTGTTTATTTTCGATTTTGTTTTTATGTTATATTTAGATTAGTGGAGTTAGTGGGTAGTTATTAGTTTTAGGAATTTCTTTATGTAATACTTCAGTTTACGAATGAGAAGTTAGTGAGTTTATGAAAAAGTTTCTTTGGTTAATTTTCTCATTGGATTATGAGTTGATTAATTATTTCCATGCTAGTTCAAGTTTGGCAACTTGGATGGTGTTCTTGGAGCCTAGATTAGAATCAAGTGGTGTATCTGTATCTTGATTCTCGTTTAGTTTGCCCTAATCGATTTCTTGTGTGGTGTGTCTGTATCACAAGAGACCGTTAGATCTATCCGTTTTATTTAGAGTTTTAATTTTCCTAGCCGTTACCGAACCGATTGCTATCATTTGGTATCAGAGCCGAAGCGATCCGTTTCGACTCGTTATCCTTCAAAAAAAAAAAAAGCTCTTGTTTGAATTGTTTATTTTTGCAAAAAAAAAAAAATGTTTCTTACTTTCATTATCAAATCTGAGAATTATGAGTTCATAGCCTCCAAAGAGTTTACTTCTGCACAGTATGATGAGGAGCCCCGGTACGATGAATATGAGGTTGAGCCAGACGAAGACGAGTGCATGCTTGTGAAACAGGCTCTTTACGGGATTACCGATCAAGAGATTGGGTCACTTATTCATGGTGAACAAGAATTACCATCAGTAGAGAAGAGTACAGCCGTTGTAGAGCAGCCTATGGACACTAAGTTCCGCACAACTTACTCAACAAAATCTGAAAAATCTAACTATGATGAGCTACCAAAAGAAATGCACGAGATGAACATCAAGAAAGATGAATTTGAAGACAAGGAAGTTGAGGCAGTTAATGGAACAGAAAAGAGTCAAATATTAATTGGTAATTTTGTTCAGTCACCATTAGCATTTGTTATTAGACATTTGTTTAGTGGGTGCCTCACTTTTGCAATGACCAATAGTCACCGTTATCCACCAGAGTTATATCTCTCTTCACCAAGCACATGGGTTGAAAAGGATCTGAGTAGTCATGCAATACCATACACGTCCAAGATGTTATGCGCCATCGGATACCTACCGAAAATACCTCCTGAACCACCCCCTGATGTTATTTCAAGTTTGAGGACAAACTTTTTCGATGGCGGAGAGGATGATAGGGGTTTGGTAGCCGAATATGGGTCAACAACAAAAACAATGGGTCAAGATTTTAGTTTGGATGCCACAATTATTTAAGCCACGTCACACTTTACTCTAATTCCATTTTTAGCTTATTTGTTTACAATTTTCTTTTGTTTATTTTCTATTTTGTTTTTATGTTATATTTAGATTAGTGGAGTTAGTGGGTAGTTATTAGTTTTAGGAATTTCTTTATGTAATACTTCAGTTTACGAATGAGAAGTTAGTGAGTTTATGTTTGGTTAATTTTCTCATTGGATTATGAGTTGATTAATTATTTCCATGCTAGTTCAAGTTTGGCAACTTGGATGGTGTTCTTGGAGCCTAGATTAGAATCAAGTGGTGTATCTGTATCTTGATTCTCGTTTAGTTTGCCCTAATCGATTTCTTGTGTGGTGTGTCTGTATCACAAGAGACCGTTAGATCTATCCGTTTTATTTAGAGTTTTAATTTTCCTAGCCGTTACCGAACCGATTGCTATCACTTAGTGTTTCATTTCATTTAAAGATTTGAGTAGGGGTTGATATCCTTTGCTGAGTTTGATTTGGAGGTTGATTGTAGGTGGTGGGTATGAACTGGGTAGCATGATTGGTGTTTGAAGTGTTTCACGAAGGGACTTAGGGGTGTTAAATGGTTGTGTTATCACTTTGTTAGGTTGAACCTCACACAAGCCGAACATGATACGAATTGAAAGTTGTGTGCAATGGATGAATGCGAACACAAAACACATATTCGCGAGCTGACACAAAAACAACTCTTTTAACCCGAAATCTATTTATTTGCAAATTAATACTTAAATTTACAAAATAAATAAATAAAATAATAATACAAAAGTGCATAAAACTATTATATCAAAATACAATGTATTTTCCTTTTACATTAATTTTACCCTTTAACATAAAATTTCTTTTTACATTAATTTTACCCTTTAACATAAAATCTCAAACAAAATTAGACTAAACCCAATCTATGAACTTTATTTTCTGTAATATTATCAGAAATTAACACTCATTGCATTAGAAAAAAAAAATCAGGAATGAAATATGGGTTTTATTTTACAAAAAAGATTTTCATTTTAAGAACTTTCCTGACACTCTTAGACCCCCCGTAGTGGAGCGTTTTTTTAAAAGAATTTCAAAAATAACGCCCAAAAACGTCCGGAACCCATTACATGGGGCGTTTTTTAGCGTTTTTTTTTTTTTGAAAAATATTGATTCAACGTTTTTTAAAGCACGCCTTGCCCCCTTCTCTTTGTCCAATCATCTTTCATCTCCGTTTTTGTTATCCAATAAGATTTTTAGGTGTTTTTTCTTTATTTTATTTAATGCCACAATAATGCCCGATAATACCCCATCCCCACTACACCCATTTTAGAAAACGCCCCATAATGCCCCTTTGCTGACTGGACCGCCACATGAAGTAAAATACCCTAGGGTAGGAGCCATTATCTTCTCCTTCCACTACACATGATCTTAGGAGGAAATAGAAAAAAGAGAAAGGAAGCAACTAACTCAATAGACCACAAATAAAAAAAAGTAATTTCCTTTCCTTTTTCCTATTCTTTTTCTTTGTTTTCCTTGCATTTAAATCACGTGTTGCTTAAATTTGATGGATTTTGACTGAAAATTTAGTTTTATTTATATATATTAAACCAGATTCAATAAGAGTTTGCAAAAGAACTTATTTAATGTGATAAGTCATAAGTTCAATATGGTTAATTGATTACATTACATGACTTGATCGTCTATGTTTTAGCTTCTAAGGCTAAAGGGTGTGTGTCATGGTTAAGACATGATTTGCTACGTATGAACATGAATGAAAGACTATACCATCCTCTTTCGTAATCCACCATGGTTTGCATGGATTAAACCATGGCAACCATAGTCCATCTTTCCATTTTTGTTGCTCGTCTACCTGCTATCCTTATGTAATTTGCCCTGATGATTGGAATGAAATAAAAACTAGATTAAACTTCAAAAAAAAAAGTAATCATTTCCTTTTTCTTTAGCAAGGATAAATTAAAATAAATAAGGAGATAATGGTTTGGGTCATGACCACGCCCTTAGGGTAGTAGTTTTGGATTGTGGAATGTGGATTAGAGGTGGGTGACATAGCACTGGCGTGGAGGGTCATGATGGTCATGAAGGTCATAACCACACCCTATAGCCTTAGTACCCATGAAGACTAAAAAAGTTGAACACAAACTATGTTGGAGAAACTGATCAGTTGCGGTTTGTTCGCTTGTATAAGATGCGGGTTGACTACTTGTTTGACTCGTAGTTATAGTGTTGCTAATAAATACAAAGATCAAAAGAATATTAAGATACCGGTTGAATATATAGATTTTTTTTTTTTTTGAAAAGAGAACTTCATTACAAACATACCTCTGACCTAAACGGACAAAAGGCCAAACAACAAACACGATCCCGGCCCAAACGGGCAAAGGACAAAAAATTACAACATATACATAGGGTATTTACACCAATCGCCTCAGCTAATATAATTACATGACGTTCTATCTTTAAACCAAGCATACCCTCTCGACTTAATCTCCCTCACAAACTCCTGCAGGCTACGACTAATTTGATTGAAAACCATCTCATTCCTTCCTTTCCAGATACTCCAACACAAAATGATCCATAGATAGGTTGCCTGTGACGTCAAATACTAATAAATTAAAAGTTTATTACTGAATGAATATTAAAGATGTATGATCCAGATTAATTCCATAAGATCCGTACAGCCCTGCTTGACCCAATCAATATGGGCCGTATCACAAAGGCAGTCATGCCTATGTAGCATAACAGATAAATGCCTATATTTCACCAATAAGACTGGAAGGTATGGGGGCCGGCTTGGCCCGGCGCCGGACCCCCACACCGCCCCCCTGGCCCGGCTTCCATCTCAAACGGCTACCCAATGCCGGGTTCGCCGAGCCTCTTTTCAAAAATATGACCGTTAATCAACGGCATTTTTCATAAAAAAAAAAAAATTCATTTCCCTTTTAAATATATACCACTATCTAATCCATTTTTATACCATTTTCTCTCATTCTACTCCCATTCTTCTCCTATTCTCATCCTTTTTTATAAAAATACTCTATAATTTTTATACCATTCTCTCCCAAACATGAATCCATTCAACCCAAACAACCCCAACCCAAACAACCCCAACCCGAATAATCCCAATCCGAACCAACCTAATTTTTTTTCGAGTCCCGCTTACACTCCGACTATGGATCCTTCGTGGGGGGCTTCGCAATTTCCGTTTTCGGGTTTCCAACAAACACCAAACGCCTTCTCACAAATGTCTCAACTACAACAAGTTCAACAATATCAAGCGCTCCAACAAATCATGCAACGCAACACGTTTGAACAACTCCAATCGCAATCGCAACCCCCGGTTCAACTTGAAGATGATGATGAAGAAGTCGTCCCCGAATCACCACCGCAAGAGCTCACGCGCAAAAAAAAGAAGGGGAAGGGAAAGAATGTTGAACCCGAAACCGCGCAAAAACCGAGAGCAAAGGGGAGAGCTTGGACGAAAGTAGAAGAGGAGGCGCTAGCTATGGCGTATGTTAAGGCCTCTACTTGCCCGATAGTTGGTATAATTTTTTTTATTTTCGGTTTCCTTTTTTTTTTAGGAAATTTAATTTTTTTTTACTAATGCACTATTTTTATTTTCGGTTTCCTTTTTTTTTTAGGAAACAACCAATCGGGTAGTAGTATTTGGAAGAAGACAACGGATAGATTTAACGCGATTATGGAGCATGGTCCGGCTCGTGATGTCGAATCCGTCTCGGGCAAGTGGCGAAAAATGATCAAGGTCGTCAACGCTTTTAACGAAATTTATAATCAAATTTACCTTTCTCCTCCAAGCGGGAGTAACGACGCGGACATTCTTAACCTTGCTATCGCCAAGTGGGACTCTCAAAATCCAACGCCTTTCCCGCACTTCCGAGCATGGAACGCTGTAAGGAAAGAACAAAAATGGAAGCCGATTCCAAATGAGGTCGCAACGGCCAAACGCACTAAAACTTCCGAGTCCGGAAGTTATAGTGCGGGAGGCTCCACCGCTCGATGTCAAATCGACATAAACGACGACCTGGAAGATGACGAGGATGTCTTGCCCGTTCACGAGTCGGAACGTCCCCCCGGGAGGGACAAAGCAAAAAAAGAAGCGGCCGGAAAGCGAAAAGTGGCCGGCTCGAGTGGAGGTGGCGGCTCGAGTGGAGGTAGGGGCGAGAAGGCATCGTCAAAAATGGACGACTTGATAAACGAATTCCGTTCGTTCAAAGAGTTCGCGACCGAAAAGTATTCTCACAAGAAAAACGTGTCGTCCGACTATGCTCGAGCGGAAGATTTTAGGATTATGCGGTTGGATCTCGACTCGGCTCCGGAGGATGAACGCGAGGTTTATCGGAGGATGAAAGAAGAGGTGAAAAAAAAAATGGACGTCGTAGGTTTTAGGAAACGTAATTTTTTTTATTTTTTATTTTCGGTTTCTTTTTTTTTTTTAGGGAATGTAATTTTTTTTATGTTATGAAATGAAATTATTTATGTTGTTTTATGTGGTGTTTTTTAAATTTTATAAAGTTTTTATTAACTTGGTTATTAAATTAAACAATAGGAAATTATAAAATAATGAGGTGGGGCCCCATCCTCCATCCCCCTCCATCCTTCATTTGGCTCATCCCCCACGAGCCGTTTACGTGGCGCCTACGTGGAGGCTCATCCCCGTGGGGATGAGCCGAACCATACCCACTAGTCTAAGAAAAAGAGAAGGCCTCATAATATACGGTGGCGACGGAAACCTTAATTTCTCATCCATAAATACTCCCTGACGTAGGCGCATTCTCATGCATTTTCACAAATCTTGATTATATACTCAGATTCTTACATCGATATCCACTCTTAAAGTGTCGATACTTATTCTCATGTTGGGGAGTGACCACATGAAGAACTCCCTTCGTGTGGTAAGACTGATGATGTCTTTTTCACACACACACACACATAGCGCAATTCTATATATATAGGGGACCGCTAAAATGAGAACCACCTCGAGTTGTAAGAACCGTGAGAACTACACCGTACGGGGTGAGGTGGACCAATTTTTTTTTTCATAAACGTAGATGCGTGTATTATAAACATATTTGTAAAAAAATTCAAAAAAAAATGTCGTGTGTGTAGTTTTGAGCACCACAAGTTTGTGTTTACGGGTACCGTAAATCTTACCGGAAAATTTACGGTACCCGTAAACACAAACTTTTGGTGCTCAAAACTACACACACGACATTTTTTTTTTTACAAATGTGTTTATAATACGCGCATCTACGTTTATGAAAAAAAAATTTGGTCCACCTCGCCCCGGATCAAAAAGTTCTCACCGTTCTTACAACTAGAGGTGGTTCTTATTTTAGCGCTGTGTTTATAATACACGCATCTACGTTTATGAAAAAAAAATTTGGTCCACCTCGCCCCGGATCAAAAAGTTCTCACGGTTCTTACAACTAGAGGTGGTTCTTATTTTAGCGCAATTCTATATAGGGGACCGCTAAAATGAGAACCACATCGAGTTGTAAGAACCGTGAGAACTACACCGTACGGGACGAGGTGGACCAAAATTTTTTTCATAAACGTAGATGCGTGTTAAAACATGTATATTCAAACGAGATCCGATTGGAGTCAAAACATGTTATGGCATTTGTTTTTCTAAATATTATTATAACCGATAGCGACCGAACACCATCAGTGCCAATATCAGTATTATCAGAGTCAGTATCGGTATTCATTTTATGGTTTTCAGTTGATTTAAAACATGTATCGATATCCCTTTGGGTATATCACATCTTTATTTTTTTGTTTTAATTTTTAGTTACACTAGGGCGTCATAAGTGTAACTAATTATAATATTGCTGTAAATATTATTTTTATTTGATATCATAAATTATACCGAGTGTAGGTATTATGACGAATCAAACTGATATTGACCGAACAACATCATTATAATTTTTTTTGCTATACATTTGTCTCTGCGACATCAAGCGGGTGAAACTTATTAGTTTTGTTAATAAATTCTTTTTATTTTATTTCAGTAGACCTATAATATAATAGTTGTTTATGGTAAGCTTACCTATTATATAATTCAACATCTACAAAAGGAAGCTGAGGGAATAGTAACAGGCAGCTGGCCTGGCACTCCCCTATTATATCAATTCAATTTTTAATTTAATTTTATTCCTAACTTAAAATTACGGTTTTGTTCTTTGTTTAAAATTATATTTTCGCCCCTAATTCAAAATAAAATTATATTTTTGCTCTGGCTAAAATTTACGCTTTTGCCCTCAGTTCAAAAGCTCATTTCTAATTCTATTCCCAGCTTAAATTTACGGTTTCGCTCTCCGTCTAAAATTACGCTTTTGCCCCCGTTCAAAATAAAAATATGTTTTTGCCCCTAACTCAAAATTACGATTTTGCCCCCCAACTCAAATTTACGTTTTCGCCAACAGTTCAACATAAAATTATGTTTTCCTCATAGCTCAAAATTATGATTTTACCCTCAGCATATACAAAAAGGAGTTGAGGGAATAGTGCCAGACATATTCAACATATACAAAAGGAAGCTGAGGGAATAGTGCCAGGCAGCTGGCCTGGCACTCCCCTATTGGACCAAATCAATTTTTAATTTAATTTTATTCCTAACTTAATATTACGGTTTTGTGTAAAATTACATTTTCGCCGCTAATTCAAAATAAAATTATATTTTTGCCCTGGCTAAAAGTTTACGCTTTTGCCCTCAGTTCAAAAACCTATTTCTAATCCTATTCCCAGTTTCTGGCTAAAAGTTTACGCTTTTGCCCTCAGTTCAAAAACCTGTTTCTAATCCTATTCCCAGTTTCTGGCTAAAAGTTTACGCTTTTGCCCTCAGTTCAAAAACCTATTTCTAATCCTATTCCCAGTTTAAATTTACGGTTTCGCCCTCCGTCTAAAATTACGCTTTTGCCCCCCGTTCAAAATAAAAATATGTTTTTTGCCCCTAGCTCAAAATTACGATTTTGCCCCCAACTCAAATTTACGTTTTCACCCACAGTTCAAAATAAAATTATGTTTTCCACATAGCTCAAAATTATGATTTTACCCTCAGCATATACAAAAAGGAGTTGAGGGAATAGTGTCAGGCAAATTGCCTGGCACTCCCCTATTGGACCAACCAATTTTTAATTTAATTTTATTTCTAGCTTAAAATTACGGTTTCGTCATTTATTTGAAATTACGTTTTCGCCCCTAATTCAAAATAAAATTATATTGTTGCTCTGGCTCAAAATTTACGCTTTTGCCCTCAGTTCAAAAACCCTTTTCTAATTCTATTCCCAGTTTAAATTTACGGTTTCGCCCCCCGTCTAAAATTACGTTTTCGCCCCCGTTCAAATAAAAATATGTTTTTGCTCCTAGCTCAAAATTACGATTTTGCCCCCAACTCAAATTTACGTTTTTGCCTACAATTCAAAATAAAATTATGTTTTTCCCCATAGCTCAAAATTATGAAATTGCCCCAGTTTAAAATTATGATTTCGCTCCCAGTTCAAAATATTTTACGATTTTGCTCTCTGTTCAAAATTATGATTTTGCTCCCATTTCAAAAATTACGATTTCTCCCCAGTTAAAAATTATGATCTTGCCATCGTTTTACCTTTTTTTTTTTTTGTGCAAAACTATAGTACTGTTTTATTTTGCTTCGTAACGCGGACAGGGCAAAAATTAGTTTCCTACATATACAAAAAGAAGTTTGAGGGAATAGTGCAACGCAGCTGCGTGGCACTTCCCTATTCGACCAGCCATTTTATTGTTTTATATTCGTTTTAAAATTACGGTTTCATTCTTAATTTAAAATAAAATAACGTTTTTGCCCCCACTTCAAAATAAAATTATGTTTTTGCCTCTCGCTCAAAATTACGATTTTGCCCTCGGTTCAAAATTATGATTTATCCCCATATTACAATTACAATTTTGGCCCCAGTTCAAAATTAATTTTTGCTTTCGCCCCAAACTAAAAATGACGATTTTGCATTTTCGCCCCGTTTCAAAATTTATGATTTCGCTTTCTGTTTCAAATTATGTTTTTGTCCGGTTCAAAATGAAAGTACGCTTTTGCCCCCCCAATTCAAAATTACGATTTTGCTCCAACTCAAATTAAAAATATAGTTTTGTCCGCAGCTTAAAATTACGATTTTTTCCTTAGTGCAAAGTTATATTACGCTTTTGTCTCTGGTTCAAATTTATAGTATTGCCATCACTTTAACTTTTGGCAAATTACGATTTTACCCAACTCAACAAATACAACTTTGCCCTCAGTTCAAATTACAGTATTGCTTTCGTTTTAGTTTTTTTTAGCAAAACTATAAGAGTGTTTTTTTTAATTGGTTGACTGAATTTAATTTTTTTTCCATGTGAAGAAGCTGCCTAACACTCGCTCATTAATCCTGACAAACTACAGTTTTGCCCTGAGCTCAGAACTACGGTCTTGTCATAGTTTTAGTTTTTTTCCTAACAAAACTATAATAATGTTTTTTAATTGATTGAGAATTATTCGGCCATCGCCCCGCAACGCGAGCGGGGCATCAACTAGTTCTTTTACATAACAAAGCTTATTAGGGTTTATACGATCCGTTAGGGGATGGATGGAGCCATGTTGATTGAAAAACTCATATCCAAGGAACTCATCTCCTACACACACTCTCTCAACCCCATTCTCAGATTCTCACCCTTTCTCATGCCCCTGAAGGTCCGTCCCCATGGGAACCAGTGTTGCCCAATGCCTCATCTCTCCAGCTCGACGTCACCTCAACCCACGAACGTTCGTGGAACTCTCATTGCGGATGTGTTTATTTTCTTGTTTATTCTACGCATGCAAGGCTTGCCATTACTTTAATAGTCATTCGCATGTCTTGAAAAATAGCAAATCTACCAATAAAATCATATTTCTCTTTGTATATTTATTAATAAACCATCAAATTATATTTTTTTAAGCTTGTCTAATAAATAAACTTACTAGTTTCTAGTTTTTCTATTTTAAAAGATTTACTATTTCTTACTCTAAAATGTAATTGTTTTTATTCAATTTTGTTTTCGGTAGTAATTGGCAAAAATTTCTAGATCTTCCGGTTAAAGTGATGTCATTGATTTCAATGGTACTTTTTACGTGTAATAATCTTGTTTGCTATAAGAAAGAGGTAAACGAGTAAGATGTTCATGAGTAAAATTGTACACAATCCCAATTTAGCATACATGATACATTGTTAGATAAGATAACGTATATGTATTCTATATTTACTTCTAACCTTCATTTTTATTATGCATTTGTAGTTCTTTTAATGTCATTCAATAACTAAAATAAAATCAAGACAAACAAAAATGTCACAAAATTTAAAAGTACGCTTGATCCGTAAAATATATAAAACTGACAAGGATATATGGAAAGAGGTTTTGGGCAAAAAATTGCTCTCAGTGTCAAATCACTAGAGATTAATTGATCTTTAGAAGAAGGCGCTACAATCGGTTCTTAGAAGGTGTTTGGGATTACGTTTTGAAGTGATTATTTGATTATTGCGTTTATAAACATAAATAATCTAAAAAAGTGTTTGGATGAAAAAGTGATTATCTACCTCCAAAAAGCAGTTTTGAAAACGCAAAATCTATTTTGAAAACGCATAATCTATTTTGAAAACGCAACACTAAACACCCCCTTATTGCAACATTGTGGTTCGTATGGGCTGCGAGAAATGACAAGTTGGTTCTTAAGGGGTCACACTTAGGTGCTGAAGGAGATCAAGACGACCACTTTCGTTGTAATGGTTGAGGTATTTTTTGGTTGCTCTTAGCTTTTTGTTAGGATCCGGTCCCTTTTCAATAAATTTTTGTTGCTCAAAAGTATAAACATGATCGCACCAGAAAACAATCATTTTCAAACTATTTTTTCGAAAAAGTAACCAAGATTTCGTATAAGGCTATACATTGTGGTTTAACATAACGCTCGTCACGTAGACAAGGGCTTAAACTAACACACTCTTTTAAGTTTTAACTATTACTTTAGGATTTAACTAATAATTAAATAAAAGTAAAACAAAAAAAAGAAAATATGTGATTAGTGGATTGGGGGTGGACCCCACCTCTTTCTTCATCTCACACTCATGAACCTGCTCATGCCCCCTCCCGGGTGACTTCCCTTTTAACGTCTTTGGGACGATGTTTTACCTCGTTAACGATTGACGTGTTGTGGGTAGGGGCGGACCTAGTAGAGGACTTGATGGGCGGGCAAACCCTTTCAAAACAAGTTAGTTTATTTTATAGGGAAAATCCCGATCGTAACTCTTGAAAAGTTGTTAAACCTTTTGTTCACACTCTCAGAAAATATTTCCTAAATCCGTCATTAATGTTGTAGAGTTACACACAAACTCTAGCCTACCACATCATGATTATTAACATCTAGAACAATAACAACATGCATCTTTCATTTGTATACTACAACTACCTCATCAACACCAATCCATTATAAATACTAAACACACACTCCTCTCCATCCTATCCCATCCACTCCTCAATACCCGGAAACACTCATCTCTTCACTTAACCTAAACCACCACCACCATCATAAACCACCACCATGAACCTACCACCAAAAACATACATAATCGAAGCCGAAGAAGCCAAATCAATGGCAAAATCCAAAAACCTCACCCTCCCTCAACTCCTACCATCACTTATCAAATCAGCCCAAAATCTTGCCAATCCACCCATCTCAAACTTCGCCGTCGGCGTCGTCGGATTAACCTCCGACGGCCGGATTTTCTTCGGCGGCAACATTGAATTCCCCGGTCTCCCACTCCACCACACTATCCACGGCGAACAGTTTTTCATCACCAACCTCGCCGCCCACGCCGCCGGCGCAAAACTGCTGTACCTCGCCGTCTCCGCCGCCCCTTGCGGCCATTGCCGCCAGTTTTTTCAAGAACTCCGAGGAATCTCCGATACCCAGATCGTAATCACCGATCAGCCTCAAGAAAACCCGGATTACAAACCCTTTTCGTCGATTTTACCACACCCTTTCGGTCCCTTTGATTTGTTGGATGAAAATACTCCGCTAATTCTTGAAAAACATAACAACCAATTGACACTCAAAGATGGTAACTTTATCATCCAAGACGAAAAAATGTGTGATTTACCAAATGGGTTTTCCGATTTAAATGCTAAAAATGAAGAATTTTTTAAAACAGAGGCTTCAGCGGCGGCGCGTGGATCACACGCGCCTCCGAAAGATGGTAACTTTATCAACCAAGACGAAAATACGTTCGATTTATCAAATGGGTTTTGCAAATTGATCGCGAAAAACAAAGAATTTTTGAAAAGTGAGGCTTTGGCGGCGGCGCGTGGGTCGCACGCGCCGTACAGTGGGTGTCCGTCGGGGGTGGCGTTGATGGACTGTGAAGGGAAAGTGTATAAAGGATCGTATATGGAGTCTGCGGCGTATAACCCGAGTATGATGCCGGTGCAGGCGGCGTTAGTGGCGTATATGGTGGCCGGCGGTGGTGGGTATGAGAAGATAGTGGCGGCGGTGGTGGTGGAGAAAGAAGGGGTGGTGGTGCGGCAGGAGGATACGGCGAGGTTGGTTTTGAAACATCTTTCACCGAAATGTGAGTTCCGAGTGGTTTATTGTAACTGATTTTGACTAGATCACTTTATATGGTTTTTATGTAAGGGTGCTACTTTCTACACCCCCCTATTTACTTTTTTCACCCCCTTCCTCTCACATACTTACAGGTGGGGCCTGCGTGGGACCGACAGTTTTCCTCTCAAAAGGGGGTATAATCAGGAAAGAGGGGGGGTGCGTATAGAATGAGCCTTATGTAACTGATTTGACTAGATCAGTTTATATGGTTTTTATAAGTATTGGAATGGAATGGAATATTATATTGACATGTTATTTATGTTGTTAAAATAAAAAAATAATAATATGAATTTTATAGTGTTAAATGGCCGCATGTGATTGACTATTGTCTAAAAACTCACGGCTTGTAGCTCGTTCGTAGCTCGTTTAAAGTTCGTTTAGAAAAGCTTGAATCAAAATCAGCTCGGTTTTAAAGAGTCAATCCCGATTCAAGGTAGGTTCGGTTTATGGCTCAATGGTTAGCTGGGATGTTGCAGTAGGCGAGCAACATCGTTCGAGGGTGTGTGCATGTTTTGGGTGATGGGAGATATGACATGCTAAATGTTTAAAGGTCTAAAAGTTGTGTTTACATGTATATGAGTAGGGGTGTAAATAATCCTAGAGACTCGAGAGCTACTCGTGATCAACTTGGTTAAAAGCTCGAACGAGCCGAGCCTTATCGAGCCCGAGCCCTAGCCCGAGCCTGAAATAGAGTTCGTTTTGTTATCGAGCCCGAGCTCGAGCCTCAAATACAAAGCTCTTACAGGCTCGCGAACCTAAAAGACCCCATGCAAAATTTTAATTTTTTTATATATAATATATTAATAATTAATAATGATGATAACATTGATGAGCCGAGCGCGAGACGAGCTTTGGGTTGTTTAAACGATGTTGAAGTGAACTCGAGCCGAGATTATAGCTCGTTTAAGGTTGTTCTCAAAATAGTTCGAGCCGAGTCGAGCCGAGCTCGAGCTTTGGGTTTTACTCGCGAGCCGAACTCGAGCTCAAAGAAGTGGGCTCGAACCGAGCCAAGCTCGAGCTTCATAAAAACATAACGAGCCGAGCTCGAGCCTGGTCGAGCTCAGGCTCGGCCCAGCTCGTTTACACCTCTATATATGAGTCCATAGTAGAATGCAACAATTGACAAATGATCATAAACCGGATGTAAGGGTTGGTTCTCAAGTTTATGAGGTCGCTGCATGAAATATGTTGATGGTCATATTAGTTGTTCTAAATCAAATCAGCTTAACTATTTTGAATCGCAAAGATGACAAAATTTTTAATAAAACACGATATTAAGGTTATACTAACCTCCTTTATTTTCGATAATTAACCTAGTGTCTTCCAATCTAATATTTCATCGTTGTTGAAACTGTTACCCACCTCGTCCAATATAATATTATTTATAAGTAATAAAAATTCTCTTAAAATTCTTAATATTTTACAAGAAAAAAATTGTTTTTTAGATAAAACCAGATCGATTACATAAATACTAATTGAGATTGGATTGTTTTTTTTAGACGAATTTTTATTTTATGGAATTATAAGGTTAGTTAGTAACCCGATTGAACCGTTCGGTACAATCCGCTTTAACCGGTTGAACCATTTCAAAGTTCAACGCAGTATGATTTAAAAACTGGTTTTTAAAAATTGTTTTCAACAAACACATTAGAATCAAAGGTGATATAATGATCAGGCTATAATAATATTAACTAGGTGAGGGAGGGGAGACATGAAAAAAAAATAAAATCAAGGCTAGGAGATGAACAAATGAAGAAATTAAATGGTGGAAGAAAATATTTTTCAACTTAGATATTCTATAAACGCAATTTATCAAATATAATCAGTATCGGATCTTGATGAAACAATGGTTAACCGGGCAGGGTTAACTCACTGGTCTCGTCAAGAAGGGTTAATCCCTTCCTCTCGAGGATCGCTGGCTGGATCACCGGTGGGTTGATCTCCTACACAAGGAAACAAACCTTGACTCGTAACAAGGAGGATGGGGTGGGGGGTGCTCCTTGTTACCACTCTCCGGCGTGAGAATCAGTAATTTGCTTGAGAAGCAAAGTAAGATAGTAGTAGTAGTGAGAGAGTTGTGAAGAGATACCTCAAACCTGGTTTGGGGTTGGTATTTATAGCCGAGGAGTGAAGGAGGAGGATGAGGACAGACTGACGACGTGCTGCACCTTTGCAGGTGTGTCAGGCTTGTCGAGTGTGGAGGTTACGCCACGTCAGTCTGTTGCTTACGTAGTCCTGACAGATGACTGTCATTGGCGCTACTTGCACTGGTGTGTCAGTCCCACTTGTTGGGCGTATAGGATGCAGTGCGAGCCGCATCGCTGCCTGCGGTAACATCTGATGTTATCGCGTCTCTTGCTTGTGATCAAGAAATACGCGAGATGCGGTGCTGGCCGCATCGTCGCTTGTGGTGACTGTTGCTGTTATCCAGCTTCCTTGTATTGATAGAAGTGTTCACTGGATGCGGTGCTAGGCCGCATCGCTGTGAATACTTCCGTTTTCATACACCAGATGTGATGCTATGCCGCATCACTCTACCGTTCTAATATCCCAGGTAAGTCCTCATCACTGGACCGATTGGATTCAACCATTGTGTCGATGCGTTCCCGCACGGACATAAGTAGGTTGTCTACCTAGTGGGGGTTTTGATAAGGGTAATGGTCACTCGCGGTCGATGCTGACGCGAGATCTGGGACCATACCCCTTCAAGTCCCCCCAGTCTAGTGTTGCTGCCATATGCAAGTTGCATGTGGGAGGAGTACTGGACTATGGTGTCTAGAAGGTAGTTTGGAGGCTGGAGAAGATCCTAGACCAAGTGGATGGTCTTTGCTCTTTGTAAATCAAGCTGGAGGTCTGGAAGAGTCATTTGACGCCTCTTCCGTACCGGTGAAAATGTTTCATCTGATGCGAAATTCTCAGCCTTTGGCTGGTTGCCACCTGTTGGTGTGCCGAACCAACTGTGGGAATTAGTTGGAAGAAGTGTACAAACTTCGAACCAATCTCTGAGATGGTGGTTGAAGGTGTGCACAAACTTCGAACCAACCTTTGAGGTGGTGAACGAAGAAAAGAGCGTGATGCTCCCATGATTGGAAATCTAATGATGATTCCTTTCGTGGGGTGTTCATGTTCTTCCCATTAGCTCTCAAGTAACCGCACGTCCTTTGCGGTTACCTCGTTGCTTGACATTGTTGGCCACGGTTGTGGGAACAACGTTGGGTACTTGCGTCATTGTTGGCCATGTTTGGTCGAACAATGTGATTCTGGATAATGGTCAAATAAACATGGTCATAGGCATGGTAATGCCTACCATTGTTTATTCTATCCAGCTTACAAGTAGGGTAACAAAGTCATAAGCAGACTTGTTACCGCTTGTTCGATCGCTTGTTGTTCGACAAGGGCTCGTATGATCATTGGGGATTGATGTGTGTAAAATGCAACATATAAATCACATCAATTAAGGCATAAAACTAACCCTTTTAAGTACTAATGTTGGAAAAAGAGTGTTTTTGTCTTCCTTTTGTATTTTCAGGATGAAATGAGCTCAAAATCACAAAAGAAGCAAAAAGACAACTAATTCTAGCATAAATACAAGAAAAGGAACAAAAGTAGACTGCCCGGACCCTCAACGGCACCTCCCAAGGCAAAGAAGAGAAAACAGAGACTGAACACGCCCCGTGTCCAGCGAACACGGGGGCGTGCCCAGGAAGCAGCAGAAAAGACAAACCAGTAGAAGCTTCCATTGCCCACCACGGGGCCGTGTCCAGCGGGCACGGGGGCGTGGTGAAAGTACAGCAGGAGCATTAATTGTAATTGCGAATTACAATTAATGAAGAGAGAGAATGTCAGACGGGCACGGGGGCGTGTCCAGCGGACACGGGGCCGTGCCCAGCCTTCTGTTCAGCCTATAAATAGGGGTGCTTGGCTTCATTCCATTTCATCCCTTGGCACACCACCTCTCTCACACTTCATCCACCACCCACCACCACCATAACACCATCATCCACCACCATCATCCATTGTCCATCGTAGAGTGTGTGAGTCGTCTCGGGATCCAAGATTGATCGTAAGAGTTCTTGACAATCAAGGCCATGTTTGCCTAAGTCTCTTACATCACTTGGTGAAGACAAGTGTTTAGTATAATACTTTTTATTTTTAATCTTTTGCACTTTTTATTTGGTTTTGTATTAATGACTTTAATAACTAGTTACTTATGTTGAAGGTGATCTTTCCTTATCGTTTGTCCGTGGTGTCTTGGCGTTATTTTACTGTCTATATAAAATAAAAGATTTTCACCATTCATATCTCCACGGTCTATATGGAGGTATGTTGGCTACCTGGTCGGGGTTAAGGGAACGGTTTGGTAAGGGTCTTGCCCTTGTTCAGCGTGTCACACCCCCAAAATCCACCTGCGGACAACACCCGCTTCGAGGGCGTGACTGACCAGGATCCAGCCACCAATTATACCGAATACTTAAGTTGATAACAAAAGTAATACTTACTATTCATAAGCTTAGCAAATATTAGGTTCAGAGTTTAAAGTTTTAAGTTCAAAACGGAAATAAGTAGCGGAAGCATAAGTAAGGTAGTTTAAAACAAAGTTCATGATCCAAAATAAGGTAACACCCAACACAAGGGTGAACAGACACTACACGTTCCCAAGCTGCAAGCTCCTTCGTCACTGGTTACCTGCAAAGCATGCAGTAAGGGGTCAACAATGATGCTGAGTGAGTTCACTAGTTGTCCAGTTTTAATTACCAAAAACTTTGTTTCACCGGTTAATTTATCCGTTTATACATGCCCTGGGGAGCTACCCCAAAAGTTAGCGACTAAACTGTTTTTCCAATACCGAAAACTAGGTAACCGTTGCGTATCCGCAGGATGCCCCGAGGTCAATGTTCTATCATCATTGACGGATTTCTGAGTACATTAGTTCACGACCGATCCCAAACCAGGGCACGGTGTGAGGCTGGTAAACACCTAAATAGCGCTATCAACTAATACCCCGTTCGCCTAACCCGGCGACTAATCGGTATTTGTAGTAGGGACTTGAGTGATAGAGTCTCGTTTAGTGCCGTTAGTTGCAATCCGTATAAACAGTAATTAACCAAAAAGGTTTCCCAATACCAGGGAAGGAAAAGTAAGTTGTGTTCCCAATAACTAGGGAAGGTATGTAAATGGTATCCCCTTTTACCAGGGGATAGGGTTGTTTTAGTCTCGTGTCCCAAACCACCGGGACGCATGCTTTTAAGTTGTGAACTCACCTTGGGTTGCTCGGTAGGTTTAGGTTACTTGTCAATCACGTTGGTCACCACGTCCTAACATGGTTACCGGCATGGGTCAGGTTCGGTGTACAAGCATTCACGTAAAAACACATATAGGCACGTAACATACATACAGGTAAACAGTCATTGGGTTATTGGGCCGGCCTAAACAATTAAACAGCCAACAGCAACACATAATCCAGTCAACAGATAGCCCAAGTTAACACAGAATGGCCCAATAACCAAAATGGACAGCCCAGTCGCAACTAGCTGGTCTCGAGTCGCAACCAGGTGGTCTCGGCTTGTCATGCTGTGGCTGCGAGTCGCAACCGTGGTCTCGAGTTGTCACGTTTTGGTTGCGAGTCGCAATGGCGTGGTCTCGAGTCGCAATCTCGTGGTTTCGACTTGTCATGTTATGGTTGCGAGTCGCAACTGCGTGGTCTCGAGTCGGAAAGCCGTGGTTGCGAGTCGGAAACTGTCATTTTCATGTACACGTGATGATGCAGATGCATCAGTCCATTTTGTACCAAGAATTCAGGCCCAAATCCGGAAATAACCAATAAGATTTCTACAAACACTTTTCCTCATTTGACCCTTAAACCATATAGATCAAACTTTGCCATTTTAAATCTTCAAACCCTCTTCAACTAGTTCATCAAGTGTTCATAGTTTCTAGGGTTTTTATATCTAACATAACCATACATTAATGAACCGAAATCACATATTTATAACAAGGTCATGATGCACAAACAAGAAAACATACATTATATAAACGAAATCTTATGTTAAACATCATCATTTTGCAAGAACCAAAGAAGCATAGTTTGGTTAGCCATACCCAATCTTAGACTACTATTTTCTAGTCATTCTAAATATGTCACAAGTATTCACATATAAATGGTTTTCACATATAGTTTACTTCACAAATCACCCTAGAATCATGCATATTGTTTCTAACCAAACACACTCTTGTTCATATACACAACATAAGTCCTATGCATATAATGATGACTAACCGGTTGAGAAAGGAGAAGAATGAGCCGAAAATAAAGGAAGAAGCCGAGGAGATGAAGTGTCCGAGTTTCTTGTCTGGGATCCAAGCTTGAACCGAGAAGAGAAGGAGAGATGGTTTGTTGTTTGAGGGTTTTCTTAGTTGAGAGAAAATAGGAGGAGTGTGTGTTGGTGTGTTGTGCCAAATGAAAGAAATGAGGGAAAGGTTGGATATATATACAAGGGGTGTTTCGGGTTGGGCTTGGGGTTTCGGCCCAAACCGGTTTCGGCTCAACGGCCCACTCGAGACCGAGTGGCCCACTCGCAACCGCCCGGTTGCGAGTCATGGTCTCGGGTCGTGGTTTCGGCTCTTATATATATATATATATAATACATACATACATCACATATCATGCACAAAGGTCACGTTTTCATTTAATAATATTTATATACACAAAATATTACAAGGTGATCGTTCGGAAAAACCTCGAGTGTCACATTATCCCCAAGTTTTAAGAACTTTCGTCCCGAAAGTTGAAGCAGCCACTGCCAAGCTAGCGTGTTTTAACGGGGTGTCACATCATCCCCCCGTTAGTTTGGAATTTCGTCCCGAAATTCGGTTGTAGCTTCAGTGCTGGGGTTTTCGTTTGGGAATAACTGGGGATACTTGGACTTCATCTGGTCCTCCCGCTCCCAGGTAAACTCTGGGCCGCGCCGTGAGTTCCAACGAACTCGCACAAGGGGTATCTGGCTACGTTTGAGGGTTTTGATCTCTCGATCCGTGATCTCAATCGGTTCCTCAGTAAAGTGTAGCTGTTCATCAATCGTCAGTTCCTTAAAAGGAATTACAAGTGTTTCATCCGACAAACACTTCTTCAGGTTAGATACGTGAAAAACGTTGTGCACTGCACTCAGCTCTGCAGGCAGGTTCAATCTATAAGCTACCTTACCGATTTTCTCGGTAATTTCGAATGGTCCAACATACCGTGGATTCAGCTTGCCCCGTTTACCGAAACGGACCACACCCTTCCAGGGTGAGACTTTGAGTAGAACCCGGTCCCCGACCTGGAATTCTAACGGTTTCCTACGCTTGTCAGCGTAGCTTTTCTGACGGTCACGAGCTGCCGCCATGCGTTGCCTGATCTGTGAAATCTTTTCCGTTGTATCTACCACTAGTTCTGGGCCTGTGAGTTGACTATCACCGACTTCCGCCCAGCAGAGAGGTGATCGGCATTTACGACCGTACAATGCCTCAAAAGGTGCCGCCTGAATACTAGTGTGATAGCTGTTGTTGTAGGAGAATTCCACCAGCGGTAGATGTTTCTCCCAGTTCTTGCCAAAATCGATCACACATGCTCTAAGCATGTCTTCCAGGGTTTGGATGGTGCGTTCAGACTGCCCATCCGTTTGTGGGTGGTAAGCGGTGCTCATGTCCAAACGTGAGCCAAAGGATTTGTGCATAGCTTGCCACAACTCGGAAGTAAAACGAGCGTCTCGGTCGGAAATAATAGAAGTTGGCACCCCGTGCCTGGAGACTACTTCCTTCAAATAGATTTCTGCTAAGGTAGAAAACTTGTCTGTTTCCTTAATGGCCAGAAAGTGTGCAGACTTAGTCAATCGATCTACTATTACCCAAATAGTATCATTCCCGCGTTGAGATCTAGGTAATCCTGTGACAAAATCCATGGAAATTTGTTCCCATTTCCATTTCGGGATTTCGGGTTGCTGTAGTAGGCCTGCTGGTTTCTGATACTCGATCTTGACTCTCGCGCAGGTCAAACATTTGCCAACATAGGCTGCTATGTGGGCTTTCATGCCAGGCCACCAGTAAGTGGTTTTTAAGTCGTGGTACATCTTATCTGCACCAGGATGTACTGAATAACGGGACTTATGGGCTTCGTCCATCACAAGCTCTCGTAGATCTCCGTAGAGTGGGACCCAAATGCGCCCTGCCACATAGTAGGCGCCGTCTTCTTTCTGTTCTAGTTGCTGTCTCGATCCTCGCAGGGACTCAGCCCTGACGTTTTCCGGTTTCAGAGCTTCAATCTGAGCGTTTCGAATCTGGGTAGGGAGACTAGACTGGATGGTAAGTTGTAATGCTCGCACGCGCTTTGGTACAGTGTCTTTCCGGCTGAGGGCGTCTGCCACAACATTGGCCTTGCCCGGATGATACTTAATGGCGCATTCATAATCATTCAGAAGTTCGACCCATCGGCGTTGTCGCATGTTTAATTCCTTTTGCTTGAAGATATGCTCGAGGCTCCTGTGATCGGTGTAAATGGTGCACTTGGTACCGTACAGGTAATGTCTCCATATCTTAAGCGCAAATATCACCGCTCCCAGTTCCAAATCATGCGTTGTGTAGTTTCTTTCGTGTGTCTTGAGTTGTCGAGATGCGTAGGCAATAACTTTCTCGCGTTGCATCAACACGCAACCGAGTCCATGAATAGACGCATCGCAGTACACCACAAAGTCGTCCGTTCCTTCAGGTAACGAGAGAATAGGAGCACTGCAGAGGTTATCCTTAAGCCTCTGAAAAGCAGATTCCTGTGCTTCTTTCCACTTGTAGGTGACGCCTTTCTGAGTGAGCGTAGTGAGGGGTTGTGCAATCTTTGAGAATCCCTGAATAAATCTGCGGTAGTAACCTGCCAATCCCAAGAATTGGCGAACTTCAGTGGGAGTCTTAGGGGTAGGCCAATTCTTTATAGAGTCGATCTTAGCTGGGTCGACGTGGATTCCATCCTTGTTAACCACGTGCCCAAGGAAATGGACTTCTCGTAGCCAGAAGTCGCATTTCGAGAACTTGGCGTACAGTTGCTCATTGCGAAGGAGTTCGAGGATAAGGCGTAGGTGCTGTTCATGCTCTTCCTGACTCTTCGAGTAGATCAAGATGTCGTCTATAAACACGATCACGAACTTGTCGAGGTAGGGTTTGCATACCCGGTTCATGAGATCCATGAACACTGCAGGGGCGTTGGTCATTCCAAAGGGCATAACGAGGAATTCATAATGACCATAACGAGTTCTGAATGCAGTCTTGGAAATATCTTCATTACGGACCCTCAACTGATGGTAGCCTGATCGCAGGTCAATCTTAGAATAGTAGCTCGATCCTTGCAATTGATCGAATAGGTCGTCGATTCGAGGGAGAGGGTAACGATTCTTGATGGTGACCTTGTTCAACTCACGATAATCAATGCACATCCGGAACGTGCCATCCTTCTTCTTAACAAAGAGTACCGGTGCTCCCCAGGGTGATGAACTAGGACGGATAAATCCTTTATCCAAAAGTTCCTGTAGTTGAGTAGAGAGTTCCTTCAATTCTGCGGGGGCTAGACGGTAAGGCGCACGAGCTATAGGCGCTGCTCCGGGAGCTAGCTCGATTTGGAATTCGACCTGACGATGGGGAGGGAGTCCAGGTAATTCCTCAGGAAATACCTCGGGGTAGTCACGCACTACTGGAAAGTCTTCAATCCTCTTTTCCTTTTCCTGCGTGTTGGTAACAAGTGCTAAGATAGCGGTGTGCCCTTTTCGTAAACACTTCTGGGCCTTCAAGAATGAGATAACGCCGGAGATTTCTCCACTTTTGCCACCTTGTACAATGAGGGGTTTGCCAGAACGGCGAGGAATACGAACTGCTTTCTCTTGACATAGGATCTCAGCGCGATGCTTGGATAACCAATCCATACCAATAACGACGTCGAAGCTTCCAAGAGTAACAGGGAAAAGGTCGATACTAAATGTCTGACCAGACAATTCTAGTTTGCAGCCCTTGACAACATGTGAGGCCTCGATGTTTCTACCATTAGCTAATTCGACGATATGAGGAGAACTTAGTAACGAAAGCGGACGCTTAAGCTTCTTACTAATACGTAGGGATACATAACTAGCATCGGCACCGGAATCAAATAACACAGAAACATAACGATCATCGAGTAGGAACTTACCCGCCACGACATTGGGGTCATTCCTTGCTTCACCAGCTCCAATCACGAAAGCCCTTCCTCTAGCACCATTCCCAGCATTGTTGTTCTGATTGTTGTTCCCAGCTCCCTGATTATTGTTGCGATTCTGATTTAGTTCAGGGCAATCCTTCTTAAAGTGCCCCTCAGCTCCACACTTAAAACATGCCCGGTTGTTTCCCTGCTGTTGTTGCTGTTGGGGTTGCTATTGATTCTGTCTAGCTGGGAACTGACTTCTACAATCCTTGGCTTCGTGCCCCATCTTGTGGCATCGCTGACACTGGCCCTTGTTACATGCCCCATTGTGGTGCTTGTTACACTTGTTGCACTTAGGGTAGCTTCCCCGGTAGCCACCCTGTTGCTGAATGCCTTTGTTGTTGTCAGTTTTCCTTTGCTGTGCTGGGGCCTGAGTGGGGTTAGCATCCTTGCTTTGACTTCCTTCCCACTTACGCTTGCTGTCACTAGAAGTTCCGACAGTAGCATTGATCCTTTTGGGCAACCTGCCCTCCTCTACGGCCTGGTCAGTGAGTTTGTGAGCGAGTCGAACGATCGGCTGAATGGTAGTGTGGTTGGCTGAAGTTACATGGCTTCGAATTTCTGGAGCCAAACCCTTGATGTACAGTTCGATTCTTCGATACATAGGTCGAGACATGTTTGGACAAAGAGCAGCATAATCGTTGGACAGCTTGGTGTAAGTTTCAATCTCTGACCCAACCATCTTGAGCTCATAGTACTCGTTCTCAAGCTTGTGGATGTCATCCCGATGACAGTATTCATCTTTGATCATATCCTTGAAATCCTCCCACGCAGTAGCATTTGCAGTTTCCAATCCAAACATCTGAATCTGCGCCTTCCACCAAGAAAGCGCACTCCCTTCAAGCGTAGCAGTAGCAAATTTCACCCAATTTGCAGTGGGACACTCGCAAACAGCAAAAACAGCTTCAATTTTCTCAATCCAATGCAGAAGACCTATGGCACCCTCAGTGCCGTTGAAAGGGAGAGGCTTGCAATCCATGAAAGTTTTGAAAGTACACACTGGTGGTTGCGCAGGAGCATGCTGACCTGTTCGTGAGAAGCGAAGCGTATAGGTTTAGAGGCGAAAAGTCGATGTGGCGGTAGGATCTAAACATCCTAAAACAACGAGCTTACCTATAGGGTGAGCTGCGAAAGCTGCAGCCACGGTGTTGAGCAGGTTAGTGAACTGAGCCTGCGTCATGTTAATGTTTCCTCTTCCGCGTCCACTCATTGTCTTCATAACCAGAAAACACAGTATGAGTGCGATGTCGTAATGCAGCGAGAATGAGATAGAAGAGAGAGAGGTGTATCTATCTAGTTTAGGCACACTAATATGTATAGCATAACAGGAAACATAAAGCAAACAAGTAAACACTAGTCCGAGCTATGAGGTCAAAAGTGTCGAGCCTTGCACTTGGAGTGTAGTGTCGTTGCGAGTCACGGGTTATAGTCTGGTTTTCTCCAAAAAGATTTTCCCCTTTTTTAAAAAAAACCAAGTTCACTATAACCAATGGCTCTGATACCAGTCTGTCACACCCCCAAAATCCACCTGCGGACAACACCCGCTTCGAGGGCGTGACTGACCAGGATCCAGCCACCAATTATACCGAATACTTAAGTTGATAACAAAAGTAATACTTACTATTCATAAGCTTAGCAAATATTAGGTTCAGAGTTTAAAGTTTTAAGTTCAAAACGGAAATAAGTAGCGGAAGCATAAGTAAGGTAGTTTAAAACAAAGTTCATGATCCAAAATAAGGTAACACCCAACACAAGGGTGAACAGACACTACACGTTCCCAAGCTGCAAGCTCCTTCGTCACTGGTTACCTGCAAAGCATGCAGTAAGGGGTCAACAATGATGCTGAGTGAGTTCACTAGTTGTCCAGTTTTAATTACCAAAAACTTTGTTTCACCGGTTAATTTATCCGTTTATACATGCCCTGGGGAGCTACCCCAAAAGTTAGCGACTAAACTGTTTTTCCAATACCGAAAACTAGGTAACCGTTGCGTATCCGCAGGATGCCCCGAGGTCAATGTTCTATCATCATTGACGGATTTCTGAGTACATTAGTTCACGACCGATCCCAAACCAGGGCACGGTGTGAGGCTGGTAAACACCTAAATAGCGCTATCAACTAATACCCCGTTCGCCTAACCCGACGACTAATCGGTATTTGTAGTAGGGACTTGAGTGATAGAGTCTCGTTTAGTGCCGTTAGTTGCAATCCGTATAAACAGTAATTAACCAAAAAGGTTTCCCAATACCAGGGAAGGAAAAGTAAGTTGTGTTCCCAATAACTAGGGAAGGTATGTAAATGGTATCCCCTTTTACCAGGGGATAGGGTTGTTTTAGTCTCGTGTCCCAAACCACCGGGACGCATGCTTTTAAGTTGTGAACTCACCTTGGGTTGCTCGGTAGGTTTAGGTTACTTGTCAATCACGTTGGTCACCACGTCCTAACATGGTTACCGGCATGGGTCAGGTTCGGTGTACAAGCATTCACGTAAAAACACATATAGGCACGTAACATACATACAGGTAAACAGTCATTGGGTTATTGGGCCGGCCTAAACAATTAAACAGCCAACAGCAACACATAATCCAGTCAACAGATAGCCCAAGTTAACACAGAATGGCCCAATAACCAAAATGGACAGCCCAGTCGCAACTAGCTGGTCTCGAGTCGCAACCAGGTGGTCTCGGCTTGTCATGCTGTGGCTGCGAGTCGCAACCGTGGTCTCGAGTTGTCACGTTTTGGTTGCGAGTCGCAATGGCGTGGTCTCGAGTCGCAATCTCGTGGTTTCGACTTGTCATGTTATGGTTGCGAGTCGCAACTGCGTGGTCTCGAGTCGGAAAGCCGTGGTTGCGAGTCGGAAACTGTCATTTTCATGTACACGTGATGATGCAGATGCATCAGTCCATTTTGTACCAAGAATTCAGGCCCAAATCCGGAAATAACCAATAAGATTTCTACAAACACTTTTCCTCATTTGACCCTTAAACCATATAGATCAAACTTTGCCATTTTAAATCTTCAAACCTTCTTCAACTAGTTCATCAAGTGTTCATAGTTTCTAGGGTTTTTATATCTAACATAACCATACATTAATGAACCGAAATCACATATTTATAACAAGGTCATGATGCACAAACAAGAAAACATACATTATATAAACGAAATCTTATGTTAAACATCATCATTTTGCAAGAACCAAAGAAGCATAGTTTGGTTAGCCATACCCAATCTTAGACTACTATTTTCTAGTCATTCTAAATATGTCACAAGTATTCACATATAAATGGTTTTCACATATAGTTTACTTCACAAATCACCCTAGAATCATGCATATTGTTTCTAACCAAACACACTCTTGTTCATATACACAACATAAGTCCTATGCATATAATGATGACTAACCGGTTGAGAAAGGAGAAGAATGAGCCGAAAATAAAGGAAGAAGCCGAGGAGATGAAGTGTCCGAGTTTCTTGTCCGGGATCCAAGCTTGAACCGAGAAGAGAAGGAGAGATGGTTTGTTGTTTGAGGGTTTTCTTAGTTGAGAGAAAATAGGAGGAGTGTGTGTTGGTGTGTTGTGCCAAATGAAAGAAATGAGGGAAAGGTTGGATATATATACAAGGGGTGTTTCGGGTTGGGCTTGGGGTTTCGGCCCAAACCGGTTTCGGCTCAACGGCCCACTCGAGACCGAGTGGCCCACTCGCAACCGCCCGGTTGCGAGTCATGGTCTCGGGTCGTGGTTTCGGCTCTTATATATATATATAATACATACATACATCACATATCATGCACAAAGGTCACGTTTTCATTTAATAATATTTATATACACAAAATATTACAAGGTGATCGTTCGGAAAAACCTCGAGTGTCACACAGCGTTTAGAGGTCCTGCTTGGGACCTGGGTCAAATTTAGTAGGATCTCCTTCAATGCCCATAGGTATTGGATGGCGGGGATCCAAACTCTTTGACCCCCTCATAAGTTAACTACTATTAATACTATAACCCGGCTATTTAGGACTGTATCCCTGCTGACTCAGACTACTTAGCCGAGGGTAACGTCACCGCCGAAAGCGGGGCCTACCACAATTTGCATTAATAACTTAATTCATTATCTTTCAATAATCCGACCCTTTAGGATTGTATCCTTGCTGACTCAAACTACTGGGTTGAGGGTAACGTCGCCTTCAAAAGAGGGGCCTACTACAATAACTAAGATAATCTCTTAAAAAGGTGCAAAAGTGCAAAAATAATCAAAGGTTATACTAACACACGTGTCGGATCCAAGTGATTCATCTTGTCTATCTGTTTTTTATTTTATTTTATTTTTCAGCATTTAGTTAGTTTTTATTTTTCTTAGTTTAAAACATTTTTCTCACTTTTTGATTTGATTAGACGTTGAGGATAAACCGGTATTAAAAGCTCTTGTGTCCTTGGACGACCTCGGTATCTTACAAACACTATACTACGTCCACGATGGGTACACTTGCCCATATGTGTGTTTAGTGTTAGTGAATATCGTGTTTTATAAATTTAAAACTTGGCTAAAAGTGTAAAAAGGGGCTTAAATATACATCAAAATTATATACACACCGACACACATCAAGTTTTTGGCGCCGTTGCCGGGGACACAAGGATTTTAAGAAAGCTTAAAATCGACGGCCTAATCAGTTTTTCAAAACCTTTTTAAAACGCGCGCACATTTTTCTGCATTTTAGTTTAGTTTGCATTTACAGTAGCCTGAACACGGGGCCGTGCTCGCTGAACACGCCCCCGTGCTGCATATTTTTAGTTAGATACCCAGATACAGAGTCTGAACACGGGGCCGTGCTCACTGAACACGCCCCCGTGCTCAACGTGACCAGTAACTTTAATTAAAACGCCCAGATACAGACCCTGAACACGGGGCCGTGTTCACTCAACACGGGGCCGTGTCCAGCTTCTGTTTCCGTCTTATTTTTGTTTTCTGGTCCCGAGACTCAGTTGTGGTCTGTTGAGTGATTCTTATGGATCAATACTCAAGAGGTTACAACTACACCTATGATAAGGATGATTATAGGGGTAATTATTGCACTAATTGTCGTAACGCACGCTCGGTTCAATATAATAACTCATATCAACCATCCAATTCATACAACTACTATGAGGAGCCCAGGTACGAGCCATCAACTTCATACACATCCTATGAAGACCAAAGGTATGAACCTCCTCCCTCATACTCATATTTTGATGAACCAAGGTATGAGCCTTCATACTCATACTTTGAAGACTCAAGATATGAGCCACCACCTTCATATACTTATTATGAGGAACCATGGCGTGAACAACCCACCTCATATGAGTACTATGAAGAACAAAGTTTCGACCCTTATCCATCATATACTTATAATGAAGAACAATGGTGTAAACCATCTACTTCATATGAGAATTATGAGGAGCCAAGGATCGAACAACCGGATTCAAGCTTTGAGGATCCAAATTCTTTTTCTCTCACCGAAGTGACCAATAGGATATTAGAACACATTAAAACTATCGAACGTTACATGAAATAATCTCGCGCAAGGGAAGAGGAATCCCGCGCAAGAGAAGAATTAAAAAATGATAATAACGTAGAGATAGTTGAAAATGTAAAAATGGAAGAACAAGAAAGTGAAAAACCGACACATGAGTTAAACAACGGAAAATGTGAGGTCGATAACGCTAAAATTCAAGAAGAGTCTAATTTTGAAGAAATTAATCTCTTGTCACCTACTTTCGAACATCATTGTTTAGTAACCCCTCATGCTAAGTTTTTAAAAGAGTTAAACACTAGTGCTAAAATCAAAGAAATAGTGAGTGTTAAGTTAACTAATGATCAAACCTCGCTAATAAAAGAAGATCCTTTTGAAATTAACATTACACCGGTTCCATGTTTCTTTCAAAATTCCTTTATTAGTAATATCACCATTGATAAAGATCTTTGTGTTAACATAATGCCTAACTACATTTTTGAAAAATCAAGTATTAGTGATTTTACTCCACTTCAAATTCCCATTTTTCTATCCGATCGAAAAGTAATGAAATCACTCGGTGTAGTTGAAGATGTTTTGGTTCAAACAAATCAAATGGTAATCCCAACCGACTTTGTCATCCTTGATGACGCTCCTCTAGTCTTGGGAAAATCTTTTGTAAAAACTCATGAAGCTTTGAAAAACCGGAAGTACAACAATCTACCTCTTCAATTAGGGGCATTCAAAAGGAGCATAGATCTTGAGCGTTCAATGAAGTATCCTTTTGGCAATAATGACCCCCTAATTGAAGATGAAGCTGAACCACCCGATACAACTAACGAAGAAGACCACTTTGTCGAAGAAGAGATAGCCATAGAACAAACCTTTAAGGTTCTTAATCTAGATGAGCCACAAAATAAGGTGTCTTCTAAAGACCCACCCATTGAGCACAAAGAACTTCCTAAAGGTTTGGAATATGCTTTTCTAGGCAAAGATGGTAGTTTACCTGTAATTATTTCATCGAAATTAAGTAACGTAGAAAAAGAGAAATTAATTAGCCTGCTTAAAAAACACAAAAACGCGATCGCTTGGAAGCTTGTAGATATTAAAGGAATAAGCCCTTCCATGTGCACACACAAAATTTTAATGAATAATGACTACAAAACGGTAATTCAACCACAACGAAGAGTGAACCCCAATGTTCAAGAAGTGATTAAGAATGAAGTCATCAAACTACTTGACGCAGGACTAATCTACCCTATCTCCGATAGCCCGTGGGTAAGTCCCGTTCAAGTAGTCCCAAAGAAAGGAGGTATGACGGTAATAACTAATGAGAAAAATGAATTAATACCAACGAGAACCGTCACAGGGTGGAGAGTTTGTATAGATTATAGGCGATTAAATGAAGCAACAAGGAAAGACCACTTTCCTTTACCCTTCATTGATCAAATGTTAGAAAGATTATCCGGTCATAAATTTTATTGTTTCTTAGATGGTTTTTCAGGTTACTTTCAAATACCGATAGCACCGGAAGACCAAGAGAAAACAACTTTCATATGTCCCTACGGAACTTTCGCATATCGACGCATGCCATTCGGTCTATGTAATGCGCCTGCAACATTCCAACGTTGTATGGTCGCCATTTTCCATGATATGATCGAAAAGACAATGGAAGTCTTCATGGATGACTTTTCCATCTTTGGAGACTCATATGACCAATGCCTCGATAATCTTGAATGAATGCTATCCCGATGTGAGGAAACTAACCTCGCCCTTAACTGGGAAAAATGCCATTTCATGGTAACAGAGGGAATAGTACTCGGTCACAAAATCTCAAGCGAAGGAATGGAAGTTGATCGAGCAAAAATAGAGACTATTTCTCGATTACCTCCTCCATCCTCCGTACGAGCAATCAGAAGTTTCCTAGGACATGCCGGATTTTATAGAAGGTTTATCAAAGACTTTTGAAAAATCTCAAGGCCTCTAACAAAATTACTTGAAAAAGATGCACCCTTCATCTTTGACAAGGAATGCAATCAAGCATTTCTAACCCTCAAGGAAATGCTAGTCAATGCACCTATCATGATAGCGCCAGATTGGAAACTTCCTTTCGAAATCATGTGTGATGCAAGTGACTTTGCTGTTGGAGCAGTCTTGGGACAAAGGAAAGAAAAGCATTTCCACCCAATTTATTATGCTAGTAAAACTCTTAATGATGCACAAGAAAATTATACAACTACAGAAAAAGAATTACTAGCAGTGGTATTTGCTTTTGATAAATTTCGTTCTTATCTTGTTCTTTCTAAAACAGTAGTCTATACAGACCATGCAGCCATCAGGTACCTCTTCAAGAAACAAGACGCAAAACCCCGTTTGATCAGATGGATTCTACTCCTCCAAGAATTCGACATCGAAATCAAGGACAAAAGAGGAGCAGAAAACACTGCTGCAGATCATCTCTCACGCTTAGAAGACCCAGCTTTGGAGACAACCAGAGACGAGCAAATCAACGAGAAATTTCCCACGGAATCCTTGGAAATGATGGAGAGTAGACAAGAGCCATGGTATGCCGACTACGCTAATTTCCTAGCTAGCGGTATAGTCACCAAAGGATGGCCACATCATCAAAGAAAGAAATTCTTTGCTGATGTAAAGCATTACTTTTGGGAAGACCCCTATCTTTTCAAAATGTGTGCCGACCAGCTCATCCGAAGGTGGGTCCATGGTAACGAAGCACGAAGAATTCTCCGTCATTATCATGAAGGTCCATACGGAGGACATCATGGTGCTGCAAGTACCGCACGAAAGGTATTTGATTCTGGATTTTACTGGCCAACCATTTACAAGGATGCACAAAACCTTGTAAAGACATGTGATGCCTGCCAGAGATCAGGTAATATTTCTTCCAAAAACGAAATGCCTCAAAATGGCATTCTCGTCTGTGAAATCTTTGATGTGTGGGGACTCGATTTCATGGGACCGTTCCCACCTTCAAAGGGAAACAAATATATACTTGTGGCAGTCGATTACTTGTCTAAATGGGCGGAGGCCGAGGCTCTTCCAACAAATGATGGAAGAGTAGTGGTAAAATTTTTGAAAAAACTGTTCTCTCGCTTCGGGACACCAAATGCTTTAATAAGTGATAGAGGTACCCATTTTTGCAATCATCAACTCGGAAAAATATTAACAAGGTATGGGGTCTATCACCGGGTCTCAACAGCATATCACCCTCAAACAAATGGGCAAGCCGAAGTGACTAATCGAGGTTTAAAACGAATACTTGAAAAAACCGTAGGAATAAATAAAAAAAGAATGGGCCGACAAGTTAGACGACGCTTTATGGGCTTTTCGAACTGCCTATAAAACCACTATAGGCACAACCCCATATAAACTCGTCTATGGAAAAAGTTGTCACTTGCCAGTAGAAATAGCTCACAAGGCCTACTGGGCAATAAAAAACGTAAACTTAGATTTAGAAAATGCAGGTAAAAATCGATTTTGTCAAATAAATGAATTAGACGAGCTAAGGAATTATGCATATTCTAACTCCGAAATTTATAAAGAAAGAATGAAAAATTTACACGATAAATATATTAAATCTAATGAATTTCGGGTTGGAGATCAAGTTCTATTGTTTAATTTACGACTTCAATTATTTCCTGGTAAGCTAAAATCTAGGTGGTCAGGACCTTTTTCCGTCACCCATGTTTTTCCACACGGTGCAGTAGAAATTAAAACTCGAAATGGGATACCATTTAAAGTCAATGGCCAACGGCTAAAACTCTACAGAGGATCCATTGAGGATGAGGAAGAGGAGATCTCACTTCAAACGGTTAACGAATAAACTCATACCCGACATGTTACAGGTAAGTGTACGTTTCAAAACCGGTAAGTCTTCTAGCCATTTTCGGAAATAACGGGCATGCACACGAGCACATCATAAAAAAAAAAATTCAAAAACTTTGCCCGGCACGGGGCCGTGTCCGCTGGACACGGGGCCGTGTCGAGGCAACTGTCGGGATAAAACCCTCTTTTCCTATCAGTTACATCATTCCACACGCCCCGTATAGCCGAAAACGCTCTGGTTTGAGGCGATTTTCTGCAGTTTTCCAACGTTACCACCGAGTTTAACAAAGTCAAGGTATGATTCTATCATCTCTAGTAGTTAGATTAGTTACTTGCATGTAGTTAAAACATCAAAAATTGGGGAAAAATCTAAGGTTCTTCATGTTCATCCGGATCGAACTCAAAATTTTTGATGAAATCTGTTAGTAGTAGTTTAGATTAGTATAGTAGGAAGTAAATAAACATGTATTGTTGAAAGATTCGTTCGATTTCCAACTAAAACCCCAAACCCTTGTTCTTGAACCGAAAAACACGAAATTGAAAGGGTAAACGGTTTGTTTTGGGAAAAACGACACTTAGGGTTTCATTTTCGGGGGAAACCGCTACTATTGGGCTAAAAATTTTCAGGTTTTCGAAACCGAGACGAAAAATGAAATTTTTGGGTTACAGACGCCTGGACACGGGGTCGTGTCCGCTGAACACGGGGCCGTGTCCAGCCCACTGTTTGCAGTTTCACTCCGATTTTCCTTGTTTCGTACTAACTTTTGATGTATTCTTTCAGATGTCGAAATTCACGAGGTTTAACGCAAGTGAACTGGACGCTAGGGCACGGTACGAGGTACTACAAACAAGACCGGAGGAGTACCCTAGGCGGGCGTGTACCGACTTGCTAACCATGGTGAATCAACTTGACCGATTCAACAACATTGTGAGAGGTCCACTGGCTGTTGCATTGAACACCCGGCTTCGGTCGGTGCATCAATGCACGATGGAGTTCTACAGCACCTTCATTTTCAACTCGAGATGTGACCCGTTTGACCATGATGCGGTCACATTCCGATGTGGAGGGACCACGTTCACAACTTCCATGGCACAGTTTGGAGCTATCATAGGGCTATATAGTGAAGAGGAATCGGGGAATGAAGAGAATACTGGGGGATTACAAGACTTGGATGCAACTGAACGTCAAGCCGCATGGGCTCAAATAGGTGAAGGAATCTACAACCCGAGCAGCACCAAAAGCACCAAACTGAGGGACCCGCTTTACCGCTACATTCACAGGCTCCTCACCTACTCGCTGAACCAGCGTCACGACAGTAGTGGCGTTGTAGGGTTGAAAGATTTGGTTGTCCTTCACTGCATCCACAACCAGAAGCCTCTCGATGTTCCTTATCTCTTGTTACGGAACATGCACCTAAATCGCCTTGCTCACGCTCCTACACCTATCTTCTTCGGGGGATGGGTGTACCGTCTCTTCAAGCATTTCACGAATATCCCAAGGTCCTTTGAAAGGAGTCCATGGTCGGGACGAGTTGACTACCACATTTGCCGAGCCATGAACTTACTTTATGAGGCGGAAGACGGGACGGTGAGCTTTCAAAGGACACAAGGCTATGCATGGAACCCGCAGGAGGCTCTAGTTCTTCATGCACCACCTCCCCATTTTCAGTACCCACCCCAGGGCGATCCGGGTCAATCCTCCTCTCAAGGAGGCGGTTTTCCTAACTTTCAAAGTTTACATGATCTTTTGCAGGAAAACCTCATGTGCACCAGGAACACCTACAATCTCGCCAACAACACATACCACCGGGTTGGAGCTATCGAGCGCAACATTAACGATATACAAGATGATATCGGTAGCATCCGGGAGTACATGGCGAGGCATGGGGGTGGAGGTGATGGTAGTGATGAAGACATGGAGTAGGAGGCTTGGAGGAACGAGGGGCAGGTTGGTGATGAGCCCACAGGTTTAAGTACCCTTCTCTATCGAACAATTTACGGCCTGCGTGCCGCTTGTTGAACAATTTACTTTCTTTAACTATTTCTTTTATCTTTGTTTTATTTTTACATTATGCTTGGATGATACTTGACGATGGTAATTTAGGATGGTTTATGTTTGTTTGGTTTGGTATTGAGTGATTAGACAGGTACAATGCAAGGGTTAGAGTGCATTAGCACTTGCAGCCCCGAAATGGAGAAACCGGGAGACAAAACCTGTTTTTCAGGCTCACAGACTGTCCACACGGGGACGTGTCCAGCCGACACGCTCCCGTGTTCATCTCCCAGACCTGCTGTTTGGTTACTGACCTGCAACTTTTTGCCAGACACGAGGCCGTGTTCACCCAACACGCCCCCGTGTTCATCTTCTGTAAGTTCTCGGTACTGGCAGTTCACCACGGGGCCGTGTCCAATGGACACGGGGCCGTGTCCAGACTGCCAGTAACAAAAATCTTTGCTTTTTAAACCACTTTTACACATTCTAATCAACCAAAAACCTTATTTTTGGACACATTGAGGACAATGTGTAATTTAAGTGTGGGGGGGATGCTAAAACCTTGAATTTTGCAAATCCTAAACACAAGCCTTACACAAAACTCTATTGGAACCGCTAAACACCCCAAATTTTTTCAAAAACTTTTTCATTTTTTATTTTTATTTACTTGTCTTAGTTTAAGTTGGGAATAACAAGTTCTAAAAAGGTTATATTTTTACAAGTTTACAACCGATAGCGTCATGATAACAAAGAACCAACATAAGAAAATTATGAAACGGCATAACAAGTTTAGTTAAAAATTCGATTATATATACTTGATCACATAAAAAACCCATTCCCACAAAAGTGAGTTTTGAGCCTTTATTGAGCATAAAAATACACATATTTAGACTAATTGCTCATTTTTCGTTTCTTGTATGAATAGCCGCTTGGTTCTTACAAATATAGAACTTGCCACAACAATACATTCCCGGTCCTTACCAACTTAAACCCAAGTAAGTAAATGATGGAGGCATTAGGACTAACCATTTTTCTTTCAAAACCATTATTTTTCATCTTTTTTACCACCTACCCAAAATCCCCCTAGATAGCCCCTTTGAGCCTAAACCTTTCATTTCATTACCCCAAAACCCTTTTTACCCACCAAAAACCCTTTTTATTTTTCACCCTTTATTTTAGTAACAAGCTCGGTTCTTCGTAAACTCGCCTTTTTATGTGAAGAAAAAAAAAACAACAATGATGAAGTCAAAAACAAACAAAAGCTATATAAAAGCTTGTTTGGAGAAATACTTCAAAATAAAAAGTCGCTAAAGACAAGGTATTTTACGAAAACCGACGCTTTTTACGATTTTTCGCCCTTTTTACTAACCACTAACACAAACCACCCACCTTTAACCCAAGCCTAACCCTTCACCCCAAAAGTCCTCTTGATATTTACAAAGGTAAAAAGTTAAAAAGGAGGAGGATTGATTGCTTGGCAAGCCTATGGAAGGCGTAAGTTCCATGCCGCTCTCGAGTGATTCACTAAAAAAATACACCTTCGGCCGAGTGTTGAGTGATCCCCCGTGAGGTATGTGAACTTGTATATAAATGGAATTTTAATAAGGCATGCTATGCCCAAATAAGTAATTTATCTTATGAAACGTTCAAAATAAATCATAACGAATAAGATTGTAAATAAATAAAAATAAAACTTACAAAGACCTTGGATTCCCGACACTCTAGGATAAGCTAAAAACTTTCTCTTCTACCTATTCCATTTGGGAGTGTAAGCCACATTTAAAGAGTTTTGCTTGAGGACAAGCAAAAGTTCAAGTGTGGGGGTATTTGATGTGTGTAAAATGCAACATATAAATCACATCAATTAAGGCATAAAACTAACCCTTTTTAAGTACTAATGTTGGAAAAAGAGTGTTTTTGTCTTCCTTTTGTATTTTCAGGATGAAATGAGCTCAAAATCACAAAAGAAGCAAAAAGACAACTAATTCTAGCATAAATACAAGAAAAGGAACAAAAGTAGACTGCCCGGACCCTCAACGGCACCTCCCAAGGCAAAGAAGAGAAAACAGAGACTGAACACACCCCGTGTCCAGCGAACACGGGGGCGTGCCCAGGAAGCAGCAGAAAAGACAAACCAGTAGAAGCTTCCATTGCCCACCACGGGGCCGTGTCCAGCGGGCACGGGGGCGTGGTGAAAGTACAGCAGGCGCATTAATTGTAATTGCGAATTACAATTAATGAAGAGAGAGAATGTCAGACGGGCACGGGGGCGTGTCCAGCGGACACGGGGCCGTGCCCAGCCTTCTGTTCAGCCTATAAATAGGGGTGCTTGGCTTCATTCCATTTCATCCCTTGGCACACCACCTCTCTCACACTTCATCCACCACCCACCACCACCATAACACCATCATCCACAACCATCATCCATTGTCCATCGTAGAGTGTGTGAGTCGTCTCGGGATCCAAGATTGATCGTAAGAGTTCTTGACAATCAAGGCCATGTTTGCCTAAGTCTCTTACATCACTTGGTGAAGACAAGTGTTTAGTATAATACTTTTTATTTTTAATCTTTTGCACTTTTTATTTGGTTTTGTATTAATGACTTTAATAACTAGTTACTTATGTTGAAGGTGATCTTTCCTTATCGTTTGTCCGTGGTGTCTTGGCGTTATTTTACTGTCTATATAAAATAAAAGATTTTCACCATTCATATCTCCACGGTCTATATGGAGGTATGTTGGCTACCTGGTCGGGGGTTAAGGGAACGGTTTGGTAAGGGTCTTGCCCTTGTTCAGCGTTTAGAGGTCCTGCTTGGGACCTGGGTCAAATTTAGTAGGATCTCCTTCAATGCCCATAGGTATTGGATGGCGGGGATCCAAACTCTTTGACCCCCTCATAAGTTAACTACTATTAATACTATAATCCGGCTATTTAGGACTGTATCCCTGCTGACTCAGACTACTTAGCCGAGGGTAACGTCACCGCCGAAAGCGGGGCCTACCACAATTTGCATTAATAACTTAATTCATTATCTTTCAATAATCCGACCCTTTAGGATTGTATCCTTGCTGACTCAAACTACTGGGTTGAGGGTAACGTCGCCTTCAAAAGAGGGGCCTACTACAATAACTAAGATAATCTCTTAAACAAGTGCAAAAGTGCAAAAATAATCAAAGGTTATACTAACACACGTGTCGGATCCAAGTGATTCATCTTGTCTATCTGTTTTTTATTTTATTTTATTTTTCAGCATTTAGTTAGTTTTTATTTTTCTTAGTTTAAAACATTTTTCTCACTTTTTGATTTGATTAGACGTTGAGGATAAACCGGTATTAAAAGCTCTTGTGTCCTTGGACGACCTCGGTATCTTACCAACACTATACTACGTCCACGATGGGTACACTTGCCCATATGTGTGTTTAGTGTTAGTGAATATCGTGTTTTATAAATTTAAAACTTGGCTAAAAGTGTAAAAAGGGGCTTAAATATACATCAAAATTATATACACACCGACACACATCAGGATCTCGTCCGCATCTCTTCCTTAGGCACCTTCCTTCACGCTCCAATACCGAGGAGTTTTCCTTGGAGTAGTTTCGTTCCTTGATGTGGAGTTAGTTGTGGCTCTTCCGTAGCAACCATTTGCGGAAGCTATGGTTATGTCCGCAGTGACTCATGAGTGTCTGCGGTTTTGCATTACCATATTCGCTCGAAACAGGTGTGTTGCTCGGATGTGGCTCTTGAAGGTTCAGGAGTCAGGGTTGCTGATGTGCGCGCGCGTACATTCCCTTCCTTCTTCTTGTTAAAGAAGGTGTTTATGCACCCTCTGTGGTTGTGAACCGGACAGGAGGGATTTGAAGCTTGAAGAGAATGAAGGCAATGCGGTTTACCTGTTTCTGAGATGCGGTTCAGTCCAAAGAACAACGCTGGTTCTGAGTATCTGATTCACCTGAACGGGCTCGTGTGTGTCATTTCCGCATATTCCACGTGTGCTCGTGGGTAGTGCGGACAAGTATTATACCCCCTTATAGTGTGGAGATGTATATTTTTGCCTATTTTTAGGGGTATGTAAAAAAAACGACATGCGGTATGGGTTATGGTGCGGTACCAGAGAAACCGCATGCCGCTTGTAATTGGATAAGGTAGTCGCTTTTTGTTGCATACGTGGCTGATCTCACGTGTGAGTTGGTGGAAGTTGGTGAGACCATTCTGGCATGTGCTGAAATGAAAGGACATTTGCACTGCCTGAGGCATTAAATGCACTGTAGCAAGGAGTGTAAAGGTTTCCTATGTCAGGCGCGTGAGCGGCCACGCGCGCGTGATAAATGTCAGCGGAAACGGCGCTTGACACGTGGTGTCGCGTAATTCGTTCTTTTTGAACGTGATGATTCGTTTTCTCCCTCCGCATTAATTGCGATGGGTATATAAGGGGAAACCGTTCGTGGTTTCCCCTCACTTGTTCGAAATTTCAAAAATTTGCCGGTGAGAGAACATTTCTTTGTCTTCTCCGACGATATTTCTTGAACTTCCGGTGAAGTTGAGTTGAGTTTTTCCACTCACTTTCTTCCGTTTCTTCGATATTTCTGATGGCTGAACCATCAAGTCCACATAATGTGGAAGGTGAAAACCCGGAGCCTTCATCGCCGTTGGTGGCAGAGGAAGAAGGGGGGAGCCGCCGGTGGTGGTTTACCGGTGCTAAAGTGGACCAGGAAGTCCTTTAATCGTCTGATTCTTGACGTCCAAATGCCCCCAGAATATGGGGCCCTTTACCCATCGGAGGGTGACACTGGTGCCGATGCTCCGGCCGGTTATGTTACCATGTGGGCAGACTTTTTTGGTGACTGTAATCTCCGGTTACCTTTGACTGTTTTTGTTGTTGAGGTTTTGGAGTGGTACAAGATCCACATTTCTCAACTGAGTCTGTTGGGTATGATCCGGATTCGAAATTTTGAATCAACCTTTCGTGCTCTTGGCATAGAGCCTTCTGTTGGAGATTTCCGACGGTTTTATCAAATGACGGTATCCTTGGGGTTATTTTCATTCCGTCAACGAGATGGTAGTCCTAAACTGATGACTCCTCCCAAGGGTATGACGAAGTGGAAAATGAAGTTCTTTTACATCAAGGCTGCTGCAGTTGTTGCGAATATGACGTTTCGGAACGTGACCGAGACGATTATAACAGAGACCATTGCGGTCCCTAGTGTAAAGACGATGGAGTGGTTTCCGCAGTTGCAGACCATTGTGTGGGTGAAGCTGAGCAACACACAGTTGTGGGTGTTGCGCATGATGCTGACAAGGAGGAACAAGAAGTCAAAGCCCGTGGTGCGGGAGAAAAGTGGTGGTACGTACTTTTCATTTGTTTAACTTTCTTATCCCCGTATGCGTTACTGACTTGTGCGTTTGCTATCAAAGGATGCTCCCTTATGGAGGATGTTTGCCCCGGATTTCGGGGGTCAGGTTGAAACAGTTGTTTGTGCGGATGACGAGGATGAGTTTAATGTCATCATTCGAGATAACTTCCAGGTGCCTACTGAGGCCGCATTGGCAGTTGAGTTGCCGCGAGGCAAAGGTATATTTAGGAATCCTTTTTACTTGTGATAACAATAATGGTTTCACCGACTCACCTTTTGGATGGTTTCCATGCAGGTGATCTTGGGGCCTTAGGGGACCCTGACGCGAAGGGTGTGCCTAAAAGACAAGTGTTGAAAGGCGTGCGCTTTCGCCAGAAGAAAATACCAGAGGTCACTGTTGTGCCTCATCTGGTGCCGCAGGCGGCAGGTATCTCTCACTCTTCTTTCCGTAGATACAAGGATTATGTGATAGTATCTGATACCCTTGAGGGTTTGGGTACAGCTGCTGGTGGAAACGCTGCGGGTTCGCAGTCTGTTGTTGGGAAGAGGCAAATAGAGGAGACGGCCGCTGGTGCCGGTGGACCGAAACGTCGGAGGTTGCAGTCTAAGAGGACTGGTCCGACACCAAAGAAACCTGCGGTTACTGTTGCTAAGTGTTGTATAGATTGTCTCAAGTGTTATGTACAACTTGTGTTTTGATAGTTATTGACTTTGTTTTGCAGAGCTTCAAGATAAAGATTTCTCTATCTTTGATGCTCCGTCGTCACCCCCGCATACCACGGGTGCGGGTGCGGGTGTGTCTGAGGAACCTTCGGCGCCTTTTGTCAAGGTGGTGCCTGATTCAACCGTGCGAACGGAGGGTACTGCGGAGAAGGTCGCGACCCAGATATTCGATACCGTTGATTCGTCCAACAATCTGATCTCTCCCAATGAGGGTGATAATTTGGGTCTACGGTTTTCTGATTCTGGGAAACAAAAGTCTGATGCAGAGCCGCAAAAAACTGATGCTGGGCCGCAGAAGTCTTCTGCTGGTGAGAAGGGTACCGGTTCGTCTGCCGGTGGTGCGGGTTATGATGGGCCTCCAATGCAGCCTGGGGAGTCTGAATTGGAGTATTATTACCGCACCTATACCCAGGGTCGAAGTACTGTTTATCACCGACCCCCCTGGACTGTTATGCAGGGGGATGATATTTCCAACGATCCCTCTGCGTGCAAGGAGATTCTGGGTGGTCTGGGCACCCCTTTTGAAGTTGAACGTGCCCGTTCTGCACCCCGTGAGTTGCGCATCAACCAACTTTCTACCATGCTAGTAGAAGTTCCATAGTGGCGAACGCCATTTTGGAAGACTACAAGGTGTTAGGCCGCAGGGAGGAGGAAGCTGCTCGCTTGCGGGCCGAAGCGGAAGAGTTGGTCAAGGCTGCTCGTGCGGGTGCGGAGCAGCTTGAGAAGGACAGAGCTGCTTTTGAGAAGCAGAAACAGACCTCGGAGTGGGCTGCCACTGCTCAGCTGAAACAGGTTCGTACTCTTGCCAAACTCCTTTCTGATGAACGCAAGAGTTGGAACGAAAAGTTTTCCAATGTGCGCAAGAAGTGGAATGAATCTTGGGCTAAGAAGAATGACAATCTGTTTCGTGCTCGTCAGGAGTTGACGAATGCCAAGGCAGCGAACGTTGCCTTGGGCAAAGAGAAGGTTGCAGCTGAGGTGATTGCGGTTAAAGCGCAGCAGGCGGAGGCCGGGGCCGTAAAGGCGCTTGAAGAGGCCAAGGAAGCGGGGGCTCGTGCTGCAAAGGCCCTTGAGGAGGCCAAAGAGAGGGAGGGCCGCTCTTCTAAGGCTCTTGAAGAGGCGAATGCTGAGCGCATCCGTTTGGATAAAGTTGTTGCCAGCCTTCAGGTATGATTCGTTACCTCTGTTGTATATTTCTCTGCTTTTTGAGAATGTTTACTGAGTAAACTGTTTTCTGCTCTTTGACAGGCTGAAGTTCAGGCCCGGGAGGTTGCGGTTACGGACCTTACAGCCCGCGCGACTGTTGCGGAAGAGCGGGCTAACACTGCTGTTGAGGCCAGAGATGCTCTGACCTCTTCGTTTAACCAGCTTGAGGCTGACCGTGAGTGGATGCGGGTTCACGGCATTGAACGAGTAAGTACTCCGTATATGTGTGCTTACTTGGATTAGCATGTGAGTCTTATCATCTTTTTATTGTAGATTGTTCAGGCTATCATGGATGCACCTAAAACCGCAGCTGGTTTGGACTTGGTCAAGGAACGTGCCCGCGATGCCGGTTTTAAAGCTGGTTATAACCGCTGCATTGCTCATATGAACATCATGTCTGTAGGCGGTGTTATCGAAGAGCGATCCGGGTTTCGTGACGTGGACACCGAAGGTCGCCTGAACGCGGCTGTAGCCTCTTTTTATGATACGTCCCTCTCTTGTGTGGAGGAGTTGGACGAATGTTTAGAGGCTGCGGATTACGTTGACCGATTGCGGATGCTGTACGCGGATGCAGACGAGGAAAATCCCGCTGGTAGCGGCCAAGATGGCGCGGGTATCAGTGGTACAAAATAGGGTTTAGGTTGGCTAGTGTGCCCCCTTTTTTGCTTTCCTTTTGTAAATGTGGGAAACTCTTATGTAAATCCATTGAGCATCGCGTGGGTGCTTGAATTTTTTGAATATAAAGTTTGTTGTTCAATTTGTACAAGTGTGTTTAATTCTTGCATGTTTGAACGTATATATGCGGAACTCTACCCATTTGTGAACGGGGTCAAGTATACTCCATATCTTTGTCGTATGAGTACGCGTTAATTCCATTGTTTACCCCGTTAGGGTTTTAGAATCGTGTAAGCTTTGTAAAAACTTGTATATCCGGAACTCTACCCATTTGTGAATGGGGTCAAGTATACTCCATACCTTTGTCGTATGAGTATGCGTCAATTCCATTGTTTACCTTTTTGGGTTTAGGAATTGTGTAAGGTTTGTAAAAAGATGTCTATCCGGCCGGATAGATACTTAATATTTTGCCTTTTTTCTGGCCTATTACAATATTTGTGTGTGGTTGGCACTTTGTGTGGGTATCGCGAATGACGATTTTGCCAATTTGTTTTTGCGGATACCGCAAAGTGGAACACGCATTTGTAATAGTAGTAACAAACAATATTGCATTGAATTGCTCGTTTATTTAATTGCAAATGGCCTGCGGCCCGATGGGTTACATGAAAATGTAAAAACATGGCTTACATGTAACAGCGTCTAAGCTGTTGTGCATTCCATATACGTGCGATAGGTTCGCCTTCTAATGTTTGCAACTTGTACGCGCCTTTTCCCAAGACCTCGTTGATGAGGTAGGGTCCTTCCCACTTGGGGGCAAGTTTTCCTGGGCGTTCAGCATTAGATGCTTCGTTGTCACGGAGGACGTAGTCCCCCGGGTTGAAAGTACAAACGCGGACGCGCGAGTTGTAGTACTTTTCCAGTTTGGATTTGTACTTAGCCTTATTGATGGCAGCGTTTTCGCGCCTCTCCTCCAAGAGGTCTAAGTCAATCCTGCGTTCCCTACTGTTGTCTATTTTTTCAATAGCCAGCATTCTGGGAGAAGGGATGCCTACTTCCGCGGGGATCACCGCTTCTGAACCATAGACTAAGCTGAAGGGTGTTTCCCCATTGCTCGTTTTTGGGCTTGTGCGGTGAGCCCATAGGATACTTGGGAGTTCATCGACCCAGCCACGCCTGGCTGTTCCCAACCTTGCTTTGATGCCCTCGACTAGACTTTTGTTGATACTCTCAACTTGGCCGTTTCCTTGCGGATGTGCCACGGATGAGAATATATGTTCAATGTGTAGTTCTTCTAGCCATTTTTGAAATTCGTCAGCAGCAAAGTTGGTGCCATTATCGGTAACGATGCACATTGGTAGGCGGAAACGGCAGATGATGTGTTCCCATATGAATTTTCTTGTTATCATAGCAGTGGTTGAGGCGAGCGGTTTTGCCTCTACCCATTTTGTGAAGTAATCAACCGCTACTATGATAAATTTGACTGCACCTGGTGCGTCAGGAAAAGGTCCCACAACGTCGATTGCCCATTTCTGGAAGGGCCATGCGGTGGTGACTGGGACCAGGTTGTTTTTGGGGCGCAAAGTTTTTGGAGCATGTCGTTGATAGTTAATACATTTGCGCAGCTCTTTGACGGCGTCCAGGTGCATGCCGGGCCAGTAATACCCAGCATTCATGATTTTGGCCACTACCATGCGTGGTCCTGCGTGTATGCCGCACATACCCTCGTGTATCTCTCTGATGAGGTATGTGGCATCCTGGGGGTTGACGCATCGTAGTAGTGGCCCTAGGTACGATTTGCGATATAAGATACCGTCTCCCATTTGATAATGGCACGCTTTGTATTGTAGCTTGCGTGCCTCCGATTTGCTTTCGGGAGTCACACCTGATTGCAAATATGCAATAATTGGTGTCATCCACGACGTTGTCCCGTATTGGATGACGTTGACCTGGCGCAGGGGTACTGAAGGATTTTGTAGAATTTCGATACGTATTTCCTTTGCCAGGTGTTGGAAGCTGGTGGATGCAAGTTTGGAGAGTGCATCTGCGGATTTGTTTTCACTCCTGTTAATATGTCGGATATTAAACGAAGTGAACTTTGATGTTAGCTGCAGGGCTTGTTCGAGGTAGAGGATCATGATATCCCCCTTTGCGGCATAGTCGCCGCGTATCTGTCCTGCAACTAACAAAGAGTCGACGTGTGCTTCCAGATGCTGCACGCCGAGTTTGACTGCTAAACGTAGTCCTGCCAGTAGGGCTTCATATTCGGCCTCGTTATTTGTGCTTTTGAAATCGAGGCGGATAGCATATGTAAGTTCTTGGCCATCAGGGCTGACGAGTCGCAGACCTGCGCCCGCACCTTCCTCGTTGGAGGCACCATCGGTAAATAGTGCCCAAGTTTCTGAGGAAGATGGCGGTGGTACAGGGTTTTGTGCTTCTTCGCATTCTTGGATGCGATTCACCGGTACTTCGGCGGCGAAATCAGCTAAGATTTGGCCTTTTATCGCGGGGCGCGGTTTGTAGTTCAGCGTGTGCGCGCCCAGCTCTATTGCCCATTTTGCTAATCTCCCAGAAATGTCAGGTTTGGATAGGATCGGGCCGATCCTGTAATTGGTTAGCACCGTGATGACATGGTTCGCGAAGTAGCGTCGCAACCGTCTTGATGCGTGCACTAGTGCTAATACCAATTTTTCCATTATTGAGTACCTTGTTTCTGGGTCGTTGAGCATCTTGCTGATGTAATAGATGGGTGTTTGAACCCCCTCCCGCTCCACTATCAATACCGCACCTACCGCGTTGTCCGCGGCAGATAGGTATAATATGAGTGGCTCATCCTTGCGTGGTGCGGTTAAGGTTGGGAGTTGTATCAAACACTCCTTCATTTCCCGGAAGGCGTTTTCAGCCTCTGCGGTCCACTGGAATTGTTCTTTCTTTAAACAGTTCCGCAGGGTCTTGATGAAAGGATAAGACTTAGCTGCATGGTTGGTTAAGAATCTGTTGAGTGCTGCTAGCCTGCCGGCCAGTCGTTGCATATCTTTCATCGTTGAAGGCGACGGCATGCGCTCGATCGCCGGAACTTTCTCCGGGTTTACCTTGAATCCATCTTTAGTCACGATGAATCCAAGGAACTTGCCTTCTTCCATTCCAAACGAGCATTTCCCTGGATTAAGCTTTATGTTAACGCTTCGCAGAGTCTGGAATGTTCTGTCAATGTCTGTGAGCATGGTATCTTCTTCCATGCTCATGACGACTAGGTCGTCCATGTAGATTTCGACACTTTTGCTTATTTGCCCGCGGAAAAGTGTCATTCATCAGTTTTTGATAGGTTGCGCCCGCGTTGCGCAACCCAAACGACATTTTTGTATAACAGTAATTCCCGGTGGGAGTGCGGAATGCCGTTTTGTCTTCATCCTCGATCGCCATTTGTACCTGGTGGTACCCTTTGTAGCAATCGAGGAAACACTTCCATCTGAATGGTGCGAGATTATCGACTTTTTTGTCAATTTCTAGAAGCGCGTAACAATCCTTGGGGTAGGCTTTGTTAAGGTCTTTGTAATCGACGCACATGCGCCAGCCCCCGAATGGTTTTTCTACCATGACCGGGTTGGATAACCAAGTCTGGTATTTTACTTCCCGCAGGATGCCTGCGGAGAGCAGTTCTTCGACCTGCTCTTGCATCGCCTGATTTTTAGCGGACCCAAGGTGGCGTTGGCCTTGGATCACCGGCTTGATACCTGGTGAGGTATTCAAGTGATGTTGCGCGATATCACGTGGGACCCCTGTCATGTCTGCGGGTGTCCACGCGAAAATGTCTTGGTTCCTGAAGAGAAGTTGCTTCAGGTGCGCTTTGGTGGTTGGGGACAAGGCATGACCCAATGTAACCTTTTGTTCTGGGTATCTCGCGTTGAGAACCCATTTTTCTGGTTGGTTGTTGGGGGTGGGCCTTGTGACCTTGGTCGGACGTAGTTCGTCCGACATCATGACGTCTTTTCGAGCGTAGATTATCGCGACCCCCGATTCGGTTGGGAAACCGACAGCAGAGTGGGGGACGGATGTAATCATATTGAAATCTCCTTGGGATTCTCTCCCAAGGAGTACGTCATATCTGGAGGTGTGAGGTAAAACCATGAAGTTTACCTCTTCTGTTCTTGTGTGTCTTCCGCTGGTAAGACGCACAGGAAAAGTGATCTGGCCTAGGGGAAAGACAGTTTCCCCTGCGAACCTGGCCAATGGGTAATCTACGGCTTGCAACCGGTCTTTGTCCTCCTGGTCAAACTGGTTGAAGCATTGTTCGTAAATTATGTCAGAAGTACTGCCTGGGTCGATAAACAGACGCTCGGTGCAGTAGTGTGCCAGTTGGCCTGTGATAACGACGGCGCGCCTATCGCGCGGTCCGCCTCGGACTTTTGGAAAGACGACTTGCTCGTCTTTCCAGTCATTGTCCGGCCTTCTCGCCGCTTTGTGCGGCCTACCTTTACCTCCGTTGATCATGTGGGTTGAGGCCACATACATGGTCCTCTTCCCTGAGGAGGTGCCTTCGCCATGAGGGGTGATGCGCTTGGTGGGTTTTTGTCCACCTGGCAGAAGGTGTTGCAGTTTCCCCTCTTTTAAGGCCCGCTCAATCTCCAGCCGGAGACTGATGCAGTTGTTTGTAGCATGGCCCGAGTCCTTGTGATACTCACAATAGAGAGAGAGAGAGATCTTGGTTTTTCTTGGACTTCATTGGTTGGGCCGGTCGCAAGAATTGTGCGTCCGTAAGAAGGACTTCGCTTGGCGACACAGTGATCTTGGTCCAGTTTCGGTCCCGAGAATCTTTCTTTGGTGCCCGGTTGTCTCGTTGAGGACTGCGTTTCCTCGGGTCAAACGGGTTGGTCCGCGGGACGTACGGTTTGGAAATATCGCTATTCCCTACGTCCCGGTTGCGTTTATTGTTACGCTTGGACCCTTGGTTGGAAGTTTCGGCCTGGTGCTCCGCCTTTGCCATTTGCGGTTCGAGGGACCGCTGTGTCTGGGCATATGTCTTGACTGCGGCCATGACATCTTCCCATTTTTTAGGCAAACCTTCTTTGCCAGAGATGGTCATAACCATCTGCTTATCCTTCACGGCCTTGATGAAATGGTTCCGTGCCATTTGATCTGCCACGTCGCCTATCTCTAGGCATTCTTTATTGTATCGGACAACGAATGCTTCCAGGGATTCGTTGTCTCTGCGCCAGATATTCATGACGTCCAACGAGTCACGCGCGTGACGTCGTTGCTGGCTGAAATGAGCGAGGAACTTTGCATGAAAGTCCTCGAATGAGGCCATTGATCCCACTGGCAAAGAATCGAACCAAGCCCTGGCCAGACCCGTAAGGGTCTGGGGGAAAAAATTGCACCAAGTGGGTTCATCCCACTGGCCATTGCACCCTGCGCCTATGAAAATGTTCATGTGGTCGTCCGGGTCGGATGAACCACTGTATTTCCCAACGTTGAATGGGAACTTTGTTGTGGTGACATGGGCGTGGGCTATTCGCGGGGCGAATTTGGAGTTTTCGGCCGCAGCTTTCGGCCTATAGGGCTGGTTCTCAGGGCGTTTTGCAGCCCTGAGGTATGTGTTGCGTGGATGAGTGGGAGGTATATAGTTGCGTCCTCACGGTCTGCTGCCAGTGTCGTGTGAATCCGCGTAATATGTATGATCGTCCGGGTCGGTACGATCATACCCTTCAGTATATGGTTGCGGGCCCAAGCGGCTCTGAATTCCAGAGCCATGTCGGGATGCGGACCGTCGCCTGTCCTCGTTGTAAGGACCTAGGCGGGTATGCACTGGTCCCCTGGTACGGGACTCGTACGAGGAATCGTCCTCGTTTATTGTGCGGACCTCACAGTAAGATGATCCGCGGTCTTCACGTCTGCTTCTCGAAGCTGGACGTGAATGTACCCTGCCTTCGTATTGTAGGATACGATCGGCAGAGGTGTGCGGTGCTGGGGTCGGCCCAGCTTGTATTTGCGCTTCCACAAAAGCGCGGTTGTATGTTGCGGCCAGCAGGGTGGCCTGCTGGTCATACCAGGTGTGGGGGTCCATGTTCGGGGGGATCACAGATGCGTATTGTGATAAGTCGTGTCCGAACGTTAGGGATGGACCCCTTTGCGTTAATGTGCCGATATGGCCCGGATTTGGGTCCGGTGGGGCAGTCCCCGCATTTCCTGTGTTGGTGGGGAGTAGATTATCCCCGGTAGTATTGTTTTGGTGATCAGTCATGATTTTGAGAGAGGAAAAAGGATGATCGAAAAAGTGCTAAGAGTAGCGGTGGGCGCCAATGATGAAACAATGGTTAACCGGGCAGGGTTAACTCACTGGTCTCGTCAAGAAGTGTTAATCCCTTCCTCTCGAGGATCGCTGGCTGGATCACCGGTGGGTTGATCTCCTGCACAAGGAAACAAACCGTGACTCGTAACAAGGAGGATGGGGTGGGGGGTGCTCCTTGTTACCACTCTCCGGCGTGAGAATCAGTAATTTGCTTGAGAAGCAAAGTAAGATAGTAGTAGTAGTGAGAGAGTTGTGAAGAGATACCTCAAACCTGGTTTGGGGTTGGTATTTATAGCCGAGGAGTGAAGGAGGAGGATGAGGACAGACTGACGACGTGCTGCACCTTTGCAGGTGTGTCAGGCTTGTCGAGTGTGGAGGTTACGCCACGTCAGTCTGTTGCTCACGTAGTCCTGACAGATGACTGTCATTGGCGCTACTTGCACTGGTGTGTCAGTCCCACTTGTTGGGCGTATAGGATGCGGTGCGAGCCGCATCGCTGCCTGCGGTAACATCTGATGTTATCGCGTCTCTTGCTTGTGATCAAGAAATACGCGAGATGCGGTGCTGGCCGCATCGTCGCTTGTGGTGACTGTTGCTGTTATCCAGCTTCCTTGTATTGATAGAAGTGTTCACTGGATGCGGTGCTAGGCCGCATCGCTGTGAATACTTCCGTTTTCATACACCAGATGTGATGCTATGCCGCATCACTCTACCGTTCTAATATTCCAGGTAAGTCCTCCATCACTGGACCGATTGGATTCAACCATTGTGTCGATGCGTTCCCGCACGGACATAAGTAGGTTGTCTAGCTAGTGGGGGTTTTGATAAGGGTAATGGTCACTCGCGGTCGATGCTGACGCGAGATCTGGGACCATACCCCGGTGGGCGCCAATGATGAAACAATGGTTAACCGGGCAGGGTTAACTCACTGGTCTCGTCAAGAAGGGTTAATCCCTTCCTCTCGAGGATTGCTGGCTGGATCACCGGTGGGTTGATCTCCTGCACAAGGAAATAAACCGTGACTCGTAACAAGGAGGATGGGGTGGGGGGTGCTCCTTGTTACCATTCTCCGGCGTGAGAATCAGTAATTTGCTTGAGAAACAAAGTAAGATAGTAGTAGTAGTGAGAGAGTTGTGAAGAGATACCTCAAACCTGGTTTGGGGTTGGTATTTATAGCCGAGGAGTGAAGGAGGAGGATGAGGACAGACTGACGACGTGCTGCACCTTTGCAGGTGTGTCAGGCTTGTCGAGTGTGGAGGTTACGCCACGTCAGTCTGTTGCTTACGTAGTCTTGACAGATGACTATCATTGGCGCTACTTGCACTGGTGTGTCAGTCCCACTTGTTGGGCGTATAGGATGCGGTGCGAGCCGCATCGCTGCCTGCGGTAACATCTGATGTTATCGCGTCTCTTGCTTGTGATCAAGAAATACGCAAGATGCGGTGCTGGCCGCATCGTCGCTTGTGGTGACTGTTGCTGTTATCCAGCTTCCTTGTATTGATAGAAGTGTTCACTGGATGCGATGCTAGGCCGCATCGCTGTGAATACTTCCGTTTTCATACACCAGATGTGATGCTATGCCGCATCACTCTACCGTTCTAATATTCCAGGTAAGTCCTCCATCACTGGACCGATTGGATTCAACCATTGTGTCGATGCGTTCCCGCACGGACATAAGTAGGTTGTCTAGCTAGTGGGGGTTTTGATAAGGGTAATGGTCACTCGCGGTCGATGCTGACGCGAGATCTGGGACCATACCCCGGTGGGCGCCAATGATGAAACAATGGTTAACCGGGCAGGGTTAACTCACTGGTCTCGTCAAGAAGGGTTAATCCCTTCCTCTCGAGGATCGCTGGCTGGATCACCGGTGGGTTGATCTCCTGCACAAGGAAACAAACCGTGACTCGTAACAAGGAGGATGGGGTGGGGGGTGCTCCTTGTTACCACTCTCCGGCGTGAGAATCAGTAATTTGCTTGAGAAGCAAAGTAAGATAGTAGTAGTAGTGAGAGAGTTGTGAAGAGATACCTCAAACCTGGTTTGGGGTTGGTATTTATAGCCGAGGAGTGAAGGAGGAGGATGAGGACAGACTGACGACGTGCTGCACCTTTGCAGGTGTGTCAGGCTTGTCGAGTGTGGAGGTTACGCCACGTCAGTCTGTTGCTTACGTAGTCTTGACAGATGACTATCATTGGCGCTACTTGCACTGGTGTGTCAGTCCCACTTGTTGGGCGTATAGGATGCGGTGCGAGCCGCATCGCTGCCTGCGGTAACATCTGATGTTATCGCGTCTCTTGCTTGTGATCAAGAAATACGCAAGATGCGGTGCTGGCCGCATCGTCGCTTGTGGTGACTGTTGCTGTTATCCAGTTTCCTTGTATTGATAGAAGTGTTCACTGGATGCGGTGCTAGGCCGCATCGCTGTGAATACTTTCGTTTTCATACACCAGATGTGATGCTATGCCGCATCACTATACCGTTCTAATATTCCAGGTAAGTCCTCCATCACTGGACCGATTGGATTCAATCATTGTGTCGATGCGTTCCCGCACGGACATAAGTAGGTTGTCTAGCTAGTGGGGGTTTTGATAAGGGTAATGGTCACTCGCGGTCGATGCTGACGCGAGATCTGGGACCATACCCCTTCAGATCTAGAAAATTATTATAGGGACAGCATTTCAAAAATTAAGTTCTAAAGGGATAACGAAATCGAAGAAACGTCAAATTTTTCCAAAATATAAATTACCGTCGGAGCGTCAAGGGGCAACGACGGTTACCCATTGTTACTAGTTGTTAGATATTATAACCCTTGCATTATTGGTATATAGTGTCCACTAGTTGTTAGATATTATAGTGTAATCGGAGATTAACTTGGTGACCAACTGGAATTATGATATACATTGAACAAGTTAGGAGGTGCGGAAGTACACGCTTGTTCGAGTTGTTATAAATCCAAGTCTTCCAGAGGTAGCGCCCCTGGGAGCAGAGGGGTTCCAAGGGGCAGCAACCCCTAGTTGGGGTCGATTTATATTTTGAAAAATGCCTTAGAAAAATAATTTTCTAGAAATTCGTTATAATTTTTGAGACAAAAAATAAAGGTAGTTTGAGGCAATTTAATTTAAAATTTGAATTATAACTGCCTAGAGGCGTTTATCTGCAAAACAATCCCCAAATTCGTATCTTCTTCTTTGGTGACATTACTGGTTCACTCACGAATTCTAAAACACAAATATTGTTGTTCAATTTCTTGAATCAGAGTTGTATGTAATTGAATTATTCAGGAGAACCATCGAAACAATTAGATCTGAGAGTGATTACACGTCTTTCTGGTTATTCGTGGTATACAAAATTCCCCAACACTGGGTATCATTGATTATATCGAATATGAAAACTGAGAGTTGTTCTTCATAACCTCGCACTAATTTGTGTTCTCCATGGGTACATGTGCACGCACACACATGACACATAGTTAAGAGCTCTGCTAAAAATAATTGTCTAAAAAAAGGAAAAAGAAAATTATAATGAAATGCTAGTGCGTTCATTTTCAACACTATGTCAAAGCGCATTTTCTTTAACGATGTGTTATTGCGTGTTTTATTACTCCTATAACTTCCTTGGATATATGGCGTCTCCTAGTGGCTTCATACATTTTTAGTAATAATTTCATTTTTAGCATAATCCCACTTTACACATATATTTATGGGTGGTTCTGGTACAAAGTGAGTTTTTTTCTAAATAGTGTAGGTTGCGATTAGAAGCGTCACATGTACGTTGATAATTCTATGATGTGGCGTATTTACGTTCATTTATGCACACAAAACACAACACACTTAATTATATGATATAACTATTTTATTATACCATTTATAACCATGTCATTATATCATATATTTGTGATGTTATAGTTATATGACACATTTAAAATCGTAAAACAACACAATTTTCGCATGGTCCAATATACTTTTCCAAAGAATGGGTCTTAAAAACATATATCAATATCATAAAGATAATAAAATTCTTTACATTATGGTATAATTTTACAAAAGTTTATTAATAAAGTATATAAAAGTTATCTGAGTTTAACAAAAAATAACTAAAATAATATTTTAATAAAAAGAATAGAAAAGTAAACACTGTAGTTGAGTAGCTTGCTTAAGCCCATGGCCGATCCTGAATTAAGGATGGTAAACGAGTCTGAACCTAGTGGGTAGTTTGATACGTAGAACATTGGGGACATGTGTGACATCTGTGCTTGTGATATCATTTTACAGACTCTGAACAATACAATATTAATAAAACAATGTGTTTTGATCCCAATGTTTGTCATTTATGTTTGGTTTTGTGCCCATGTTGATTTTTGATCGATTTTGAACTCTATATCGCTTTCTGGAGAGTTATACGCAAACTGGTGCGTAAACACGATCAGTTTAACGCGACAAACACTCCGGAACATCATCATAAACTTAACATACCTTAAATAACCTTTACATAACTTAGAAATAAGTTTTAAAGGCTTTGGTATGGCAAAAACAAGTTTATTCGCTCCCAGGGACTAATTGCGTCAACTTGCAAAAGTCTGCCGTTTCGTAAGGCAACGTACAGTCCGGAACTTGATCTTAAGTTAAACATACCATAAATAACCTAAACATGGCTTAGAAATAAGCTTTGATAGGTTTGGTGTGCGAAAACATGCCTATATGATCTTCCAGGGACTAAAAGTGTCAAAAACGGCGTAAGTTTGCATTTTCGCGCATATCTTACGTTCTGGACACATCTGGACATCCAAAATTTTTGTACACACTAAAATATTTTTATTTTAGTGATCGGCATGCAAAAATTCCATTCGTCGCTTAATTTGGTTCGTTTTTACGTCCGTTTGAGCTTCGTCGTAATTTAACGAACAACGCGACCGTACGCCCAAACGAGCGGACATCCGAGAATGTTCCAAGCATATTTTGAGTCCTCTATACTTTGTTGACCTTGTAGAGCCTTGAAAATGGCTTAACGGGGGTCAAAAAGGCCTGAAATGGACTCGATTGCATGCAGGGACCAAAGCTGCCATTTTTCAAACTGTTGCTGATCTGGGGAGCCCAGGCGGGCCGCGTAAGCCCTCTCCCATTTCATACGCGGGCCGCATCAGCATGCCCAGTTCCAGAAATTGATTTTTAGCAAACTGTTGCAACTTCAGGGGCTGTTTGTGCAATTTCTTGGAATGTTGAGCAAGTTTGTGTGATCACCAAGGCTTCTAATCAGCTTGTAACAAATGGATGGCCAGATTTCATTGCTTAATGGCTAATCAAAACACTTGTGATGATCTTGTTACTTCACAACAACTATAAATAGCCATCCATTTCTCCTCATTTCCTTGCTCATTCTCATTTTCTCTTCTTCACATCTGACTTGGGAGCTCTCTCAAGCATTGGGACTTTGTCTTCTTTGTTGAAAAGATAGCAAGGACCCTTAGTGAGCATTCTTTCATTCTTTTATTGGCTTTTTCCTTATGTAGTGCAGAAAGTCAAACGTTTGGCCAACAGTTTGACTTTCGGTTTTGACCATCAATTGTTCAAGTCAAAGTTCAATTGAACTTTGAAACGTGATTGTAATCACGATAGTTATAATCCTTCGCGATTATAGCCGCTGATTACCACGTTAGCTTGTTGTAGTGTCGAGTCAAAGTTTCGGTCAAAATGCGTTTTAGCACGCATTTTGCCTCGGAACTACTTTAGGGTATCAAAACACTTTGTTTTGATACCAAATCAGTAGGTTAGACATGTTTTGACATGTCTAACTCGACACTATTAGTTTGTGCTTGTTTAGGGTCGTAAGTTAAGCGGTCTAAACAACCGCTTACACTTCCGAACCCGACCCGTTTGGTCGATCTTTAGGATCCGACCAAGCTTAGTTAGTGATCATAGTTTCATAGGGAATAACCACTGAGGTTATAACCTTATGATCACATAGGATTGGTTAGTCATTTGCTAGTTAGCTTGTATGCCCATAGTAAATGACCAAAATGCCCTTTTGAAGCTAAAATCCGTATTTTGCCTATGTGAACATATTTTTGACAAGTAATCTGATTTAGTAACATGTCTAGGGATAATTGGGCATGTAAGACTTAACATAGCACATAGATTACCATCCGAACATAGTTTTACGCTAACGACGCCTTATAGTAACTTATGTTACCATAATGTGTCGAAACGGGTCAAAAGCACTTAGGTAGGCTTTCCAATCAGAATGTAGGGCCTATTAAATCACACCATATGAGTTCAACTACTCATTTGATTTATAGAACCTCATTCTATCCTATCTCCCGATTTAGGAGCCGATTTATTAACATAGTTACCTATACTAGGTGCCGGTTGATTCCGTGACCCTTGGAGCTTAAATTGGTCTTATTCACAAGACTAATTAGCAATCCCAAGTGAGTAAATAGTTCCCCTCTTTTACCGTTTTCAAATATTTTGGGGTGATACACATGTACATACATGTTACTTTTGTGCATTTCATGCTTTTATGACATAAACATGCCAATTTCACCTAGTACATATTTAGTACATGCTTTCACTATGTTTTGCTATGTATGTTAAGCATGTTTGCACATTGATTTGTTACACATTTGTTGCATATGTTTACTTAGCATATGGGACACATTGTTTTACATGACATTTCTGCTATGTATGTTTACTGAGCATGCTAGCACATTGTTTTTTTTACATGAACATTTCTACTAGGCATGTTTACTTAGCATTCCTAGTACATGGTTTTCACATGCTACATTGGTTATGACATTTGGTATGTTAAATCGGGACAATAATACATTCATTAACATTGATCACGCCGCTCGGACTTATGTAATGGTACCATAGGAATTGACAGCTCCCGTTTCCGACTTCCTAGGTTTGTTTGGAAGTTGGGAATGACAGAATCCGACTACATAACTTTAGATAAACCTTTAATTCGTTTAAGGGTTTGTCGCCACAGTCGCAAGGCTTGAATGTATGCGATTAACATTACTGCATAAATGTTTGTAATCATAAAGCATTGTTTTTCTGCAAAACATAACATTTAATTTAAACTTAGGTTTATTCAAAAACATTGTTTTGTACATTTTTACTATGGGGTTGAGTAACTTCTAGTTATTCACCATACATGACACAGTTTATACATTGACATCATCACATAGTTTAAGTAGATGATTTCCTACTTGCTATGCATTTCATTTGGTTATACATGAAACATTTCACACATGACATTGTACATGGTTTACACATACACATTTTTGACATGGAACAAGACATTTTGGTTGGTTATTGATAAGTGACTTATGTAACGGGGCTATGTGTTATATGATAAAAGCATGGTGGATACGCCGCTGGTACTTCCTATATATAAGTGCTTTTATCGTATTATACATCGTTGCGTTATATAAACCACTTGGACAAGACATGAAACATTTTATAGAAAAACATGACATTGTCTTACAAATTACACATTTTTATACAAACTCATTTTCACTTGGTTATTTATTTAACCATGCAGTGTTCATTCATTATCATTTGATTTTCATATCGATTTTCACATGATTTTACAAAGAAAAACATTTTACAAGATTCATGACATCATTTTATTTAAACAGTTCTTTCAAAAACAAATCATGAATCTACATAAACAAAACCTATGTATATCACAGGCATTTTTATGCTGACGTACCTATTTTTACATGTGTTTCAGGTGCTAATGCATAAGGGTGTTTGTGCTACACTTAGGCGGACTCGGGCCTTAGTGACTTAAAAGACAGTTATTATGTAGTTTATTTGAACTCAAGACAATGTAACTTTAATTTTAATAATACAAAACTTTATTTGCCATGGTTGTTGAAACAATAATTCTGTCGCTACTCACCTCCCCGGCGTTTCCGCCGCGGCTTTCGTTGTTTTACCGCGGCCGGGGTGTGACAGAAGAGTTGGTATCAGAGCCAATGGTTATAGGGAATTAGGTTATTAGCAATGCTTTGACCTAGACTATAACTTTTTAGGACCCTAACACAAGTTTACTTGTGTTTAGATCTTAAAACAATACACGTCACCTATCCTTAGGTGATTACCAAAACTTGAACACAATTTTCCAAAATGATTTCAAAATCAATCATCTATCTTTAGATGATTTCTTTTTGGCCGTGTGCCTTCCAAATTTTCAAAATCTCGTCAAAGTTTTGGGTCTAAATAATGTGAACACGTGCAAACTGGAAGAGTGAATCCCTGTTCCCTGAGTTTTCTGTCTAAGGCTAGAGTGTTCGTACAAATCCGCAGTATCGGACCAGTCACTCTTACCTGGGAACTCTTGGGGTGAGTGTTCACTTATAGGCGAGCATGTCTTCGCGATACATTATTATGACTCATTTACTTTGATTTGTCACTGTGTGTTGTTTGTTTGCTTTGTGGTAACAAACAAACGACCACATTCCTTGCTTTTTTGTCGATTTTATTGTTATCTCATTTTCATCACATCATCTCACTCGTTTTCTCTCATGTTTCCTCTTTTAGAATGCCTCCTCGACGTAATGTTCCTCAACCTGATGCCGAACTGGCAGCTATTATAGCACAGCAGATGGCTGCTATGCTACCTGGTCTCATAACTCAAATAAACCAAGCCACCAATAACAATGTTAATGCACCTGCTCCGTGCAACTTTAAACAGTTTAACTCGGCTAAACCGCTCAAGTTTAGTGGTACTGAAGGAGCAACAGGGCTCCTACAGTGGTTTAAGAGTCTTGAGAGCACATTTCGCCATGTTCAGTGTCCGAACAACCGTAAGGTCGAGTTGCTTCGAGTGTATTCCAGAGGAGGGCTCTTACCTGGTGGAATGGGGTAATGAGAGATAGAGGTGCTGATGTTGCTTTGGGTCAGACATGGGAGGAACTCAGGGCTCTCATGATGAGAGAATTTTGTCCTCGACACGAGCAGAAGGCACTCGAAGATGAGTTCAATGATCTGAAGCAAGTCAGTGGTGAACACCGGGCTTACACTGACAGATATGAGGAGTTAAGCTTGCTCTGTCCGACTATGGTCACGCCTTTGGATAAGGCTATTGAGAGGTACATAGACGGTTTGCCAGATCCTGTTCAGGATATTGTCACTGGCAGTCACCCTACTACCGTCCAACAGGCCATTGAGCTAGCTGCTACCCTTACTGAATCCCAAATCAAGAAGGGTAAACTCCACAAGAAAGGTGACAAAAAGCAGAATCAGTCTGATGGCGCCAAGGATAACAAGGGCAAGAAGGCTGCTGAGTCTTCGAAGAAATCGAGGAAGCGTAAGACTTCCAAGAATTTTGCTGTCACTACTCAGACCAATCAGGCTGCACAGAATCAGGCTGCACAACCTGCTGCCAAGAGGCAATATGCTGGTAATGCACCCCTGTGCAATAGATGTAACAGCCACCACCAGCCACATATGCAATGCCGTATCTGCACAAATTGTGGCAAGTCTGGTCATCTTGCGAATACCTGCCGTTTTGCTCCTAATCAGAATCAGGCAGCTCAAAACCCAGCAGTACAAAACCCTGCCCAGAATCCTGCACGACCTCACTTTTCGCCTGGTTCATGTTTCAACTATGGGGATCTGACCCACTACAGGAACAATTGCCCGAGGTTGGCAAACGCAAATTAGGCACCAGCTCGTGGGAGAGCTTTTAATCTAAATGCAAACGAGGTGCGTGCGGATAATGAAGTGGTGAATGGTACGTTCCTTGTTAACAACCATCCTGCTTCTGTTCTATTTGATTCGGGTGCCGATAAGAGTTTTGTGTCCTTAGCATTTGAGCCTTTGCTTGCAATGACTAGAACAAAACTAGGAAAGCCCTTGACAATAGAAGTAGCTAGTGGTGAACCCGTTGTACTCGACTCCGTTCTTTGAAATTGCCAGTTGAATCTCAATAACCATCTTTTCCCTATTGACCTCACACCGATGCAACTCGGGAGCTTCGATGTTATAGTAGGAATGGATTGGTTATCGAAGTACCATGCTGAGGTGGTATGTTTTGAAAAGTTGGTCCGTATACCGCTTTCGACTGATGAGATCTTAGAAGTTCATGGGGAGAAACCCGTCTGTGGTCTTAAGCTCATGTCTTGTACCCACGCCCGCAAATATCTACGCAAGAAGTATGTTGCTTTCTTAGTACATGTCGTAGAGGATAAAGGCAAGGGTAAGACAATCCAAGATATCCCTGTTGTTCGGGATTATCCAGAGGTATTTCCTGAAGAATTACCTGGTTTACCCCCTGTATGCCAAGTTGAGTTTCGCATCAATCTCGTACCTGGTGCAAATCCCATTGCTAAGTCACCTTATCGTCTTGCACCGTCTGAGATGCAAGAGTTATCTAAACAGCTTCAGGAGCTTTCTGACAAAGGATTCATCCGTCCAAGCTTTTCCCCTTGGGGCGCTCCTGTCCTATTTGTGAAAAAGAAAGATGCATCATTCAGGATGTGTATCGATTACCGTGAGCTTAACAAGCTTACCATCAAGAATCGATATCCCCTACCTCGCATTGATGATCTCTTTGACCAGCTACAGGGTGCTACTTGCTTTTCAAAGATTGATCTATGTTCTGGGTATCATCAACTTCGAGTTCTTAAAGAAGATATTCCCAAGACAGCTTTTCGTACGCGTTATGGTCATTATGAGTTTACTGTTATGTCTTTCGGTTTAACAAATGCTCATGCTGTTTTCATGGACTTGATGAATAGGGTTTGTAAACCTTATTTGGATAAGTTCATCATCGTCTTCATTGATGATATTTTGATCTATTCTAAGACTCGAGCTGATCATGAACAACATCTTCGTCTTACAATGGAGCTCCTAAAGAAAGAACATCTTTTCGCCAAATTCTCCAAGTGTGAATTCTGGCTTAAGGAAGTTCAATTTTTGGGACACATAGTCAACGAACAAGGTATACATGTAGATCCCGCCAAAATCAGTGCGATTAAGTATTGGGATACTCCTACTACTCCTACCGAGGTTCGTTCATTTCTTGGTCTAGCGGGTTATTACCGCCGTTTCATTGAAAACTTCTCCAAGATTGCGGTTCCTCTCACTGCTTTAACTCAGAAAAGCAAACCTTTTGAGTGGGGATCCAAACAGGAAGAAGCTTTCAAGACCTTGAAACAGAAACTCTGTGATGCACCTATTCTATCTTTGCCCGAGGGTAATGACGATTTTGTTGTGTACTGTGATGCATCCAACTTAGGCCTTGGCTGCGTTCTTATGCAAAGAAACAAAGTTATAGCCTACGCATCAAGACAGCTGAAAGTGCACCACAAGAACTACACCACTCATGATCTTGAGTTAGGTGCAGTAGTCTTTGCTCTCAAAATCTGGAGACACTACCTTTACGGTACAAAGTGTGTAGTGTTTACTGACCACAAAAGTCTCCAGCATATTTTTAATCAGAAAGAACTAAACATGAGGCAACGACGTTGGATTGAACTCCTAAACGACTACGATTGCGAAATTCGCTACCATCCTGGTAAGGCGAATGTCGTGGCTGATGCATTGAGTCGTAGGGAACGTGTCAAGCTTCACTGTGTTCAGGTTCAATCTGACATTCAATCTCGCATAATTCAAGCTCAACATACGTGTGTTGCACAAGACTTGATGGGTAAAGAATTACCGTGTCATACCAATCCTGAACTTGAACTGAGAGACTTTGGGATATTCTATTACATGGGCCGTTTATGGGTCCCAAGTATAGACAATCTTCGCACCTTGCTAATGGATGAAGCTCACAAGTCTCGTTATTCTATTCATCCTGGTGCAGACAAATGTATAAGGATCTTCGAACCCAGTACTGGTGGCCAGGTATGAAGAAAGACATTGCCTTATATGTTTCAAAATGCCTTACTTGTCTTAAGGTTAAGGCAGAACATCAACATCCCTCTGGATTATTGGAGCAACCAGAGATTCCGGTTTGGAAATGGGAAAACATTTCTATGGATCTCATTACCAAGTTACCGCGCACTAAGAAGGGTCATGACGCCATTTGGGTTGTTGTTGATCGTCTTACAAAGTCAGCACATCTCTTACCGATCCGTGAGGATCTATCTGCTGACAAGCTTGCCAAAATCTATGTTGATGAGATTGTATCTCGACATGGTGTTCCTTTGAACATTATATCTGACAGGGATGCTCGATTCTCGTCTCACTTTTGGAGAACCATGCAATCCGCCATGGGTACTCAACTTCATTTGAGCTCAGCGTACCATCCACAGACAGATGGTCAATCTGAGAGAACAATCCAGACACTGGAGGATATGCTTAGAGCTTGTGTGATTGATTTTGGTGGTAGTTGGGATTCGCATCTTCCATTGATCGAATTCTCCTACAACAATAGTTATCACTCTAGCATCAACATGGCTCCTTTCGAAGCTTTATACGGTCGAAAATGTCATTCACCGGTCTGCTGGAATGAAATAGGTGAAGCTCAGCATACTGGACCTGAACTCATTCTAGAGACTACAGATAAGGTCAAGAAGATTCGTGAAAACCTTCAGACAGCTAGAAGCCGTCAGAAGTGTTACGCGGATCGACGACGCAAGCCCTTAGAATTTCAAGTTGGTGATCACGTCCTACTCAAGGTATCCCCTTGGAAAGGTGTGATTAGATGTAGAAAGAAAGGAAAACTTGCACCTCGTTATGTTGGACCACTTAAGATCGCTGAAAGAGTCAGAAAAGTAGCCTACAGACTTGAGCTACCTCCTGAACTTGGAAATGTTCATCCAACATTCCACATGTCCAATCTTAGAAAGTGTTTAGCTGATGAGAACCTCCACATACCACTTGATGAAATTGGTGTTGATAACACGACGCACTTCGTTGAGAAACCTGTGGAGATAGTGGACCGTTCATTTAAGCAGTTGAAGGGCAAACGGATTAAATTGATCAAAGTTCGCTGGGAATCTAAACGTGGCCCAGAGTTTACTTGGGAACGTGAAGATCAAATGAAAGCGAAATATCCACATCTATTCTCACAAGTTTCCTCTAAATAAATTTCGGGACGAAATTTCCTGAAGTAGGGGAGACTGTGACATCTGTGCTTGTGATATCATTTTACAGACTCTGAACAATACAATATTAACAAAACAATATGTTTTGATCCCAATGTTTGTCATTTATGTTTGGTTTTGTGCCTATGTTGATTTTTGATCGATTTTGAACTCTATATCGCTTTCTGGAGAGTTATACGCAAACTGGTGCGTAAACACGATCAGTTTAACGCGACAAACACTCCGGAACATCATCATAAACTTAACATACCTTAAATAACCTTTACATAACTTAGAAATAAGTTTTAAAGGCTTTGGTATGGCAAAAACAAGTTTATTCGCTCCCAGGGACTAATTGCGTCAACTTGCAAAAGTCTGCCGTTTCGTAAGGCAACGTACAGTCCGGAACTTGATCATAAGTTAAACATACCATAAATAACCTAAACATGGCTTAGAAATAAGCTTTGATAGGTTCGGTGTGCGAAAACATGCCTATATGATCTTACAGGGACTAAAAGTGTCAAAAACGGCGTAAGTTTGCATTTTCGCGCATATCTTACGTTCTGGACACATATGGACATCCAAAATTTTTGTACACACTAAAATATTTTTATTTTAGTGATCGGCATGCAAAAATTCCATTCGTCGCTTAATTTGGTTCGTTTTTACGTCCGTTTGAGCTTCGTCGTAATTTAACGAACAACGCGACCGTACGCCCAAACGAGCCGACATTCGAGAATGTTCCAAGCATATTTTGAGTCCTCTAAACTTTATTGACCTTGTAGAGCCTTGAAAATGGCTTAACGGGGGTCAAAAAGGCCTGAAATGGACTCGATTGCATGCAGGGACCAAAGCTGCCATTTTTCAAATTGTTGCTGATCTGGGGAGCCCAGGCGGGCCGCGTAAGCCCTCTCCCATTTCATACGCGGGCCGCATCAGCATGCCCAGTTCCAGAAATTGATTTTTAGCAAACTGTTGCAACTTCAGGGGCTGTTTGTGCAATTTCTTGGAATGTTGAGCAAGTTTGTGTGATCACCAAGGCTTCTAATCAGCTTGTAACAAATGGATGGCCAGATTTCATTGCTTAATGGCTAATCAAAACACTTGTGATGATCTTGTTACTTCACAACAACTATAAATAGCCATCCATTTCTCCTCATTTCCTTGCTCATTCTCATTCTCATTTTCTCTTCTTCACATCTGACTTGGGAGCTCTCTCAATCATTGGGACTTTGTCTTCTTTGTTGAAAAGATATCAAGGACCCTTAGTGAGCATTCTTTCATTCTTTTATTGGCTTTTTCCTTATGTAGTGCAGAAAGTCAAACGTTTGGCCAATAGTTTGACTTTCGGTTTTGACCATCAATTGTTCAAGTCAAAGTTCAATTGAACTTTGAAACGTGATTGTAATCACGATAGTTATAATCCTCCGTGATTATAGCCGCTGATTACCACGTTAGCTTGTTGTAGTGTCGAGTCAAAGTTTCGGTCAAAATGCGTTTTAGCACGCATTTTGCCTCGGAACTACTTTAGGGTATCAAAACACTTTGTTTTGATACCAAATCAGTAGGTTAGACATGTTTTGACATGTCTAACTCGACACTATTAGTTTGTGCTTGTTTAGGGTCGTAAGTTAAGCGGTCTAAACAACCGCTTACACTTCCAAACCCGACCCGTTTGGTCGATCTTTAGGATCTGACCAAGCTTAGTTAGTGATCATAGTTTCATAGGGAATAACCACTGAGGTTATAACCTTATGATCACATAGGATTGGTTAGTCATTTGCTAGTTAGCTTGTATGCCCATAGTAAATGACCAAAATGCCCTTTTGAAGCTAAAATCCGTATTTTGCCTATGTGAACATATTTTTGACAAGTAATCTGATTTAGTAACATGTCTAGGGATAATTGGGCATGTAAGACTTAACATATGTAACACCCCAAAAATGAAAGACACAATAAATAATAATAAACTTAATGTGATTAAGGAATGTATAGTAATATGGTACCTAAATGTGGGTTTTTAAATTAAGATTTACAAGTTAATAAACTTAAGGGGGGAAACATGGTAAATGCCAAACTATTAGATTAATAGTGAGAAAACCACAAAACCCACACACTGTACGTGTGTGGATCGACCAGGAACAAAGAAAAACAAGGGCTCACCCTTGTTCTCACCAAATTCACCAAATTGACAAGGGAAAATCGATGTTTATCAGTTGCATGTAGTAGAATTTCGATCATTTACCCATACCCAATCAAGTGGTAAGTCGAATTTGTGGATTTGATAAATTGTAGAATTAGGGTTTCGACCCAATCATGAAATCATGTTATGATTTGTGTTGTATAGATGATAAGAATACCCCCTAGAGTAGAAATCATGCTGATTTTGGTTAATTGAAAGAAAGCCTCTATAAACCCACTTTGTGAACTTGTGATTATGAATATGAGGATTATAGGAATGATGAATAGATGTAATTTTACATGTAAATCAGCTTGTAGTACCCGAATGCTAGGTAAATTGATGTAGATTAAAGGAATTGTAAGAATTAGATTGAGTAATGATGATGTATAGGATGGAATAGCAAGTCATGCTTAAAATGTTTGTACACTATGCTTTATTAAAGTAACGCACACTAGGTGTTCGATGAAATGCTTGAATGAGTAATTATGTGTAAATTGGAAAATGGTGGAATGAAAGTAGGATACTAAACGAATGAATGATCATGTTGATTTAGGTGTGAAGGAAGAAGGTTCGAATTCTAAGAAGCCGGAAGGATCACAAGACCGAGGTATGTTCCGTTACATACGAAAGTTTACTTATAATTGTTAATATTTATATTGGACAACTCACGGATATTGTTTATACTAAGTCGTGGTGATTATGATGCTAGTAAACAAATGGCAAATCTCTTGTGGATTTGTTTATGCTAATGAAGAATTATGCTATGTTATGCTAGTCGACCGATTAATGTAGCTAGGTCGAGTAAGGGTATGAGGCCACCCGACTAGAATGGGTGGTCATGTAAGCAAAAATTGTGATGTATGAAGTTCAACCCGTTATGCGGGTGGAATGTAAGGTTTATGTTGAAAGCAACCAATCCGTTATTACCGGGTTGTGAACGATATGCTCAAATCTCTTGATGAGAAGATAAGCTTATCCATAAATGGGGTAAATCGAATGCGTAATGGTAACCTTGTATTCGAATGAATGTGGCTAATAAGTGGTGTTGTGAGCGAAATAAGTAATAAAACTAACATTTTTGAATTTGTTGTTGAATGTAGGTAAATCCTCGATTTAGGCGTATGGACGGCTTGGAACGTGCACACTTGGTTTACGCCCGCCTCACGCTTCCGTTAATAAGTCTTTTTGTTTAAAATGGGTCAAGTTTGGTGATATGTATCTAAGTCTATGTAGTATGTGGATATCTTGTCGTTGGGTAAATTTGGTAGTAGTATTCATGTCGTGTCCAATGTAGACTTGCTTCGTTTTGGGTTTTTGTCAAGAATGTTAAACTTTGAAGTTTGGTGTGTAAAACAGGTTGTTAACGGTTTTAAACGAATAGGTCATGCCGAAAATTTTAGAATTTTCCTATTTATTTTATAAGTCGAACTAAGCGGGATATGGGGCGTATTAACATAGCACATAGATTACCATCCGAACATAGTTTTACGCTAACGACGCCTTATAGTAACTTATGTTACCATAATGTGTCGAAACGGGTCAAAAGCACTTAGGTAGGCTTTCCAATCAGAATGTAGGGCCTATTAAATCACACCATATGAGTTCAACTACTCATTTGATTTATAGAACCTCATTCTATCCTATCTCCCGATTTAGGAGCCGATTTATTAACATAGTTACCTATACTAGGTGCCGGTTGATTCCGTGACCCTTGGAGCTTAAATTGGTCTTATTCACAAGACTAATTAGCAATCCCAAGTGAGTACATAGTTCCCCTCTTTTACCGTTTTCAAATATTTTGGGGTGATACACATGTACATACATGTTACTTTTGTGCATTTCATGCTTTTATGACATAAACATGCTAATTTCACCTAGTACATATTTAGTACATGCTTTCACTATGTTTTGCTATGTATGTTAAGCATGCTAGCACATTGATTTGTTACACATTTGTTGCATATGTTTACTTAGCATATGGGACACATTGTTTTACATGACATTTCTGCCATGTATGTTTACTGAGCATGCTAGCACATTGTTTTTTTTTTACATGAACATTTCTACTAGGCATGTTTACTTAGCATTCCTAGTACATGGTTTTCACATGCTACATTGGTTATGACATTTGGTATGTTAAATCGGGACAATAATACATTCATTAACATTGATCACGCCGCTCGGACTTATGTAATGGTACCATAGGAATTGACAACTCCCGTTTCCGACTTCCTAGGTTTGTTTGGAAGTTGGGAATTGTAACAACTGTCACTAAAATCAATAATTAGGACGATAATTAGTCAATAAGAAAACCCTAACTGAGACACTCAAGTAATTCTGCATTAGCCCTAAAATTTTCAGAACAATCGGAATCAGGATCAGGGCCCCTAAAACTCAAGGGGGGCAAACCCTAGTTTAATAATTATCTAAATTAAACGTTGCAAAGTCTTAATTGGCTGAAATTTTGAATCATCCAAGCTATACCCGAGCCTAGGCAGCCTATGAATTAGACTGCTTAGCTTACGGACCGCAAGGGAAAGGGCTTACGGTCCGTAAGCGAGTCCCAAAAATCAGTATAAATAGCCGACCTTGGCACTTGAAATCTGTTGTGAAAACGACGTAAAGTTGCTGTCTGTACGTCGAGTTAAGGCCGTAATACTACAATAAACACACACACGATCACGATGTGCTGTCGCAATCAGGGTAATAACTCGATCGCTATTACGATTCAACATCCGATCGATTATAACTCTCCAACGATTGTCCGAGTGCTGCTCAAATTGAGCTTGTACTTTGATTATTCGTCGTGATTTCAACTTGAATATTTGAGTGCTGTTCGAATTCGGACTATGCTCTGTTATTCGTTGTGAATCCGATTGAATTATTAAGTATCGCACTTGTTAATCGATGTGAGGGTTTGATCTCGTGAATTGACGTAACTGCTGTATTAGTTACTAACCCGTTTGTGTGTGCATTGTGTTAAATTATGTTTAATCAAGGCTAATCAGTAGGCCTATATCTTGCTCGTAAAATCTGCAATGTGAGTCATTCTCTTTTTATCAATTGTTTTACAAAAACTCCAAATTATTTTCAAAGTTATAATTACAGGGATTAAGTCTTTGTAGTCACCATATTACAGCCGGTATGTGGGGTTTTGTATACATTACTTGATAATCTTCAACATTGGGGCAGCCAATGGGTGATATGACCATAATCACAGACACCACTGGACAGGTGGGCCATTGGGTCGAGTGGTAAAAGTACCGTGGGTAGTTGGTTTGATATCAGAAACATTGTAATCGCTCTTAATACTGTAAATTATAACTAATGTGTCGTTTTCGTAAAATGAATGATTCACTCAGTATTTCCCCGCTGACAAAACCTTTTTCAAACATGTTTCAGGTGATATGATGTAAGCAAAGAAAGAGAAGTGCCGTGAAGCACTCCCAGCTTAGAAAAGTGGCTCATTGTAAATAAATAAAAGAAACATGTTTTGAAAATAAAGATTTCCCGGAGAAATCATATTATTGTAAATTATAGGATTTTATCCCTCAGTTGTAAAACGGGCAGTTTAAGTTATTAAAAGATCCTGTTTTAAAAAAGACTTCCGCTGTCGCCTAAAATTTGAATACCGCAGGATTTCTGTCCCGCGGCTCCGGAAACGGGTCAAACCGGGTCGGGGGCCGTGACAGAAATAAGGTGGTATCAGAGCCACTGTTTTAAGCTTACTGATTAAAGCTCACTGTTCTAATTTAAGCCTATCGAAAAACAATTAGGAAAATTTTATTTGTCATTCTGTGAATATATGTGCATTAACTTATTAATTGTTGAAATTACAGTATGGGTAAACAAAAGATTTCTGCTATCTACCGCAAATTAGATAGTACACCTAAAGAACAGGGAACCTCTTCCTCCAAATCTCCCACCAAGTTAGAGGAAGGAATCTTTGTCCGTAAGGCAAATTATGAAAACCCGCTTACCCCGGAAAAAAGGAATTTGATTATTAGGAAGGGTCAAGAGAAAAAGAAACCCCAAACCAAGAGAGTGAGGTTTAACCCAGAGATTCAGGAAATTAGCAATAATCCACCAGGGGAAAATAACCTAGATGAAAAATGGGCAAATCTGTATCTGCTCGCTACCGTAGCAGAAAATGCAAATCTTTAAACCTTAAATCTAGAAATAAGTACTGCTCAGTAAATAAATAAATAAATCTGAGTGTGTTCTGTTTGCTGTTATGTTGTACAAATTAGTATGCAAAAAAAAATGTTTATTTGTTAAGCTTTGTTCCAAAGTTTTAACTTAACATTTTTGTGCATTTTGCATATATGCTACACAGCATGAGTGAGCTATCCGAGGCGTTTCAGAACCTCAACCTCTATCCTGTGCCAATTGAAGTCTCCCACAACTTCACTGGTTACATTGACGACATAGAGGAACCTCTGGAATTCCAAGCTCCACCGCTGGAAAAAGCAAAACCTAAAAAGAGGAGAAGATATGTAGGGTGGAGAAAAGTGCGTAAAAGGAAACCCGCAACTAGGAGACTCCCTAAAATAGAAAATCCTGTAAGTGTGAGCAAGGGAAAGGAAATAGAAACCGGAGAAAGTTCCAAACCAGTAGGGACAGAAATAGGGATAGACCTAAAGCAAAAGGGAATAGAGATCGGAGAAAGCTCTAAACAACCGGAAGAGATCACATTCCAGGACGAAATAGACCGTCTACTGGCCAATTGTGATGTCATAGAGCCTGTCAACAATAATCTCTTCTCTTATCCTGCCACAGCCCAATTCCCAATAAACCTAGAACCCGTGATTCCAGACCCACTAGTCCACACACGACCATTAGGCCAAATGGAAGAATGGTGGACCAACGACTGGCAATTCCAGAATATAGTCAATAGTCCCTATAGTTTCCTCCCACAGTTTGATCCAGAACCTATCCCTAATCCGCCAATGAGCTATGAAAATTTAGTTGAACTGCATCAGTTTGGTGAAGAACTGATAGGCACTGGGAATAGGATCAGGGAAATTGGGGAGCAGATTTCCTGGAAGTATGACGAAAGGGAACGTCACTACTGAACTGCCATTTAATCCAAGAATAGTGGGGAGGGTTTGGAAAAGTTTGTATTATAACTAATATAGTAAAACTAACTCTGTAAAATGGGCAATAAAACAATGTAAGATAAAAGGTGTGTATTGAAGCAGATATAATATATAAAACAAAACAGAAGTCGAGGCATCGACAATTTTGGTTATATTTGAATATTGTAATAATCTATGTGTTTATCTGTGTTGATTTTATTACCAATAATTAGATACTAATAATTCCTATCAATATAAATTAGCAGATGGAAAACGCTAGTAATGAACCAGTTAATGAAGAGAATCAATCTGAGCAAAATCAGGAAAACCAATACATGACTAGACAAGATATTGAAAATATCATTACTCAAGGGATAGCCAATGCTATTCCAGAAATCATGGCTGCTGCTAGGAAACCTGTTGAATCACAACAAATCATTCCTAGTAAACGTACTCAGGAAGACAATTTTAGCCATAGTGTAAATGGAGGCAGCAATCATGATAATCATGATAACAATCCGCAATAGGCCCCACTCCCTAAGAAAATGAAAGCTGCAACGCCTGGTTGCACTTACAAGGAATTTCTTGCTTGCAAACCCACAGAATTTGCAGGTAATGAAGGGGCAACTGCAACACTGCGATGGTTAGAGAAAACCGAAGCAGTAATTGCAATAAGTAAATGTGCTGAAGAAGACCAAGTGATGTATGCGTCAAACCTGTTCAAAGAAGGGGCGCTAGAATGGTGGAACACAGTGCTACAAGCAAAAGGAAGAAGGATGGCCTATGCAATGAATTGGGAAGAATGTAAGAGTCTTGTCGAAAGAAAATTCTGTCCCGAATACGAAAAGGAACAAATGGCAAACAAGTTCCTGAGTCATCGTATGTATGATAGGCGTCGACTGTCGAGGATATACTTCGACATTCTTCGAATATGCGAGAGTGGTACCTAACCTGGCTTCGCCAGAACCGGTACTCATTTCCCGTTATATTTGGGGATTAATCAGAGAAATCCGTAACATCGTTAAAGCTGCAAGACCACGCACTATTGACGATGCTGTAGAGTTAGCCAACACCTTAACCGATGAACTGGTGCGCACAAGAGAAGAAGATCGAAAGAAGGAATTGGCTCAGAAGATTACCCAGGGATTTCGTACGGGTAATAATAACCGCTTTAAAAGAAGAGGAACGGGGCAATCCTCAACCCCGCCATTCTGCAGAAATTGCAAGAGAAAGCATTTTGGAAGATGCTATATAACCTGCAATTTTTGCAAATCAGTAGGACATAGTGAAGATAACTGCAAAAAGAAAGTCATAGTCTGCTATAACTGTGGAGAAACCGGACATTACAAAACAGAATGCCCTAAATTGGTTAAAGCCGCAGATAATAAAGGCAAGCAAGCTGAAGCGGCAACTAAGAAAAATGTTCGCGCATTCCAGCTGACCACTCAAGAAGCCGAACTCATTCCCGACGTGATAGCGGGTACATTCTTAGTACATAACGTCTATGCAAAAGTATTATTTGACTCTGGTGCAAACCAAAGTTTCATTAATACTTCATTCTGCCAAGCTCTTAACTTACCTTTAACTACCCTTAGGCAAATTTTTACAGTCGAAACGGCAGATCGAAATTCTGTCAACATAGACAAGGTATTGCAAGAAGGAAAGATAGAACTGTTAGGCTATAAGTTTTCTGCAAACTTGTTACCTATGAATTTAGCCGGATTCGATGTAGTATTAGGAATGGATTGGTTAGTCGCCAACCATGCTTGAATCCTATGTGATAAGAATTCCGTAGAAATCCGTACCCCGACAGGAGAAGTAATCTTAATTACAGGAGATAGACCTCGGAAGCCATTAAAATTCATTTCAGTAATGAAATTGGCTAGTTATTCAAAAAAACAAGAAATGGTGTATATGATTTCTGTAATCATTAACACTAAAAGTAAGGAACTCCAGGACATCCCTATAGTTTCAGAATACCCAGATGTCTTTCCAGAAGAATTACCTGGGTTACCACAGGATAGGGAAGTAGAGTTTAGAATTCATCTAATTCCAGGTACTACACCAATAGCTAAGGCACCTTATCGATTAGCACCTACTGAAATGCTAGAATTGAAAAAGCAATTAGATGAATTACTAAGCAAAGGATTTATACAACCTAGTTCATCCCCTTGGGGTGCACCAGTGTTGTTTGTGAAAAAGAAAGATGGGTCGATGAGAATTTGTATCAATTATAAGGAATTGAATAAGGTTACAATCAAGAATCGATACCCACTACCTAGGATTGATGATCTTTTTGATCAATTACACGGAGCTAGGTATTTCTCTAAGATAGACTTAAGATCTGGATATCACCAGCTGAAAGTGCAAGAGGAGGACATACCTAAAACTGCTTTCAGAACTAGGTATGGTCATTATGAGTTTACAGTCATGCCCTTCGGATTAACAAATGCTCCAGCCGCATTTATGGACATGATGAATAGAATCTGTAAACCATACTTGGATAGATTTGTAATCGTATTCATTGACGATATACTCATTTATTCCAAAAGTCAGGAAGAACATTGTAAGCACCTGCATGCACTCTTAACCTTGTTAAGAAAGGAAAAGCTTTATGCCAAATTCTCGAAGTGTGAATTCTGGCTGCATGAAGTACAATTTTTAGGTCATATGGTGAATCACGAAGGAATTCACGTAGATCCTGCTAAAATAGAAGCAATCACCAAATGGAAGGTCCCACAAACGGCTATGGAAATTAGAAGTTTTCTAGGATTAGCTGGATACTATAGACGATTTATTAAAGATTTCTCTAAGATAGTTGTACCTTTGACTAAGCTAACTTGTAAGGCAGTTAAGTTTGAATGGGGACCTAGACAAGAGGAAGCTTTTAGGATTCTAAAGCACAAATTGACGAACGCTCCAATCTTAGCTTTACCCGAAGGAACCGAAGATTTTGAAGTATACTATGATGCTTCCAAATTAGGATATGGATGTGTGTTGATGCAACGCAAAAAGGTAATTGCGTATGCCTCTAGACAGTTGAAAAAGCACGAGGAAAATTATACAACTCATGACCTAGAGTTAGGAGCCATAATTTTTGCCCTTAAGATTTGGAGACATTATCTGTACGGAAGTAAGTTTACTATCTATACAGATCATAAAAGTTTAAGATATATATTTGGGCAAAAAGAGTTAAACATGAGGCAAAGAAGGTGTATGGAAATCCTAAGTGATTACGACTGTGATATTCAATATCACGAAGGAAAGGCAAACGTAGTCGCGGATGCCTTAAGTCGTAAGTTTCATGAAAAGCAAAAACGAGTCCGTGCTCTTAGGTTAAATCTACAATTAGATTTAATGGAACAATTAAAGAAAATTCAGGGAACGGCAATCAAGGACGATGCCGAAGGAATGAAAGGTTACCTAAAGGAACTAGAACAAGGAAAGGATGGAATTTGGAGATTCCACAAGAAACGAATTTGGGTACCTAAGCAGGGAGAATTAAGAAATAAAATTCTAGAAGAAGCTCATAAATCTAGGTATACTGTACATCCAGGAAACAATAAGATGTACCAAGATTTAAAAAATAATTTCTGGTGGATAGGAATGAAAAAGGACATAGCTGAATATGTAACCAAGTGTCTTACTTGTTCGCAAGTTAAGGCCGAACACCAGAAACCTTCAGGACTACTACAACAGTTAGAAATGCCTGTATGGAAATGGGAACTCATAACAATGGATTTTGTTACTAAGTTACCCAAAACCAGAAAAGGTAATGATGCTATTTGGGTAATTGTGGATCGATTAACCAAATCAGCTCATTTTCTACCAATAAAGGAAACCTTTAGCATGGAAAGGTTAGCCAAGTTATATGTAGATGAAGTAGTATCCTTACATGGAGTCCCACTCTCCATTGTATCGGATAGAGATAGTCGTTTCACTTCCCGTTTCTGGACAAGTTTCCAGGAGGCAATGGGAACTCGACTTAATTTAAGTACTGCATATCATCCTCAAACGGACGGACAAAGTGAAAGGACGATACAAACAATGGAAGACATGCTCCGAGCATGTGTAATTGATTTTGGTGGTAATTGGGATAGCCATTTGCCATTAATTGAATTCTCCTATAACAATAGTTATCATTCGAGCATCGAAGCTGCTCCATTTGAAGCACTGTATGGACGCAAGTGCAGAACTCCCGTTTGTTGGGCAGAAATAGGAGAAAGTCAATTATCAGGCCCAGAGATTGTGCAAGAAACCACTGACAAAATAACACAAATCAAGGAAAGACTGAAAACTGCTAGAGATCGTCAAAAGAGCTATGCAGACAATCGCCGCAAGCCACTAGAATTTCAGGTAGGAGACAAAGTACTCTTGAAAGTTTCTCCTTGGAAAGGAGTAGTACGATTCGGTAAGAAAGGAAAACTGAGTCCAAGATATGTTGGACCATTCCCAGTGATCCAACGAATAGGACCAGTAGCTTATCGTTTACAACTACCAGAAGAATTAGCTGGAGTACATGATGTGTTTCATGTATCCAATCTCAAGAAATGTCTATCAGACGAATCCCTGGTAGTACCTCTTCAAGATATAGAGGTAAATGAAAAGCTGAAATTCGTAGAAAAACCCCTACAAATAGAAGACCGGAAGATTAAGCTTCTCAAACACAAACGACTAGTGCTAGTGAAAGTCAAATGGGAATCCAGGAGCGAAAGTACCCTCATCTATTTCAGTAAATCTCGAGGACGAGGTTTTTCTCAAGGTGGGGAGGATGTAACAACTGTCACTAAAATCAATAATTAGGACGATAATTAGTCAATAAGAAAACCCTAATTGAGACACCCAAGTAATTCTGCATTAGCCCTAAAATTTTCAGAACAATCGAAATCAGGATCAGGGCCCCTAAAACTCAAGGAGGGCAAACCCTAGTTTAATAATTATCTAAATTAAACGTTGCAAAGTTCTGATTGGCTGAAATTTTGAATCACCCAAGCTATACCCGAGCCTAGGCAGCCTATGAATTAGACTGCTTAGCTTACGGACCGCAAGGGAAAGGGCTTACGGTCCGTAAGCGAGTCCCAAAAATCAGTATAAATAGCCGACCTTGGCACTTGAAATCTGTTGTGAAAACGACGTAAAGTTGCTGTCTGTACGTCGAGTTAAGGCCGTAATACTACAATAAACACACACACGATCACGAGGTGCTGTCGCAATCAGGGTAATAACTCGATCGCTATTACAATTCAACGTCCGATCGATTATAACTATCCAACGATTGTCCGAGTGCTGCTCAAATTGAGCTTGTACTTTGATTATTCGTCGTGATTTCAACTTGAATATTTGAGTGCTGTTCGAATTCGGACTATGCTTTGTTATTCGTTGTGAATCCGATTGAACTATTAAGTATCGCACTTGTTAATCGATGTGAGGGTTTGATCTCGTGAATTGACGTAACTGCTGTATTAGTTACTAACCCGTTTGTGTGTGCATTGTGTTAAATTAGGTTTAATCAAGGCTAATCAGTAGGCTTATATCTTGCTCGTAAAATCTGCAATGTGAGTCATTCTCTTTTTATCAACTGTTTTACAAAAAACTCCAAATTATTTTCAAAGTTATAATTACAGGGATTAAGTCTTTGTAGTCACCATATTACAGCCGGTATGTGGGGTTTTGTATACATTACTTGATAATCTTCAACATTGGGGCAGCCAATAGGTGATATGACCATAATCACAGACACCACTGGACAGGTAGGCCAGTGGGTCGAGTGGTAAAAGTACCGTGGGTAGTTGGTTTGATATCAGAAACATTGTAATCGTTCTTAATACTGTAAATTATAACTAATGTGTCGTTTTCGTAAAATGAATGATTCACTCAGTATTTCCTCGCTGACAAAACCTTTTTCAAACATGTTTCAGGTGATATGATGTAAGCAAAGAAAGAGAAGTGTCGTGAAGCACTCCCAGCTTAGAAAAGTGGCTCATTGTAAATAAATAAAAGAAACATGTTTTGAAAATAAAGATTTCCCGGAGAAATCATATTATTGTAAATTATGGGATTTTATCCCTCAGTTATAAAACGGGCAGTTTAAGTTATTAAAAGATCCTGTTTTAAAAAAGACTTCCGCTGTCGCCTAAAATTTGAATACCGCAGGATTTCTGTCTCGCGGCTCCGGAAACGGGTCAAACCGGGTCGGGGGCCGTGACAGGAATGACAGAATCCGACTACATAACTTTAGATAAACCTTTAATTCGTTTAAGGGTTTGTCGCCACAGTCGCAAGGCTTGAATGTATGCGATTAACATTACTGCATAAATGTTTGTAATCATAAAGCATTGTTTTTCTGCAAAACATAACATTTGATTTAAACTTAGTTTTATTCAAAAACATTGTTTTGTACATTTTTACTATGGGGTTGAGTAACTTCTAGTTATTCACCATACATGACACAGTTTATACATTGACATCATCACATAGTTTAAGTAGATGATTTCCTACTTGCTATGCATTTTATTTGGTTATACATGAAACATTTCACACATGACATTGTACATGGTTTACACATACACATTTTTGACATGGAACAAGGCATTTTGGTTGGTTATTGATAAGTGACTTATGTAACGGGGCTATGTGTTATATGATAAAAGCATGGTGGATACGCCGCTGGTACTTCCTATATATAAGTGCTTTTATCGTATTATACATCGTTGCGTTATATAAACCACTTGGACAAGACATGAAACATTTTATAGAAAAACATGACATTGTCTTACAAATTACACATTTTTATACAAACTCATTTTCACTTGGTTATTTATTTAACCATGCATTGTTCATTCATTATCATTTGACTTTCATATCGATTTTCACATGATTTTACAAAGAAAAACATTTTACAAGATTCATGACATCATATTTAAACACTTCTTTCAAAAACAAGTCATGAATCTGCATAAACAAAACCTATGTATCTCACAGGCATTTTTATGCTGACGTACCTATTTTTACATGTGTTTCAGGTGCTAATGCATAAGGGTGTTTGTGCTACACTTAGGCGGACTCGGGCCTTAGTGACTTAAAATACAGTTATTATGTAGTTTATTTGAACTCAAGACAATGTAACTTTAATTTTAATAATACAAAACTTTATTTGCCATGGTTGTTGAAACAATAATTCTGTCGCTACTCACCTCCCCAGCGTTTCCGCTGCGGCTTTCGTTGTTTTACCGCGGCCGGGGTGTGACAACATGCAGTCGGGTATAAAATCTAGTTCAACTTTTCACGGTTTTGAGATGAGTATAGTATTAGTGGATTTCTGCCTGATTTAACCGCAATTAAACTGATATATTAGTATACTATATAATACTAAAAAAATACAATGAATAGCATTTTAAAGTCATTAGAAAATTTTAACTATTAAAATAAAAAAATGGTTGAGTGATTGAATATTTTATATTTTAAGTTGATTTGTGAGGTGAGTTTAACATCTGTTGAGGGTGATGGGCACCCGAACAAATAACGTTTAACCACGTAAGACCATAAATAAGTATATCTGATACAGGTTTTTTTTAGTTTAGCCGGGGGGGGGGGGGTGTTAGGTTTTTGGGGGGTGGGGTGGGGGTTTAGGTTTTTGGGTGGGGGGATGGGGTGGTGGTTGGTGTTTAGGTTTTGGGTGGTGGTGTAGTGGATTTAGGTTATAAGTTATTGGACACTTGTCACTCTATAAAACCTTCTTACACTTTTTACAATTAAGAGCCTTTGTAGAATATTAACCTGTATATAACATCATTTCTTTTTTACCTTCACATTTTGAGGTCCTCATATTAGTTCAAACAAACTGAATGCACACAATTGACTTGACTTTCAATTGTTTTTGTATGGTATAAAAGAAAAAGAACCTCCACCTCAAACCCTTAACCATAACATTCCCATTTTTGGAAACTTTATCCATACATAAGAATCCCTAATCCTTAAAATCATTTTAGGAACCCTCCTACATTCATACCATTGTCTCAATCACAATCACAAACCAAACAAGGGATTAGAGACAATGGCCCTTACAAAGAACACATTAACAACTTTTCTTTCCATTTTTGCCCTTCTCTTCTTTGCATTATGTTCCAATGCCCACCCCTCCCCTTCCCCATCCCCATCCTCATCCCCATCCACACCCCCCTCTGATGAACCTACCGACGACACCTCGGCCGACTCCCCGATGTCTCTTTCGGAGCTTTTCGAACTTGCATTGCCCGAAATCGGCGTACAAAAGAAAGCGGCCACCTCAGAGACCGAGGGGAGTAAAGTGGCAAGCAAACAACTCGAAGCGCTAGAACTTAAGATCAGCGACTTCAAACCGGTCCTTCAGAAACAATTAGAGGATCCCAACACATCAAAACCGGTTAAAAACTGCTTAAGTCAATGTCAAGAAAACTTTGCTAGTGCCATTGAAGGTGTAAAGAAAAGCATCGAAAGCATCCGAAAACAAGATCTCGCCAAGGCTAACATTGACATAAGTGCTATATCGACGAATGTTGATACATGTAACAGTTGTTTCGTTGACATGAAGGCTGAAGATCTCGAGATAAAGGCGGTTAATGATTGGGTTCAAGGGGTCACCGGAGATTGCCTTGCTAGTCTTAAAAAAACATGAGATAATTAAGGTGATCATGCATGGTGGTGTGGGTACGATAGGGTAGTGGTGGCATTAGGATACGATCGACTAGTTTATAGTTCTTCATTGTATATGTTTTGATCCAGTGAATTATATGAATTTGTGATGCAACATTGTTGTGGTTAATTAATGGATTATATATAGATGTTTTAAGACAGGTTTAACTATAAACTAGGGGCTTAATTACACCTGCGGCCCGCTCGGACCAGCTGATTTTTATCTATAATGTAAATGGAAACGTAGACACAATGTTAAAAATAACGCTAATGAAAAAAAGAATGTAAACATAAAACAAAAAAAAAAGAGTAAATTACTTTTTGAGTGTTTTTAATCATTTGAGTCTAAAATCTAAATGTTTAATGCCCTGAGTCCCTAGACGCTTTTTTTTTATAACTTTTTGAGTCCTTTTGAGTCCAACTTTTAACCTTTTGAGTCCAATTCTTTTAACAAAATTGGACTCAAAACGTTATAAACTGAACAAAATTAGACTCAAAACGTTATAAAATGAGCGATTAGGGACCCAGTGCGTTAAATGTTTTAATTTTGAACTCAAGAACAGGACTCAAAAATTAACTTACTCCAAAAAAAAATGTGAATTATATTTGAAACTTTTGATCCCGGGCATATATAAACTATAACGATTTCGAGTAAGATTTTTTATTTTAACAATATTGCTTAAAAACTATTTTTTCTATTAATCTGTCAAATGCTTGCAATAGGGTAGTACTGTTGTCAGTGGCGGATCTAGAAAAACGTCAAGGGGCAACGTTTTAAAAGTTTCTTTTCTATAGGGGTAGCGAAATAAAAAAGGTCAGTTTTTTTTCCAAAATTTACACTAAGCTATATCCACCCCTGACTGTTGTCGTTTTCTAAAACTGTAGTCATTGACTCAGTTCGGATTTTTGTTAAAACCGCTAAAATCATAGAGTGAGCACCATTGTTTTCTTGTAATGGTATGTTTTCTTTCATTTTACTAGTATCGCTTAGATGTTAAAGAAAATGCGTTGTCAAATAATCTCAACCCCAACTTTAGACATACAAAGAAGGTTTAGACTGAATTTGCATATTAGTCAATAGTATAAGGATGTGTTGTGTAACATGCAAGATGAATAAAAATATGAAAATGAATTAATTTTGATTTGAATGTTGTGATTTTTTTTTTTTTTTGAATTTACTAGTACAGTTGTTGTCGAATGATGTGATTTTTAATACGGGAAATTGTTGGAGATAATCTCGATATCGTTAGTTTGTCATGGATCTCGTGTTAGTTTATCAAAGTGAAGTTTGAAAGCTTACTTAGTATAGTTAGTGCCTCAAATGTAATTGCTAGAAAGTTTGGGCTATTGTTGTAATTACTATATATAATATATTAAACGGTATGTCGCGTTGTTTGGGAAACAATGCGACGGTTCACACCGGTAGGTTTCTGACAAGTATATATATGCCGGTAGAGATAATTGTAAATCAATTCGTTCTATACATAAATTAGTTATACGAATGAGTTTCTTATCAATCGATCATGCGTATATCTTGATATTGTTACTATCGTGTATGTTAAATCGAACCTTCAGGCCATCAAATTGGTATCAGACCAAAGGTTGAAGAAGAAGATCAGAGACTTACAAGCCTTAGTTTTAAAGAACGAATTTCAGGAAGAAGAACGATATAAGCGATTTTGCTAACCCCAAATCGTAATCGTAATCGATGCTCGATATTAAGAAGGTTTCGCTTAGTTGCGAATTTCGAAGAAATTATAGAACAAAGAAGAAGAACAAGACCTTTAATCAAGAATCACAAGAGTGCGATTAGCAGAAGAAGAAAACCGAAAGAACTGAATCTCTGGTTGTGTGGCAAAATTCAACCTGTGTGGCGACTAAGACCTGTGTGGCAAGCAAATCCTCTGTGGTATGATCAAAACCTGTGTGGTTTAATCTTGAAAGAAGAAAGAAGAACAAACATGGTAAGCAACGACGATAAGAAACAAGACACTACATCAACACCAACCCCCAAGCAAGGGAAGTATTAGAAGTTTGAAGACTTGTCAAGCGGTGTTGCAATATCGAGATTAATAGGGTGATTGTTGGAGATATTCTCGATACCGTTAGTTTATCAAAGATCTCGTTAGTTTATCAAAGTGAAGTTTGAAAGCTTAGATAGTATAGTTAGTGCTCCAAATGTAACTGTTTGAAAGTTTGGGGCACTAACTATACTAACGGGGTCAAACCCGTAGGATGTAAATGGGTGTTCAAAGAAAAAATGGATTCGAATGGGAATGTTGAATGCTATAAAGCGAGATTGGTTGCAAATGGCTACACTCAGAAAGAGGGAATTGATTATCAAGAGACCTTTTCACATGTTTCTTGAAAAGATTCATTATGGATTATTATGGCCTTAGTAGCTCATTTTGATTTAGAGCTGCATCAGATGGACGCTAAAACCGCTTTCCTTAACGACGATTTAGGCGAATATGTGTACATGAAACAACATGAAGGTTTAAACTTGAAGGTCAAGAACATCTATCCATATACGTGTCAATGGCAACTCAAGTTTGATGAAATCATGAAGAAACAAGGTTTTACAAAGAATCAAGTGGATCAATGCACTTACCTCAAAATGAGTGGGAGCAACTTTACTATACTTGTCCTTTACGTAGATGATATTATATCGGCAAGTAATAGTTTAAACATGTTACATGAGTCGAAGTGATTACCCTCGCATAATTTTGACATGAAGAATCTTAGAGACGCTTCTTACGTTGTTGGCATCGAAATACACCGAGACAGATACAAAGGGATCTTAGGGTTATCTCAAAGGGCCTACATTGATCGTCAATAGTCTGTTTATTCCAATGTCTGAAAATAGAGGTTGAAATGCCAGGCCATTAAAGGGGACGTTTTTGGTTTATTCCAATGTTTGAAAATAGAGGTTGAAAAGAGCAAGTGGGACCGATACCTTACGTGACAGTAGTCGGGAGCCTTTTGTATGCTCAAGTCTGTACTCACCCAGATATCGCTTATATTGTTGGAATGCTAGGCCATTATTAGACTAATCCTGGCTTAGTTCACTGGAAAACAGCTAAGAAAGTACTTTGATATCTGTAAGGGACGAAAGATTATAAACTGACTTATAGAAGAAGTGATAATTTAGTGGTAGGTTATTCTGATTTTGCTAAATGCAAAGATAACATGACATCCATTTTGAGCTATATCTTTATGCTTAGCAGGCGGACCGAATTCATGGAAGAGTCATAAACAACAATTGACTACATCTTCCACAATGATGATAAACAACAGTTAACTACATCTTCCACAATGATGGGAAATACATTGTTGTTTACAATGTAACCTGGTTGCTTAAAAATTTGATCACTGAATTCAAAGTAGTTAATTCCGTTTCTAAACCATTGAAGCTTTACTATGATAATTCAGTTGTCGTTAGTTTCTCAAATAGTAACAATTCGATTGGAGCTAGTTTATACCTTAATACAAAGTAGTGGTTTGTACGTGAGCGAGTTGAGGAAAATAATCTTTGTATTGAGTATATAAGTACTAATAATATGCTTGTGGATCCAATGACTAAAGGTCTCTCACCTAAAGTTTTTGAAGAACATGTTTGGAATATGGAATTTACTAAAGACCTTATTTAATTGCATTATGTACTTATTTACGTTTTAATTAATGAAATTTCCTCAGTTTTGATTGTGTATGTCTCTTAATATGTTCTGCATGCATAATGACATATAGTTATTTATTATACAAATCAAACATTTAAAGTGCTTACCTATAAATTTTAATCATAGCTGCTTAGGTTTTAAATTGAGTCTATAGTATGATTAATGTGGGTCTTGACTTTTGAATACTAACTTAACGACTCTAATTTTTTGCTATAGTAAAGCTAAAACGAGTATTAAAATCTGCATACTAATCTAATGCTCATAATAAATGATTACTTTGCCAAGTGAGAGAATGTAAGATTAAACATATTAATTATATTTAATTATATGGCCATCACTAATTATTTATATTAGAAAATATTACACAAAACAACCTTTATGTATTCCCAAAACTGCTCGGTATACCTTCCAGTTTAAAAATCGCCAAAATTAACCTTTAACTTGATATTTTCGTTATGCGGATCAACCTTTTTGCTTAAGTTTTTTGGTTAAATCACCTCACATGCATAGCAAATTATACAATTTAGGATGATCATGATAGAAAGAAAAACCGAAGATGAAGCTAGAGAGAAAAGCCGTTGCAGATCGTAGAGAAGGAAGGGAAATTAGAGTAGAAGATTGGCCTTGGCCTCCGACCGGCCATCCGATTCTATATACAACAGTGAAAAACTTGGTTGTGGGGAAGTCAGTGGCGAGCGATGATGGTGGTTCCGATGATGAAGGAATCGACGATGGTGAATAGTGACGATGATGGTGTTTTTCTGTTGAGTGATGATTCTGGTTACCGACAAATATGGTTTCCGACCGCCTAAATATTGGTGTATTACTTAGTGGTTAATGATTGTCGAGGTGGTGATGTATGGTGGCTTACATAGATGGTTATAAGGAAACAATAACTGCGTCGGGTTTCGGGGGAAACGGTGGAAAGTGTTTGTTGTGGTGATGGTTGTAGATGGTTATGATGGTAGTTACGAAAGTGAATAGAAATGATGATGACAGCATGCATGATGGTTATTAGTGACTATGTAGTCATGGTGGTGGTGTTCTACTAGGTGTATGCTGGTAAGTTAAGGTGGTTTTGGTTGATGATGTTTGATTATGCTATCAATGGTGAACTATGGTGATGTATGAGGTTGACGATGGTAGATGGGCTTTAGATTTATGGTGATTGAAGTTAAAGAGATGATATATGAAGAAGATGGTACTATGGTAGTGGATGAAAAAACCATAGTGGTGGTGATAATGGATGTTTATGGCAGTTGTCAGTGTTGATCGGATGAAGTCGGCGTTTGGGTCAACTGAGTCCAGACAGAAGCATGTTCGATCAATAAAAGTCAACTATAGAGGTTGTTAATGGTGACTAATGATAAAAAAACAGTAAGACCCCCTGGGCTTTGGGAAATCTCTACTTCGCCCCCTGGTTTTGTATTTAAAAATACATATATTAAAGGAATAAGTAAAAAGACCAAAAAGCCCTCACATGCTTTACATGTGAGGTGACTTAACCAAGAAATTTAACAGAGTTTGTGCAAAGGTTGATCCCTATAACAAAATGTTAAGTTAAAGGTTCACCTAGGCGATTTATAAACTGAAAGGTATGGCATGCAGTTTTGAGAATACATAAAGGTTGTGTTGTGCAATTTTGTCTTTATATTATAAAATGATCAGAATATAAATTATACCTTATTATATATTAGTTGGTAATTGTTGATGGACATAATTACCCTTATTATTAACTAATAAAGGATTTTGACTTTGGTGTATATAAGGAGATAATTTAGAGAGATTAAGGGTACTTTAACATCAAACATACACCACAATTCATCCATCTCTATACTCCCTAATCATGAGTTCATTAATAATCCTAAATCCATCATTAACATACATCCTAAATGGGAACTCGGCCAACCTGACAAGTATGTCGTTACTGATTTCTCTGCTGTAGCAGGTCTTCGTCATCATCATCATCATCATCATCATCATCATCATCATCATACTCAGTTAATCTCACCAATAACAAAGCAAAGGTAGGGTCTGAGGAGGGTAAGATGTAGACAACCTTACCTCTACCCCGTAGAAATAGAGAGGCTACTTCCAGTGAGACCCCCGGCTCGATAGTAGTTTTGCATCAAGCCTTGGACATAAGGCACATAACACTCAGCACTCGGGACATAGACCGATTAGTGAATGTACCCTTTTATCTTTCAGCTATATCAACGCCACCACAAGATGCAAAATTAACCGTCCTCAGCTTTTAACGTTATTTTCACGAAGTTAGTAAAATAATGTTAAAATTCGTGCACTTTCACTTTTGCCCCCCGATGGCCTACACATATATACATTATATGCGCATACCGCAAGCGGGGCGTAAATACCTTTATCATATTTTGACCTTTATTAACATTATCTATATGAATTTGAATTGAGGATGAACAGTCATAAGAAAAAAATTTAAGTATTCATTTTAATTTGATTTTTTTAAAATATTCTTTTTAACTTGATCTTAATATTTTTAGTATTTTGTTAAACTTATAACTTGCGTACATTCACTTTTTATATAGATCTAACTCCACAACTATGTTAATTTTTTCCAACACTACGACAAAATTTTTTGTTGAATATGAATACCGTGCCGCTATCATACCATATCAAACAGAAACCGACAATGAATAGTAATTTATTTTCATATCTTCAAACTATACGTGTGCCGATAACAATATTAAAAAAAAAACGTACTTTTTTATCATTAACTATATGAATATTGATACATGACAAACCGAACCGATTTCAACTGAATAACATCGGTACCGATATCGGTAATATCGGAACCAGTATTCTTTTTTATGGTTTTCAACAGATTAAAACACGTGTCAATGTCCGTTTAGGCATATCACGGCTTTATTTTTTAGTTTTACCTTTAAGCTGCTATAGCGAGTGTCGTTACCAAAAGAAAGGGAACCGATACCAACTGAATTTTCGCCGCGTAGCGCGATGGAAAGCCTCTAGTACATAATTAATCAAAAGTGAAAGCTTTCACGAGCATAGCTTCCCCTTTTTTCAAATAAAAAATTAGAAAGTTTCCAAAATCTAGCCTTGAAACTTTAATAAAAAGAATTCTAAATTCAATGGTAACATTTAAAAAAAAATATTTTGTAGATAAAAGAAATAAAATAGGGTATAAATAGCTTCACTTTAGAAATATCTTCATTTGGTTCGAGCTTCTATGAATTAGTGGACTCAAAGGTCAAAATTATGGATTTAGTTGGTCAAAGATTAGAGAAAAAAATCACACCTTACATGAAACGACCAACTAAAATAAGAAAACAAGATTCAAATATGAATTTGATTGACAAAATGAATTAGCCATTATTTTTGTTTCTATTTATGGCATGGAGTAAGAAGATCCTCAACCTCGTATCCTTAACCATGAAATTCCTATTTTTAGAAAGCATATCTACAAATAAGAATTGCCAATCCTTAAGTGTATTAAAGGAACCCTCCCTCAAGTTCTATATCTTTATTAGAAATTTAGAACCCTAAACAAACAATAAAAAAAATTAAAAACAATGGCCTTTGCCAAGCATGCATTGATTCTCATTCTCGTGTTCGGTTTTCTCTTGTTAACACAATATTCTAATGCACATGGAGACGAGGACAAAACGCCTTCTCCTGCTCCTTCAGATGAAAAGTCGTCCCCTCCTCCTTCAGATGAAGAGTCATCCCCTCCTCCTTCAGATGAAGAGTCGTCCCCTCCTTCTTCAGAGGAAGAGTCGCCCCCTCCTTCAGAGGAGGAGAAAGATGACGAGGAAGATTCGTCCCCACCTCCTTCAGAGGAGGAGAAAGATGACGAGGAAGAGTCGTCCCCACCTCCTTCAGAGGAGGAGAAAGATGACGACGACGACGATGATGACGACGATGACGAGGAAGAGTCAGCCCCTAACCCTAGCCCTACCCTCAAATCAGGGTCCACAGCCGATAGCCCACTCTCTTTTAATGAACTTTTTGAACTCTCGTTGCCAGAAATTGGTGTACAAAAGGTGGTCAACGGGCCATTAACCGGAGGGGCTAAAGTTTCAAACAAGCAACTAGAAGGAATCGAACATAAAATCGTGGAATTCAAATCAGTGCTTGCAAAACGAGAGGGCCAACCCGGATCAGCAGAATCAAAAAAATGCCTCAAGCAATGCCAAGGAAATCTCGATGATGCGATTGATGGTGTCAAAAAAGGGATTGAGAGCATCAACAAGCAAGACCTTGATAAGGCTAATGTTGATATTAGCGGTGTAGCCACCGACATTGAAACGTGCAACGATTGCTTCGTAGAAGCGGCTGATGAGGACAAAGATATCAATGCATTTAACCTTTGGATAAAGGGAGTCACTAAAGAATGCCTTGGTAACCTCAAGCAAAAGTGAAGTTTAAATACTTTAGAAATCTTTCTTGATTCCACAAGAAACTTATCTTTCTATTCTGTCTTTTGTTATACATTATTGTATATTTTCTTGTAGATTAGAAAGAGAACTATAAGACAGGTTCTTGTTGTTCATGCAGAATTATATGTAAGTATTCAATAAAACAACTTTATTTCACCATCATATTCCCAAATCAGTAAGTGGGCTTTATTAAAAAGAATGTTTTAAATAGATTTAATTCAATAACGTGACTAGAGAGATTTAAAAAAAAAAGTTGATGAACCATCAGATTGTTTTTTAATGAATGTATGCTGCAATGACAACAAAAGTTGAGATGGCCGAGTTGGTCTAAGGCGCCAGATTAAGGTTCTGGTCCGAAAGGGCGTGGGTTCAAATCCCACTCTCAACAATTTTGTTTTTTTATTTATTTTTTTAGTAGGTGCAATTTCACGTGTTTTAATATTTTTATTATATTGAAGTAAAGAAATGTGATAACTCTAATTCATAATCAAATCTGGATAAAGAATTGTGATAATTGAAATAATCGTTTATATATAGAGGAACACATGTGGCGGAAGAGCCAAAATATACGAAGCTTGAGACAAAAGTTAGCAGATTCATACTTTGATCACCTAAACATAATTTGATTGGATAAGAAAATTAACATAAAAGGATATAACTTGGCTATGTTTAGAGTTACAAGACCTAAAAGTAAACGATAGAAATGTCTCGACAAGGCCAGATCATGTGGCAAACAACCTAACATTTTGTTCCAACTTTCTTACACGAATTTCATCACTTAGAATTTTGATACAAATGGTTTTCCCTAATTGTCAAAGATTGGTATATTTCGTTTTCTACATTAAAACGCATAAATCTTTGATTCAAGTATTCACGCGTTTATTTAGGAATTCGATTTCATATTTATATAGTTAGTTTATCTGAACCAACTAGATTAAAATATGCGGTCTAGAAAAGAGCGTAACTTTTGATCCGTCCGAAGTCTCGGTACCCGTAATATATCAACAAAAATGGTGTGCCAGAAAACAAATACATGTCTGAAACTAGGGACGAACAAATTGTACCGGGTACCAATACCGATTTTCCCCAACCAAACTTTTTCATTACAGACTTTTGACGTTTTCAGTTTTGGTTCGGTACCCGTTTTTACCTTCAGATACCGGTACCGAACCGTACCGTACCAAGTATTTTTGATACATGTACCCATTTTTGGTACCGATTGGTACCGAGCTCATCCTTGTATGAAACACATATCTTTTTGGTATACCAAATTGCTAGACAACACAAGAAGATAATAATATGATACCATGATACCAAGTCTAGCTTTTAGTGAATACATGTCTAATCCACTCAACTTACATTCAACACAAAACATTTTAGAAACAAACATCTTTATTAACCTAAATCAACCACAACATACCAACATTACCTCAAAAGATGCATCAATGTCAACACAAAAACCAGACAAAAAAATGCAAGTCTTGATCAATGATGAGGCAAAAGCACACTCTTTGGAAAGGTTGATGACCCATTATTGGCAGCTCCATTTATGCCAATAATTGATGTAATCAAGTTGTATATTTGAACATTCTCAAAAGATGGCACTTTTCGACCTCTAGCAAATGGCGGACCATGACCGATAAAGATCGTTCTCATGGAGAAAAACGAGTTATCATACCCGTGTGCACCTCCACACTCCATACTCTTCGAGTCCGTTTGTTCCACCTTAAACCCTTCGTCAACTAGCCCGATAATCGGGGTGATCCTATCACTCTCCGAGTAATGCAGCCTTTCGGGAAGGTCTTGTTTAAGATAGATTTTCAACTTATCGCCGTTTTTGACCTTCCCGGAAGTCAAAGCTCGGTTCATTTTGTCTACGATGTCAGTAACCGACTGATCAGATGGCGGTCGGATAGATAACACGGGGGTGGTATACTGAACCCATTCTTTGGGAATCTTGATCCACGGTTCTAAATCGTCTAAAAAGATTAGTTTCTGATCACACGTACCGACCATCCCATGATCACCGACCATGATTATCGTAACATCTTCAAACACACCGCGGTTTTCCAAACCTTTGATCAATCTCCCAATCAACCCGTCAATCTTACCAACAGCTTCGGTCACTTGCGGATCATCCGGGCCAACCATATGACCCTGATGATCAGGGTCCTCAAAATACAATGTCATAAAAACCGGAATATCCTGATTTGGTAAGTCGAAATAACTCAAAATGTCATCGACCCGTTGTTCAAACGGGACAGATTCGTTATACGCTGCGCAATACTTCTTCGGACAATCCCACGAACCCTTTTTTACCTCGGACCCGGGCCAGAAATAGGTAGCAGCCTTTAACCCGTGGTTCGATATGGTCTCCCATATGGGCTCACCGAGCCACCATTTGGGTTCATGGCTACTCATTGTAAAGGTTTCCCCTGTCTTTGGATCAATGAATTTGTTGTTTACAATTCCATGATATGCAGGGTATAATCCTGTGGCAATTGAGTAATGATTTGGGAAAGTTAATGTTGGGTAAACCGGGATTAACCCGGTTTCGGCTTCGGTTCCGTTGTTGATTAATCTGTGGATGTTAGGGGTGGGGGTTTTGTGTTGGTACCTGAAAGAATTGAGACGAAGAACAAAACGATATTGGTGAATAATATTTTATTTGTACGGAATAATTAAAAACCGAAAATCAGATCTACATCGAAAGATTACAATGAGAAATATAAGTGATAAGACTATGCGTAATGAGCGTTAAGGGGATGCCACATCACCATTTTCACGCCCTAAAACGGGGCGTCAAAGGTGAGCTCGTTAACCCATTAAGGGTATACGGTGTGGTAGTCGGCAAAGGGTGGCAAACGGGTTTGCCGATCGGCAAAGGGTGGCAAACGGGTTTGCCGATCGGCAAAGGGTGGCAAACGGGTTTGCCGATCGGCAAACACCGCCGCCGACCCGATGCCGACGCGGCAAGGCAACACGATCGGGGACAGCATGCCGATTCGGGGAGAAGATGATTGAGAGAGAGAGGGTATTGTGGGTGGGGTCTATTCCTATCTCAACCAATCACACCTTTTTCCTTTTTAAAAAAAAAATAGTTTACCACTTCACCAAGTGTTTAAACCATTGTCAACACTTTTCACCAAAGTTTAAACACTTTTGACTGATTGACATGGCGCGCTCTGATTGGTCGGTTTTTTGGTTTGCCACTCCAAAGTGTTTAACCACTCCTTACTCCCTAACAGGAGTGAAAAAATAAGGAGGTGGGGGCCACTTGCAAACCAACCAAGCAATTATATTCTTTTTCTTTTATTAAAATTTTAGTTAAAACTATTACACCTATGTGAAAGATTGTAGTTAAAATCTAGGGTTATAACCGAGTCGAGCTAGGGTGGGCTCGAGCTCGAGCTCAAGCTTGAAATTAATTGATGCGCCTCGACTCAGCTCAAGCTCTAGCTCGGAGTTAAACGAGCCTAAGAACGAGTTGAGCCGAGCTTGGCTCGAGCTCAGCTTGGTTATAAAATGAGCCAGCTCAGCTCACGTCATCTCAAATTGAGCTTTTTTAGCTAGTTTTTCTCGAACTTCTTTTTAGTCGAGCTACAAGCTGTTGCCCTATTAAAATCTACGTGGAGCTGAGGTGTCACTTTAACCAACCATTTTAACTACAACCACTACACATAGTAAAGGTAGCAATATAAATAGGTATAATTTATATGATATGGAGTAATTTTATAACCCAGGTAGTAGGGTTTTGAACTAATTAATTATTATTATTAAAGTTAAATGCCATTTTAGTCCCTGTGGTTTGGACCATTTTGCCAGTTTAGTCCAAATGTTTCATTTTTCGTCTGTGGGTTCAAAAATGTTTCACCGTTCCCATTTTAGTCCGCTGGTTAACTTCATTCATTTTTTCTGTTAATGAGAAGGACAATTCGGCCATTTTATATGTAATTCTGTTAACTAGAAGGGCAACTCGGCCATATACAATGACCGAATTGCCCTTCTCGTTAACAGAAAAAATAGATGAAGTTAACACAGTAGACTAAAATGACAATGGTGAAACCTTTTTGGACCCATAGGCGAAAAATGAAATCTTTAGACTAAACTGGCAAAATGACCCAAACCACAGAGACTAAAATGACATTTAACTCTTATTATTATTACTATTACTATTCCGCTACAACTATAGTAATAATAATTATTATAGTTTAATAGTAATGTAAACAAAAATCACTCTAGTTAATTATATGTTTATTTGGTTAATTCTATTCTATTTGTACCGAATCACATCCCAATAATAATAAAACCACAATAACTATCCGAATATTCAAACTAGACAAAATATTTATTTATTTATTAACAAACAAACAAACATAAAGATAAGTAAAATAATAATAAAAAAAGGATAGATGACAGAGTCCGTTAACATTACCCGAACCGAAACCCGTCGGAAGAAATGAGGATCACCACCGGGTGAGAGAGTTTAGTGAGCGGACGGGCGAGTTGGAGAGAGGTGGTAATATGGTGGTAATGGTTGGTGGTTTTGACGGCGGAGAAGAAGAGAAAGGCGAAAGCAACGGCAGCGGAGACGGCGATGCAGGTAGTGAGGAGGAGTGAGGAGATGAGAACGTTGGTGGAAGGTTTTGCCGCGGTGGTTTCGGTATCGGCCGACAGAAGTGAAGTGGATTGATTTGTTTGTGATTCTTCTTGCACCGGCACCGGTAAGGGCTTCACCGAATCTAATCCCATTTTGTATTAAGAAGTTGACACATATAGGATTTTATGGTATTGGGGTTTTTGTGATCTGGGTTTTTGTTGTTAGGGAGAAATACTGGATAGAAGATGAATCAGGGATAGTGGATTGTTCTGTTCAAGATGATCCAATAAATGTGGCGGCCTGCTGTTTTTGTGGTTTAAATGTATCGATCTGGACCAGTAGAATGGGGACCCTTACTTGACTCTTGAGTACAAATTAATTTTCTTTTTTAAATTTAGTTTTTGGAAAATAAAATTAAAGTGGGTGACATGATCTGTCAGTCATTGACATTTTAAGATTATGTTTGTTTGTTTATAGAAAGCGTCCTAATAGTAACACATGGAAAAAACTTATTTACAGATGGTGTAATTATACGGCCTGTATATACCATGTGTAAATAATTTACCTGGTCGTATACAATGTATACGAATGATATATACGGGCCGTATACTGTTATACGGTCCGTATTCTTCGAAAATTAGATTTTTTCTCAAAGTATTTAAGGGATTTAAGGTGCCAATCACACGAGACATTTTATAGTCGTGAGGTAGTCAAACCTTTCTAAAAGTAGAAAAAAATAAAACATTAACAACTGACAAAGATTGAAGAACAAAAAGTCGCGTCATATGACTGTAATAAAACGGAAGCCATCAACGCGGGGTTACGGGCATGGTGTTATTCTTTATTTAATATTTACAGAATAAAAGGAAGAGTGGGGCATTTGATGAGAGTTGTAAGGAGAAGCGTTGAAATCAAGGGTCCCGTCATTACAACCACTTGTTTTCAACGGGGATCTCTCAATTGAATAGATATACACTTGCTTCATAGGACTCACTTGAATCGTCTCGAAAGTATTGAACAACCGAAATAACAGCTTCGGTTTCATCAGCCTGTACCGAAGAAACCAAATTCGCAACAATGAGTCTGAGTCCATTGTTGTTCGTGAATGTTTCGAATCATCATAGAAGACGTGTCGGGTTCTTCTGCTAGTGGTCGGGCTTCCAATGCTCACACAGGGTGATAAACAACGCTGATATGAACACAAACCAACTGCTTTATCTTCAGTCGTCGGGAAAACTTTTCCTCAGGGGAGGGTGAGTAGTATGAGTCTGAGTCCATTGTGGTTCGTGAATGTTTCGAATCATCATAGAAGACGTGTCGGGTTCTTCTGCTAGTTATTCGAAATGTTTCGAATCATCATTAAAATTAACAATGCGGTCTTGATTGAAGACGTAATTGCAAGACCGTTTGTCGGGCTTCCAATGCTCACACAGGGTGAAAAACAACCCTTGATGTTGAAACCGGTTTTACCTCATGAAAAGGAAAGAAACAAATTTTTTAGAGAAGCGTTGGGATTAAAGGGTTTATGAGTCAAAGTTAACATTCAGATTCAGATTCAGAAAGCAGATGATTTGTACTTGGTTTATTCTCTTTAATCTATTAGAACGATCCTTGTTTTGTCACGTACATGCGTTTAATTCCCAACATACTTGTTTTGTCACGTACATTTCGTAAGAAACTTTTCGTGCACTGAACCTTCAGTTGTGTACGCAAATTCACCACCGGTTTCTACAGCACAAGCACATACACCGGTTTCCAGGTAGGGTTTAGAATGTTTGAAGGAATGTTGGTTCAATACCAACTCATCTTTAGTAGTGTTTGTTTAAGAACCTGATTCAGATAAACAACGGTTCTCCAATTCTAGAGTAAGCAAAGACACAACGGTTCTCCAATTCCAGATCAGTAATGAACGTTCAGTTGTGTACACAAATTCATCACCGGTTTTTACAACACAAGCACATACACAGGGAGAATGTTCTCGAAATTGAAGGAAAAGAAAAAATGGATGCTAATGTTTTTCACTATCAGGATTTTGTTGGTTTGTTTCCAGGTAGGGTTTAGAATGTTTGAAGTATTCTTGGTTCAATACCAACTCTTCTTTAGTAGTGTTTGTTTGAGAACCTGATTCAGATACACAACGGTATTTAACGTACACACCGCATTCGGAGATCCTTGCATTAGACACAATTTGTTGGAATTTGTGGATCAACAGAAATAACTGAAATAACAGCTTCGGAATCTATTAACCCACAATTGATTTGAATTTGTGGATTAACAAATGATTGGTTTAATACCAACTGCTCGAAATCCCTTTCGTTTTTTAGATCGTTCTAATAGATTAAAGAGAATAAACCATTATCACTTCCAGATTCGCTAATTTCACTGTTGGGTCTTAACGACATGATTAAAACCGCATCCGTTTTGTATACGGAAACGGTGGCTATGGGAATGTCTCGAAAGAGGAGACTCACCGTTTTGCTTCATAGGACTCACTTGAATCATCTCGAAAGTATTGAGCAATCGAAATAACAGCTTCGGTTTCATCAGCCTGTACCAAAGAAATCAAATTCGCAACAATGAGTGTGAGTCCATTGTTTTATCTTGAGTCGTCGGGAAAACTTTTCCTCAGGGGAGGGTGAGTATGTCACACCCCGATTTCCGGTGGGCCCGGATGGGTACAATCGTGAAGGTTGGATAACAGTTATCACAATAAAATATTATGTAGTGGAAGTATTGGATTGAAATTATTAAAATAAATCTTGAATGTATAAAAGTATTACAAGCGTTCAATACAAGCCCACAGGTAGGATCCAAATAAACAGAGCTTTAGACATCATAGGCCTTAAGCTTCAGGATTGCAAATTCCTTAGCCTTCATTCTAGCCGACCCATAATCCCAGCCTATAATAAGGTTCGGTACTTGTTGTTCAATCTTTTGAAAATACGTCAGCCAAAGCTGGTAAATACAATTAACTGACTCTTTGGAAAAAATAGTTTTTCAAAAAGAGTTTTATACATATAGATAACCCGTAGGTGATATTTTAAATATATCTTGGGATTATTCTTGTTACGAAATTATACACTTGATTAACCCATTGGGTTGTCCGGACATGGTATCAATAACCCCCAATAACAGTAATTATCAAGTAAACGGAATAAACCCGTATTGATACACTTTTGCGCAATCATAGGCGACTTACTTATATATTAACCGTCCCAAGAGGCATATTTTCCATCCCAAGTTTACACTAAAATAAGTCAAGAGTATTTACCTTTTTGCTAGCTTCCAATCAACAAGACTATATTTGGCATAAGCCGCAAGTCTAAGTATTATTGACCCAAGTCCGATTATCTGGGGGGTACTATAGTCTGGAATGAACAGATTTATTATCTGTCAGAATGTATACGGGCCAAAGGTAGTTTCTTTAGATATGACCCGATACTTAAGAATAAGTTCGCTAGATTATGCGTACACCGAATAGAATGTGGTTTAAACCCAACAGGTACTAGGACTTGTATAATATGGGTAAACATAATACATTCTGGATTTTGAGATCAAAATGATAAGGTTAAACCCCTTTTCGGTAAACTTAGGTAAACTAGTTACGTAAGTCTAACCGTACGCGTATAAGTGATATTGGGTAACCGGATGAGTCATGAACAAGTTCCATATGCCAATATACTTTAAGCAAGTTATAATATCAGTAGAATATCAACTTGTATGCCCGTTAAGGTTTTAAAATCAGACTATGCCTCATAAGGGCGTTTTGGTAATTTTACAACTTATAAAAGGAGCTTGCAAGTAAACTGATGTAATGGTCATAAATATTCTGTAAAAATGTTTAATTATGATATCATATCAGTAGGATATCAAATATATGTGTGGTTTATGCTTTAAGACCAAACTATGAATCATAGGGGCATTTTGGTCATTTCACACATAGTTTTGAGAACTTATTTGGGATTCTGAGTTCATAACTTATACATACTGTAAAAACATTTAAAATGATTTGTAAAATCAGTAGGTAACAAGTCTTGGTTCATACATATGGTTTTAAACCATACTACGCGCCTAACCGGCGTTAATATCGTTAAATGACGATTTATGCGAAGATTTATGAAATCCGCTGTTATGACCAGCTTTGAGTAGTTAAAATATTTTATTTGTCATAATATATCAGTAAACAAAAGGTTTGGTTTGAATATTATGCTTAAAAGGCATTTTATGTGCCATAAGGGCATTATCGTCATTTATCGGCATTATTTACGAAACTGAAGTTAAACTTAGTTTACAATCTGACTTAGTATCCCAAATAATCCTAATAATAATATCACATCAGTAGGTAATTGAGTTTTATAACAAAATTGTCACACCCCAACCGATGGCGGAATCATCGGGGCGCGGCACTGAGCGAAACAGATTGTTCAGAAGTTTCCATAACAACTATTTATATAATCCAGTTAAAGATACGTCCCATACCGTATCCCGAATAAACAAACATGTCATTACAGATAATCATCCAAACAAGAAGTTCTGTTCCGACAACTCAGATTTATTATTACAGACAATTGTTTATTATTTCTAGACTCCCTAGCCTCGATTTCATCACCACGCACCTAAGCATCCTAGCAACTTAAGCACCTGTGACATACGTTAAAATAAAGTCAATACATATAATGTAAAGGTGAGCATACAAGTTTGATAATAGCATATAGAGTTCGAATAGTTTACGCATAACCAGCACGTACACAGAGGAAAACGAAGCATGTTAATTATCGACATGGGACCATCGGTACCAACGACTGCGGGTTGACTGTCCGAGACAGTTCGCAATACATGAATACCACCGTAATCCATGCAAGTAATTGTCCTTAACAACCCCCGTATGAACGGGTGCTGAGTCCAAACTATAGTACTATGTTGCTAAGGTAGGTAGATAGCACTCCACGTGTAAACATAATAAACAACATTCATTTAGTCAAGTAGCACATGCAAATGGTTAGCGTTCAAATAGTTTGTGTTTGATTGTGATTTGATAGGTAACGTATGTAACACCCAAAAGTGCCAAAAGCAAAAAGGGATCGAGTATACTCACAGTGATTGATTATGGATTGAAGGGAGCGCTGAGAGTAGGGTTAGCCTGAATAGTTCGATAGCATGACAATGAGTAACGTGGAAAAATAAGACAAGTGTGAATGGATCGAATGGGCTGGTCGATCGAACGGCAGGTTCGATCGAATGGTCTGTTCGATCGGCTGGTATATCCGATTGGACAGTCTTGTTCGATCGGCCGGTAGGCTCAATCGGCTGGGCCATTCGAGTGGATTGTTTCTTTCTCTGGTGTGTTTGTGTTTGAGGATTTGAACTTTTGAATTTTTCGTTGTAGTATATGAGAACACAAAAATGTCCTTGCCTTTCAGGTCGATCGATCGATCGAACGGTCCGTTCGATCGGCCGGCTTAATCGATCGGCTGGGGACTTTAGAAGTGGTTCTCAACAGAATGTCACTCGATCGAACAGTCTGTTCGATCGGCTGGCATTCCCTACTACGAACGAGTTGTGAAAACGATTAAGTGTTGAAGAGTAGTATCTCATGATCCGAAGAGTAATGTTCACCAACGCAGTTCGATCGAACATCTCTTCCTTAATACTATGCTTCATGAAATTTTAAAAGTGTGGGACCATGTGCTAGCCGATCGGCTGGCCCGGTCGATCGGCTGGTATGTCCGATCGGCTGGGCTGTTCGAACAGCCTAGCCGTTCGGCCAGCAAGTCTGACCTGGTCGGCCTTTCGTCTAACACTTGGCTGTTTGATTATTTGTCATTCTTTCATGGTATCTTGACAACGAGTTGAACTATGATAACCTCCGTTCCTACTTGTTTCTTTGGCTCGGACAGGAATCACCCAAGTCCGGCCGGTGAATGGTTCGGGACGTTGGTTTAGAGTTTAACCCAAAATCGGTGAACCTTGTATATAGAATCCGAATCTTGAACCTCTTAACTGTTAGAATGATTAGTTAGCTGGTTCAAGCGCCGTTTCTACCAGTTTTAAGGCTTCGGGTGTAAAAATGTTTGAAGAAAGTTGGAAATCATTCATAAAAATGTTAAGATTCGTAAGAATCTTAGTTTGTTTATGTGGAAATCAGTTAGATCTAAGCTATTCATGTTTGAATGAGGCCAAAGTTTGATGTTCTTCAAGAACACCATGATGACATCACCCAAGAACACTTAGATCTTGGTGATTTCACGGTTAGAAATCGAGTTTTGAAAGATAGAAAGGTGTAGAATCAAGTAATGATAAAAAACGTACAAGAATTAGAGCGAAAACTTACCGGAGTTGAGAGGAATCTGAGAAAAGGTGAAGAAGAAAGCTGGTTCTGTCAGACCTTTCAAAAAATGGAAAGTGTGACAATGACAGCCCTATTTATAGGCTCAAAAAGAGGAAAGTGGCAGCCGATTGGCCAGGAGCTCCGATCGAGTGGGCTGCTCGATCGGCTGGCAAGATGCTAGCCGATCGGCTGGCCTGTTCGATCAGGATGCCTCCTGTTCGATCCGCGACACACTTCGAGTATTTTGCGACGATTTTCGACGTTTCGATTTCGATGAACGATGGTACGAATACGGTAGGGTTCCTAGTCAAATTACTTTCAGTCCCAACCACTATATCTGCATACAAGCATCTACATTTCACGTCTCGATGTCGGTTTCGATTGGGTTCGATTGCTTTTCGAGTTTCGATTCGATTTTCGATTGATTCGCTTGAGTACCACACCAAACATATAAGTAAACACGCACAAGTAACACATAAGGCACACACACACGTAATAAAATACCAGAGTTTACATTATTCGAGTCTCGAGTTTGATTGATGAATTGATTAACTTTATCGCATTGTTACTTCCTACAATTCACAGTCGTAATTCGGTCGCATTGATTAAACATTCGATCATTTCATTTATACAACACTTACTCCACATAATACAAAAGTAAAAAGATCATTAACAGTCAAAGAAGTCAAAGTTGACTTGGACTTTGACTTTGACTTTGACATTCGAAAACACGTGGTGTTACAGCCTCCCCTTGTTTAGGGAATTTCGTCTCGAAATTAGGTCGAAGGCTACACAACGCCGTGATTTACCAATTTGATGCTTCAGATCTATTTATTTAAACAACTGCGGGTACTTGGCCTTCATGTCGCTTTCGAGTTTCCAAGTGAACTCCGCGCCTCGTTTGCCTTCCCATCGGACCTTCACGATCGGGATGCGAGAGCGCCTGAGTTGCTTGGTTTGGCGATCCATGATTTCGACAGGCTTTTCCACGAAGTGTAACGTTTCGTTGACCTGAAGATCGTCGAGTGGTACGATTAGATCGTGATCAGCAAGGCATTTTCGGAGGTTAGAGACGTGGAAAGTCGGGTGGATGTTACTGAGTTCCTCCGGTAATTCGAGTCTGTAGGCGACTTTTCCGATTCTTTCCAGAATCCTAAAAGGTCCAACATATCGAGGCGCGAGTTTCCCTTTCTTGCCGAATCGGACTACACCCTTCCAAGGCGATACCTTTAGGAGTACGTAGTCACCAACTTCAAATTCAAGGGGCTTGCGTCTTTTATCGGCGTAACTTTTCTGTCTGTTCCGAGCTTTCACCAAGTTGTCTCTAATCTGGTGGATTTTGTCAGTCGTTTCTTGTAGAATCTCGGGACCGGTTAGTTGCGAGTGACTGATCTTGTGCCACACAATAGGCGATCAACATCTCCTACCATACAAAGCCTCGAAAGGTGCCATTTGGATGCTGACATGATAGCTGTTATTGTACGAGAATTCCACCAGTGGCAGGTGTTTGTTCCAACTACCGCCAAAATCTATGACACGCGCTCGGAGCATGTCTTCAAGAGTATGGATCGTTCTTTCAGTCTGTCCGTCGGTTTGAGGATGGAATGCAGTACTCAGATTAAGTGACGTACCCAGGGCTGCTTGAAACGTTTCCCACAATCGCGAAGTAAACCGAGCGTCACGATCTGAAATGATGTCACGAGGCGTACCGTGATTACAAATGATCTCGTCGGTGTAGATTTGGGCTAGTCGTTCCACCTTGTAGTCTTCTCGTATCGGCAAAAAGTGGGCTGATTTCGTTAGACGATCAACTATAACCCAAATACTGTCGTGACCTGATGGCGTGGGCGGGAGTTTTGTTATGAAATCCATAGCTATGCTCTCCCACTTCCATATACGTATCGACAGTTGTTCGAGTAAGCCAGAAGGTCTTTGATGTTCAGCCTTGACCTTTGCGCAAGTTAAACAGCTTCCAACGTAAAGAGCGATATCCCGTTTCATACCCGGCCACCAGTACTTATAATGCAGGTCCTGGTACATCTTGTCCGCACTGGGATGAATAGAATATCGGGACTTGTGGGCTTCATTCATGATAATCTTTCGCAATTCGGTCCGCTTAGGGATCCAAATTCGATCCAGATAATAGAATATCCCATCTGATTTGCTTACTAACTGAGCTCCATCATGATAGATCCTCTCTTTCTTCAAGGTACGCTCGTTAAAGCAAGCATGTTGAGCTTTGCGGATAAGGGTTTCGAGGTTGTGCTGGGCTTGGATGTTTCGGGTACTGAGCACGTAACTCTTTCTGCTAAGCGCGTCGGCAACCACATTCGCCTTGCCTGGGTGATAACGAATCTCACAGTCGTAGTCGTTGAGAAGTTCTACCCATCGGCGTTGAAACATATTAAGCTCTCTCTGATTAAAGATGTGTTGTAAACTCCTGTGATCAGTGTAGATTGTACACTTAGTGCCATACAGGTAGTGTCGCCAAATCTTCAATGCAAAGACAACCGCGCCTAGCTCGAGGTCATGGGTTGTATAGTTCTTCTCATGGATCTTAAGCTGACGAGATGCGTAGGCTATGACCTTGTCTCGCTGCATGAGGACACAGCCGAGACCAAGGTTAGAAGCATCACAGTAGACAATGAAGTTGTCGCTTCCGTCGGGCAGCATAAGAATCGGAGCGTTACACAGCATATTCTTGAGGGTTTGGAAGGCAGTCTCTTGTGCGTTTCGCCACACAAAAGGCTTGTCCTTATAAGTAAGAGCGGTAAGCGGCACAGCGATCTTGGAGAATCCTTCAATGAATCGTCGATAATAGCCCGCTAGTCCGAGAAAGGAACGAACTTCTGACGGGTTCTTAGGCGTAATCCAGCTTTTGACAGCTTCAATCTTCGCAGGATCGACATGGATACCCTGACTATTCACGATGTGACCCAGAAACTGAACCTCCTCCAACCAGAATTCGCACTTGGAGAACTTGGCATAGAGTTGGTTCCCCTGAAGTAACTCGAGAACCAAACGTAGATGTTCCGCGTGTTCGGCTTTCGTTTTGGAATAGATCAAGACATCGTCGATGAACACGATGACGAAACGGTCAAGATAAGGCTTACACACGCGATTCATCAGGTCCATAAAAACTGCGGGTGCATTGGTTAGACCAAAGGGCATAACAACAAATTCGTAATGGCCATAACGGGTTCGAAAAGCGGTTTTAGGAATGTCTTCCTCTTGAATCCGTAGCTGATGATATCCTGAACGTAAATCGATCTTAGAGAAACATGCTGCACCTTGTAGCTGATCAAATAAATCGTCAATTCGGGGTAAGGGGTATCGGTTCTTGATGGTTAGTTTATTCAATTCCCGATAGTCGATGCACATCCGGAACGATCCATCTTTTTTTTGACAAAAAGGACTGGCGCGCCCCAAGGAGAGGTGCTTGGGCGAATAAAGCCTTTTTCGAGTAATTCCTGGAGTTGGTTCGAGAGTTCCCGCATTTCGAATGGTGCGAGTCGGTAAGGGGCTTTGGCAACGGGGTTAGCTCCAGGAATGAGGTCGATACGAAAGTCGATATCACGACTCGGTGGTAGTCCGGGAAGATCGTCAGGGAATACCTGAGGAAATTCACGAACCACTGGAACGTCCTTGACTTCAACTTTCCTTTTCTTTTCCTTCTCCGCTACTACAATGTTGGCCAAGAAGGCTCGGTATTCCTTGCGGAGATACTTGCTGGCTTGAATACATGACATGAGTTTGAGGCCTTTTGACGCTGTTTCACCTATACACATAGAAGATCACCATTCGCGAGCGAGAATCGAATCATCTTTTCAAAGCACACAACTTCAACATGGTTTTCACGAAGAAAGTCCATGCCTATTATGACGTCAAAACTTCCGAGTTGCATCGGAATAAGGTCAATCGGGAAGATGTGATTGTTGAGTTCGAGAGTACAATCACGGAGTACTGAATTAACGACAATAGTTCTTCCTGTAGCAACTTCGACTTTGAATGACGAGGATAGATAGGAGCGCTTACGACTAAGGTGCTTCTCGAATACAAATGACACAAAGCAGTTATCGGCTCCAGTATCAAACAAACATGATGCATAAATACCATTCATAAGGAACGTACCATTAACCACGTTGTTATCCGCCTGAGCCTGGCGGGCATTGATGTTGAAGGTTCGGGCATGGGCTGCTTGCTGCTGTTGCTGAGGCTGCTGTTGCTGCTGCTGCTGTTGTTGCTGCTGGGGCTCTTGCTTAACCACCCTGTTCGGGCATCTGTTTGCAAAGTGGTTAGGGTCACCACATGCAAAGCAGACTCGAGCATTAGCTGCTGGTGCTTGAGCTGCCTGTTGGCCTTGAGGGGCAGGGAGCAGAGCTTGGTTGACCGTGGCTTGAACTGGGGCTTGACGGGGACCATAGCGACAGTTCGCAGTGAAATGACCGTAAAGGTTGCAATGAGCGCAAAAACGACAAGCTAGACCCACTGGATGATGATACGAACATGTCGGGCAGAGTGGGTGAGGGCCTGTGTATGCACGCTTCGCTGGCGGTGCATTGATCACTGGGGCTGAGCGCTGGTGCTGCTGAGCTGGTACAACCTGTAGAGGAGCAGCAGTGGTCGTTACAGCACAGTTCTTGTTGCTGGAGCTGTTGTTGTTGTGCTTCTTCTTTCTTCTCGATGACTTGGAGGATTGAGCAGATGAGTCGGTGGGTGCTGCGGTGGCTTGGTGCAGGGACTTGGTTGGCTTATCCCAAAAACCAGACTTTACTCGCTTATCATTGATCTCAGCGGCGAGTAGATAGGTTTCTTCGATAGTTGCTGGCTTGGCGGCGTGAACAAAGTCGGCTACACAATCGGGTAGAGCTCGAATGTACTTCTTGATGGCTTGATCTGAGGTCTTGACTTGATCAGGGCAGATGATGCTAAGCTGCTTGAAGCGGGCAGTGAGAGCAGCGTTGTCTCCATCCTTCTGCTTGATTCCCCAGAACTCGTCCTCCAGCTTTTGGCGTTCATGAGGAGGGCAGAATTCGTCGATCATGATTGCCTTCAACTCCTTCCATGTTAGCCCGTAAGCTGCATCATTTCCGCTCTTGTTTCGTTCGGCCGTCCACCAGTCTAGAGCACGGGACTGGAAGACGCCTGTAGCATTGAGGGTGCAGAGATGTTTAGGACATCCGCTCTGGCGCAGAGTGACTTCGACCGAGTCGAACCAGTGAAACATGGCTGTAGGAGCATCTTCGCCAGTGAACTCTTTTGGTTCGCATGCTTTGAACTGCTTGAAGCTGAAAGCAGCCTTGCTTGAATCCTTAGGGTTTTCAGCTCGGGATTCTTCTGACGACTTGCTAGCGTTTTCATACACCTCACTCACAGCTTTCGTTACGGTTTTGGAGATGATAGCAGCGAGGCGTCGGTCTCTCTTTTCTTGGCGAGTCAAACGGTGTCGGGATCCAGACGACGACATGGCCTGCATTAGACATCGTCACGAGACTCAACACAACGAAATCGAATCTCACCTCACACGTCTAATACTGTCTAAAGCTTAGAATCACGTCGAATCACGTATCACGTAACTTATAGGCACATAATCACAGATACACACAGTCAGAGAGCACAGAAGTACACAGAACACAGAATCACAGAAGCAGAGAAGCACATAAGCACATAGAACACAGAAGCACAGAAGCACATAAACACCAAAGCACGTAACCATTTAATCACAGAAGCAGTCAGAAAACAGAAACCTATCCTTCAAAGCTCGCGTGTCGTTCGTATAGTGATCGCGTATGGCATATCGAGTAGCACAGTATAGTATATCCTAGCTTAGTCGTATAGCATATCATACCGTAATATCGTCTAGATTGCAGCAACTGGGGATCGATTAGGGATAGAATAACAGTACGAGTTGTGTGTGTCGATTAAAATGATAGCAGAATTGAATAACATCCCAAAATATAAACACAAAACAGAGAAAGCACACATAAACACATAAAATCAATGAGTCATCAGAGTACGCGGTTGCGGTTCTCAGAATCGAAACACATAAAATCGAGAGATAGATTGTCTGCGGCTACTAGACAACGACTACCCAAGGCAACTCGACTATTCACAGTAGACTTGCCATCATTTTCAACTCTCGGGGTCGTGTTTCTGCCTCGATTCTCGGGCATTCCACACGCGTTCCCTATGTCATACTTGTGAGTTCAGGTCGTTGGAGTCCATCGAGGCCTTGGTGAGATAAATAAAGTCCAGAACAAGCTGCCAAGGTTAGGGTTTCACCCCTTGGCTTAGCAATTTCTTCCTTGTTTTTAATGAAATAAAGGAGATTATTCATTAAAATATGGATTTCACTCCTGGTTTGGTATAATCTCCCTTGTTTGTTGGTGAAAATAATGAGATAAGCATGAATAACGAATAAAATCGGCATAAGTCAGGCAGTTTGGTCAGGAGTTTGCGGCTTTCACACCTATTCCTAACTAAATCTCCTGACTTTATTTGAAAACTCGAGTGCAGTGATAGTGAAGGATTGCAGAATAAGCACATAAACTTGGTCTGATGGTTCCTAACTATAGTCTAGGTCTCTAAGACAGCGACCCGGACTAGGTCGTGTCTAACCTAAATCCCTATAGTTATGGCTCTGATACCAATCTGTCACACCCCAACCGATGGCGGAATCATCGGGGCGCGGCACTGAGCGAAACCGATTGTTCAGAAGTTTCCATAACAACTATTTATATAATCCAGTTAAAGATACGTCCCATACCATATCCCGAATAAACAAACATGTCATTACAGATAATCATCCAAACAAGAAGTTCTGTTTCGACAACTCAGATTTATTATTACAGACAATTGTTTATTATTTCTAGACTCCCTAGCCTCGATTTCATCACCACGCACCTAAGCATCCTAGCAACTTAAGCACCTGTCACATACGTTAAAATAATGTCAATACATATAATGTAAAGGTGAGCATACAAGTTTGATAATAACATATAGAGTTCGAATAGTTTACGTATAACCAGCACGTACACAGAGGAAAACGAAGCATGTTAATTATCGACATGGGACCATCGGTACCAACGACTGCGGGTTGACTGTCCGAGACAGTTCGCAATTCATGAATACCACCGTAATCCATGCAAGTAATTGTCCTTAATGTGACAACTCGAATTTCCAAGATTTCTATTTCGCATTTATTGCACGTTCATTTATTATTTAGTTGTTTACTTGCACAATTGATTGCTTTGAAATTGTATACGTTTTGGATGCAATGAATCGTATTGTGTGATTGTGCATGGTTGTTTGTTAATTGTGAAAGACTTGGTAAATATATAAACTTGGTGGTGAAACTGTGGAATTGTTTGAGATGGTGTGCTTGTGTAAAATATGATACTTAGGGAGGAAAAGTGTAATTAGTGAAATCCTAGAGATTTATAACCCTAATCCCTTTTCACTAATCATTTGACAAAACCAAAGCACGTACTTTACATTCTCTGGCAATCATCACCAAATCATTGGCAAGATATTCATCACTCTTGATTTCACATTTCTCTAGAATCAGTACAAGGTAATTGTTAATGATTGTTTGTTGATTATTTGATTGATACCAATTCTTAATTCTTGTAATCCTTGCAAACCCTAGTTCTTCATATAATTATCCTGTGATTTTTGATTGAATCTGAAATATTGTGATAATGATGATGATGATTAGTTGCATGCTTGATAGATTGTTTTTGTGATGATTATTGTTGTAAAACTATTGATGATTGATTGATTCTGCATTATGAAAACATGAATTAGGGTTTTTGGATCGTAGAAAACAAGAACGTAACTGTTGAGTGTATGAAGTGTAACTGTTACAATCACAATGAACGCATGATTATTTGTTTGGTCTGAGTTTTATAAATCAAGTGTTGTCCGAACTTTATTAACATAGGAGTCTGAGTTTTGTACCTCTTGTCCAAGTCCGACTTTTATAGGGAAGGGAATAGTCCGAATTTTTTAAGTGATGATTGAACCATGTCCGACTTTTATGTAACACATGGGAGTCCGATCTTTGTGATATTATATTGTCCCGAGTTTTGATTGAAATGTAACTAGTCCGAGTTTCAGGGTTGGGGGATGAGTCCAAATTTTTAATGGTGGTACTTGTCCGACTTTTGGACTTGTAACTCATGGTCCGAATACTTGATGTTGTGGTGTCCGAGCTTTATAACAAATGCATCATAGTCCGACCTTTTTGATGGGATGTGTCCGAGTTTTAACAATGGGAGGGCTTTGGTCCGAGCTTTAATATAAGATGCATCAGTCCGAGTTTGATGATGAATACACCTTATGGTCCGAGTTTCTTAGCCCATCTACTTGTCCAACTATTAAACCCCCACACCCCATGGTCCGACTTTTGAACAGGGAACCCCCCCCCCTTTCACTTCTTGTCCGAGTTTATATGCTTGTGGGGGTGTTACATCTTGTCCGAACTTTATAACATGGTTGATTGTCCGAGTATTAACTAGGAAGCTTAGCCTGAATGTTTGATGGTATAATGAAGTAGCTTAATTGTTTGCTATTCACATGATCGGATTATTGGTTAAGTTGTTAACTTACTGACTCTATTAGTTTATCATTTCCGTTACGTATGTTAACCCTACTAAGTATGTTATGAATAACCATGATAGTGCAAACTGTAAATGACACTTACGTGAAACATGAATTGCACGACTTTGTTTATCTGCTTACGTGATACGTGATAATTGCTTAAGTACATGTTATGATATAGACTGCATGCGTATCATTACGAACATGAACTGATTGGTTACACGTGCATACAATAGGACTCGACTGATTACTTGTGAACACATAACATAGCATACCGAGCAAACCAAGGTGAGTTCACACAGCCAAGGCATGGGGTTCCCAGGGTGGGAATGGGATTGATTTATTTGTTTGTACTTCTTAAATAATGGAACGTATTGATATGATCCTCGGGGGAGGAAGGTGATTGGTTAAGATACTGCTAGACTAGTGATGCTTATAGAACTGATCTTCGCACACACGCCGGGGTTGGCTGCGATAATATGACTGATCTTCGCACACATGCCAGGGTTGGCTGCGATAATATGACTAATCTTCGCACACATGCCTAGGAAAGGCTGCGAACTATACACTAAAACTTCGCACAGGTGCCGGGTGGCCGCGATACAAACATACCTAGTCTAGAATACTTGAGAATTTTCCCTAATCTTCGCATACATGCCTAGAGGGCTGCGATACGAACTAATACGAAATACGACTTAACGAACGAACACAAGGCTTACTATACTATTACAATTACTGAACTATAAACTGTGAACTCGCTCAACTAGTTGTTGATCCTCTGTTACATGCCTTGCAGGTCGTTAGATACATGGAGCTTGCACAGGGAGGAGCAGGTCGTTGTGGGGCATGGATCTTGAATGCTTAATTAAACATTTTATGACATCTTATACATTATCGCTTATGTTGGGTTTACTTACATGCTTCCGCTACTTAAAAAAAATGTTTGGTTTTGAACATCAATCATGTCGTGATGAATTACATTATCTACTTTTATTAATAAATGCTGTGTTCGATATGATTGGTGGCTTGATCCTGGTCAGTCACGCTCCCAAGCGGTGATACTCCGCAGGTGGATTTTGGGGGTGTGACAGATTGGTATCGGAGCCATTGGTTATAGAGAACTTGGTTTTAATAGGGGAAAACGTTTTTATTAAAACCAGACTATAACCAGAACAGTGCTCTCAACGATCCACAACGACGCTTCGCTCCACGTGCAAGACTCAACATCCTAGGTAATAAGGTTTATGTTTATTGCCTACATGCTAGAATTGCATAGAACATTGCTCGTAGTATGCTTAGATTTCATTGCTCACTACTTGTTATTGCTTGAGAACACCTATGTGCTTACACTCTTCTGTCATCGCACTACTCGCGAACCATTCTCATTTACACTACTTTTACTATGAAGATCATGTCTGGACGTGTGAACATGACTCAAGACCAGTTGACGACACTTATCAATGAACGAGTAGCTGCGGCACTTGCAGCTGCAAACGCAGGAGGTCAACACGCTCATCAGCCCGTTTGCACTTTCAAGAACTTCATGGACTGTCGTCCAGGCACATTCAGTGGCACCGAGGGGGCAGTGGGACTCCTCCATTGGTTTGAGAAGTTAGAGTCGGTATTCGAAATGTGTGAATGCCCTGAGGATCGCAGGGTGAAGTACACCACTGGCACGTTGGAAGGAATCGCGTTAACTTGGTGGAACGCGCAAGTGCAGATCTTAGGGTTGGCAGCTGCTAACGCCACCCCTTGGAATGACTTCAAGGAACTGATTAAACGTGAATACTGCACTCGAGAAGACATCCACAAGCTGGAAGATGAGTTCTATCATTTGAAAATGACTGGGTCAGAGATTGAAGCTTACACTAAACGGTCGAACGAGCTGGCCGTGTTGTGTCCAACTATGGTGGACCCTCCTATCAAGCGCATTGAGTCGTACCTCAAGGGATTAGCGCCAGAGATCCAGAGCCATGTGACATCGGCTAATCTTGATAATATCCAGGCTATTCAGCGCCTTGCTCATCGTATTACGGATCAGGCAGTGGAACAAAACAAGCTGCCAAAACGCATCAGGGCTACCACTACTGCTGTTACTACTTATGCTACTCCCAGTGACAACAAGAGAAAATGGGAGGGGGATTCCAGCAGGGGATCAGTTTCCGTGCAGTCTCAAGCACAGCAACGTAAGACAAACGACTACCAGAATCCGAGTCAGCAGACATCAGGCAGTCAGGGGCAGGGTGGATATCGGGGAATTCACCCACTGTGTAATAAGTGCCACAGACACCACAGCGGGCGGTGTCGTAAGGAGCGTTGTCAGAGATGTCTCAAGATAGGGCATGAAGCTAAAGACTGCAGGAGTTCGCGACCTGCAAATCAGAATCAGCAACACCCACCACCAGCTCCACAGAACCCGCAGCAGCAGCAACAGCGGGGCAATAGGGGATGTTTTCAGTGTGGGGCTGAAGGTCATTTCAAGCGTGATTGTCCCCAGTTGAACCAGAACTAGAATCGCAACAATAACAACAATCAGGGAAATGGCAATAACAACAACAATGGTGGGAACAACAATGGCAACGAAGCTAGGGGATGAGTATTTGTGCTGGGGCAGGGAGAAGCGAGAAATGATCCCAACGTAGCCATGGGTAAGTTTCTTCTTGACGACTTTTACGTTACTGTTTTGTTTGATTCGGGTGTGAATACCAATTATATGTCTTTGAAAGTTAGTCGAATGTTAAAACGTACACCAACTCCCTTGAACACCCAACGTGTCGTAGTGTTAACTAGTGGTAAAGGTCTAGAGGCCGTACATAGTTCAGGGTTGTAGTTTTATCCTCGCTGGTCAGACGTTCCCTATCGACCTCATTCCTATAGTTCTGGACAGCACCTATAGCTCACACACCGTACCGCATAGCTCCATCCGAATTGGAAGAACTATCGACGCAGCTACAAGAACTCTTGGATAAGGGATTCATCCGACCTATCTTTTCGCCTTGGGGAGCTCCAGTATTATTTGTGAAAGAGAAGGATGGCACTTTCAGGATGTGCATCGATTACCGCGAACTGAACAAGGTCACAGTGAAGAACCGCTATCCTCTTCCACGCATTGACGACTTATTCGACCAGTTGCAAGGGTCAAGTTACTATTCCAATATTGATATAAGGTCAGGGTATCATCAGCCGAGAGTCCGGGATGAGGACGTCTCCAAGACAGCATTCAGAACTCGCTACGGTCACTACGAGTTTCTAGTCATGCCAATTGGGCTTACGAACGCGCCTGCCGTATTTATGGATCTGATGAACAGGGTGTGCAAGCCGTATCTTGACAAGTTCGTCATCGTTTTCATCGACGACATTCTGATCTACTCCAAGAGTCAGGAGGAACACGAGCAGCACTTACGTCTTATCTTGGAACTTCTTCGAAAGGAGCAATTGTACGCTAAGTTTTCAAAATGCGACTTCTGGCTTCGAGAAGTCCACTTTCTAGGCCATGTGGTGAACAGGGATGGGATCCATGTCGATCCATCCAAGGTAGATTCGATCAGGAATTGGCCTGCACCGCGTACTCCAACAGAAATACGCCAATTCTTGGGTTTGGCGGGGTACTACAGGCGATTCATTAAAGACTTCTCCAAGATCGCACAGCCGCTCACTATGTTGACACAGAAGGGTGTTACCTATCGTTGGGGTAACACACAAGAAACTGCCTTTCAGTACCTGAAGGATAGACTATGCAGCGCACCTATTCTCTCATTGCCAGAGGGCACGGATGATTTTGTGGTCTATTGTGACGCATCGATACAAGGGCTTGGTTGTGTATTGATGCAGCGGGATAAAGTTATTGCCTATGCTTCACGTCAACTCAAAGTTCATGAACGGAACTACACGACGCACGATTTAGAGCTGGGAGCTGTTGTTTTCGCGCTCAAGATATGGCGACACTACCTGTACGGTACCAAGTGCACAATTTACACCGATCACAGGAGTCTCGAGCATATCTTCAAGCAGAAGGAATTGAACATGCGTCAACGACAATGGGTCGAACTGCTTAACGATTACGAATGCGCTATTAAGTATCATCCAGGCAAAGCCAACGTTGTGGCTGACGCTCTCAGTCGAAAGGACACTCTACCTAGACGCGTACGAGCCTTGCAGCTCACTATTCAGTCCAGTCTTCCTGCACAAATACGAACTGCTCAGATGGAAGCATTAAAGCTCGAAAACGCCAAAGCTGAAGCTTTACACGGCTCAAGGCAACGAATGGAACAAAAGGAAGACGGCGCATACTATGTAACGAGGCGTATTTGGGTCCCACTTTATGGCGGCTTACGGGAGCTTGTAATGGACGAAGCTCACAAGTCTCGCTACTCGGTACATCCAGGGTCGGATAAAATGTACCACGACATCAGAACTACATACTGGTGGCCTGGCATGAAAGGCCACATAGCGACTTACGTTGGCAAGTGTTTGACATGTGCAAAAGTCAAAGTGGAGTATCAGAAACCAGCGGGCCTACTTCAGCAACCCAAGATACCGCAATGGAAATGGGAAGAAATTTCCATGGATTTTGTTACAAGCCTACCCAGATCCCAGCGTGGGAATGATACTATATGGGTGATTGTGGATCGACTCACCAAGTCTGCACACTTCCTGGCTATAAAGGAAACGGATAAGTTCTCCACCCTCGCAGACGTTTATCTTAAAGAGGTTGTTTCGAGGCACGGGGTGCCCACCTCCATCATTTCGGATCGTGATGCACGATTCACGTCAGAGCTATGGCAAGCGATGCACAAATCTTTTGGCTCACGATTAGACATGAGCACAGCTTATCACCCTCAGACGGATGGGCAGTCTGAGCGCACGATTCAAACCTTAGAAAAACATGCTTCGGGCATGTGTTATTGATTTCGGCAACAGCTGGGAAAAGCACCACCCTTTTTGGTGGAGTTTTCATACAACAGCAGTTATCACACCAGCATACAAGCCGCTCCACTCGAGGCATTGTACGGACATAAATGCCGGTCACCTCTCTGTTGGGCAGAGGTGGGGGATAGTTAGATTACAGGTCCTGCAATGGTAGTTGACGCTACTGAACGAATTGCACAGATACGACAACGCATGGCGGCAGCTCGTGATCGCCAGAAAAGCTACGCTAATAAACGCAGAAAACCGCTCGAATTCCAAGTTGGGGATCGAGTGCTACTCAAAGTTTCACCCTGGAAGGGTGTGGTTCGATTTGGTAAACGAGGCAAGCTCAATCCACGGTATGCTGGACCATTCGAAATCACTGAAAGAATAGGCTAAGTAGCCTACAGACTGAACCTACCAGCTGAACTCGGTGCAGTTCACAATGTATTTCACGTGTCGAATCTGAAGAAGTGCCTGTCAGATGAGACCCTCATACTTCCTTTTAAGGAACTCACTATCGACGAACGGTTGCAGTTCGTCGAGGAGCCAGTTGAAATCACGGACCAGGATGTTAAGGTCCTCAAAAGCAAGAGAATCCCTCGTGTTCGAGTTCGTTGGAACTCCCGACGTGGCCCAGAGTACACCTGGGAACGCGAAGACCAAATGGAAGAAAAGTACCCTCAGTTATTCGAAACCAATGCAACCACTACTGAGGCTGAAGCTACTACTGCCGAATTTCGGGACGAAATTCCAAATCAACGGGGGGGTGATGTGACACCCCAGGAAAACCAATGAACATTACAGCTTACCTAGCTTCCTCAGTGAGTGCGTACCAAATTTCGGGACGAAATTTCTTTTAAGTTGGGGATAATGTGACAACTCGAATTTCCAAGATTTCTATTGCGCATTTATTGCACGTTCATTTATTATTTAGTTGTTTACTTGCACAATTGATTGCTTTGAAATTGTATACGTTTTGGATGCAATGAATCGTATTGTGTGATTGTGCATGGTTGTTTGTTAATTGTGAAAGACTTGGTAAATATATAAACTTGGTGGTGAAACTGTGGAATTGTTTGAGATGGTGTGCTTGTGTAAAATATGATACTTAGGGAGGAAAAGTGTAATTAGTGAAATCCTAGAGATTTATAACCCTAATCCCTTTTCACTAATCATTTGACAAAACCAAAGCACGTACTTTACATTCTCTGGCAATCATCACCAAATCATTGGCAAGATATTCATCACTCTTGATTTCACATTTCTCTAGAATCAGTACAAGGTAATTGTTAATGATTGTTTGTTGATTATTTGATTGATACCAATTCTTAATTCTTGTAATCCTTGCAAACCCTAGTTCTTCATATAATTATCCTGTGATTTTTGATTGAATCTGAAATATTGTGATAATGATGATGATGATTAGTTGCATGCTTGATAGATTGTTTTTGTGATGATTATTGTTGTAAAACTATTGATGATTGATTGATTCTGCATTATGAAAACATGAATTAGGGTTTTTGGATCGTAGAAAACAAGAACGTAACTGTTGAGTGTATGAAGTGTAACTGTTACAATCACAATGAACGCATGATTATTTGTTTGGTCTGAGTTTTATAAATCAAGTGTTGTCCGAACTTTATTAACATAGGAGTCTGAGTTTTGTACCTCTTGTCCAAGTCCGACTTTTATAGGGAAGGGAATAGTCCAAATTTTTTAAGTGATGATTGAACCATGTCCGACTTTTATGTAACACATGGGAGTCCGATCTTTGTGATATTATATTGTCCCGAGTTTTGATTGAAATATAACTAGTCCGAGTTTCAGGGTTGGGGGATGAGTCCGAATTTTTAATGGTGGTACTTGTCCGACTTTTGGACTTGTAACTCATGGTCCGAATACTTGATGTTGTGGTGTCCGAGCTTTATAACAAATGCATCATAGTCCGACCTTTTTGATGGGATGTGTCCGAGTTTTAACAATGGGAGGGCTTTGGTCCGAGCTTTAATATAAGATGCATCAGTCCGAGTTTGATGATGAATACACCTTATGGTCCGAGTTTCTTAGCCCATCTACTTGTCCGACTTTTAAACCCCCACACCCCATGGTCCGACTTTTGAACAAGGAACCCCCCCCCCTTCACTTCTTGTCCGAGTTTATATGCTTGTGGGGGTGTTACATCTTGTCCGAACTTTATAACATGGTTGATTGTCCGAGTATTAACTAGGAAGCTTAGCCTGAATGTTTGATGGTATAATGAAGTAGCTTAATTGTTTTCTATTCACATGATCTGATTATTGGTTAAGTTGTTAACTTACTGACTCTATTAGTTTATCATTTCCGTTACGTATGTTAACCCTACTAAGTATGTTATGAATAACCATGATAGTGCAAACTGTAAATGACACTTACGTGAAACATGAATTGCACGACTTTGTTTATCTGCTTACGTGATACGTGATAATTGCTTAAGTACATGTTATGATATAGACTGCATGCGTATCATTACGAACATGAACTGATTGGTTACACGTGCATACAATAGGACTCGACTGATTACTTGTGAACACATAACATAGCATACCGAGTAAACCAAGGTGAGTTCACACAGCCAAGGCATGGGGTTCCCAGGGTGGGAATGGGATTGATTTATTTGTTTGTACTTCTTAGATAATGGAACGTATTGATATGATCCTCGGGGGAGGAAGGTGATTGGTTAAGATACTGCTAGACTAGTGATGCTTATAGAACTGATCTTCGCACACACGCCGGGGTTGGCTGCGATAATATGACTGATCTTCGCACACATGCCAGGGTTGGCTGCGATAATATGACTAATCTTCGCACACATGCCTAGGAAAGGCTGCGAACTATACACTAAAACTTCGCACAGGTGCCGGGTGGCGGCGATACAAACATACCTAGTCTAGAATACTTGAGAATTTTCCCTAATCTTCGCATACATGCCTAGAGGGCTGCGATACGAACTAATACGAAATACGACTTAACGAACGAACACAAGGCTTACTATACTATTACAATTACTGAACTATAAACTGTGAACTCGCTCAACTAGTTGTTGATCCTCTGTTACATGCCTTGCAGGTCGTTAGATACATGGAGCTTGCACAGGGAGGAGCAGGTCGTTGTGGGGCATGGATCTTGAATGCTTAATTAAACATTTTATGACATCTTATACATTATCGCTTATGTTGGGTTTACTTACATGCTTCCGCTACTTAAAAAAAATGTTTGGTTTTGAACATCAATCATGTCGTGATGAATTACATTATCTACTTTTATTAATAAATGCTGTGTTCGATATGATTGGTGGCTTGATCCTGGTCAGTCACGCTCCCAAGCGGTGATACTCCGCAGGTGGATTTTGGGGGTGTGACACTTAACAACCCCCGTATGAACGGGTGCTGAGTCCAAACTATAGTACTATGTTGCTAAGGTAGGTGGATAGCACTCCACGTGTAAACATAATAAACAGCATTCATTTAGTCAAGTAGCACATGCAAATGGTTAGCGTTCAATGAGTTTGTGTTTGATTGTGATTTGATAGGTAACGTATATAACACCCAAAAGTGCCGAAAGCAAAAAGGGATCGAGTATACTCACAGTGATTGACTATGGATTGAAGGGAGCCGCTGAGAGTAGGGTTAGCCTGAATAGTTCGATAGCATGACAATGAGTAACGTGGAAAAATAAGACAAGTGTGAATGGATCGAATGGGCTGGTCGATCGAACAGCAGGTTCGATCGAACGGTCTGTTCGATCGGCTGGTATATCCGATTGGACAGTCTTGTTCGATCGGCCGGTAGGCTCGATTGGTTGGGCCATTCGAGTGGATTGTTTCTTCCTCTGGTGTGCTTGTGTTTGAGGATTTGAACTTTTGAAGTTTTCGTTGTAGTATATGAGAACACAAAAATGTCCTTGCCTTTCAGGTCGATCGATCGAACGGTCCGTTCGATCGGCTGGCTTAATCGATCGACTGGCTTAATCGATCGACTGGGGACTTTAGAAGTGGTTCTCAACAGAATGTCACTCGATCGAACAGTCTGTTCGATCGGCTGGCATTCCCTACTACGAACGAGTTGTGAAAACGATTAAGTGTTGAAGAGTAGTATCTCATGATCCGAAGAGTAATGTTCACCAACGCAGTTCGATCGAACATCTCTTCCTCAATACTATGCTTCATGAAATTTTAAAAGTGTGGGACCATGTGCTAGCCGATCGGCTGGCCCGGTCAATCGGCTGGTATGTCTGATCGGCTGGGCTGTTCGAACAGCCTAGCCGTTCGGCCAGCAAGTCTGACCTGGTCGGCCTTTCGTCTAACGCTTGGCTGTTTGATTATTTGTCATTCTTTCATGGTATCTTGACAACGAGTTGAACTATGATAACCTCCGTTCCTACTTGTTTCTTTGGCTCGGACAGGAATCACCCAAGTCCGGCCGGTGAACGGTTCGGGACGTTGGTTTAGAGTTTAACCCAAAATCGGTGAACCTTGTATATAGAATCCGAATCTTGAACCTCTTAACTGTTAGAATGATTAGTTAGCCGGTTCAAGCTCCGTTTCTACCAATTTTAAGGCTTCGAGTGTAAAAATGTTTGAAGAATGTTGGAAATCATTCATAAAAATGTTAAGATTCGTAAGAATCTTAGTTTGTGTATGTGGAAATCAGTCAGATCTAAGCTATTCATGTTTGAATGAGGCCAAAGTTTGATGTTCTTCAAGAACACCATGATGACATCACCCAAGAACACTTAGATCTTGGTGATTTCACGGTTAGAAATCGAGTTTTGAAAGATAGAAAGGTGTAGAATCAAGTAATGATAAAAAACGTACAAGAATTAGAGCGAAAACTTACCGGAGTTGAGAGAAATCTGAGAAAAGGTGAAGAAGAAAGCTGGTACGGTCAGAGCTTTCCAAAAATGGAAAGTGTGACAATGACAGCCCTATTTATAGGCTCCAAAAGAGGAAAGTGGCAGCCGATCGGCCAGGAGCTCCGATCTAGTGGGCTGCTCGATCGGCTGGCAAGATGCTAGCCGATCGGCTGGCCTGTTCGATCAGGATGCCTCCTGTTAGATCCGCGACACACTTCGAGTATTTTGCGACGATTTTTGACGTTTCGATTTCGATGAACGATGGTACGAATACGGTACGGTTCCTAGTCAAATTACTTTCAGTCCTAACCACTATATCTGCATACAAGCATCTACATTTCACGTCTCGATGTCGGTTTTGATTGGGTTCGATTGCTTTTCGAGTTTCGATTCGATTTTCGATTGATTCGCTTGAGTACCACACCAAACATATAAGTAAACACGCACAAGTAACACATAAGGCACACACACACGTAATACAATACCAGAGTTCACATTATTCGAATCTCGAGTTTGATTGATGAATTGATTAACTTTATCGCATTGTTACTTCCTACAATTCACATTCGTAATTCGGTCGCATTGATTAAACATTCGATCATTTCATTTATACAACACTTACTCCACATAATACAAAAGTAAAAAGATCATTAACAGTCAAAGAAGTCAAAGTTGACTTGGACTTTGACTTTGACTTTGACATTCGAAAACACGGGGTGTTACAAAAATTATGGTTAAAACTCATTTTAGACTCAAAAGGGCATTTTTAGTCCTTTTAAAAGCCTAGTTTACGATTATATGCGTAAACTCAGTTTATGTCCAGATTATAAACATCAAAATATGTTAAACATATTAACATATCAGTACATAATTCAATTGCAAGCTTATTTGTGTCTAAAACCTTACTTTTGTTAAAAAGGGCATAAAGGTCAAAGTATGGCATAAATACGGAAACTTGCATAAAACTCAGATTCCTAGTCCGATCGTGTAATATAACCTTATAGGATTATACTACATTATATTACGATCATAACGGAACCTAAAGTCAATAGCATACTAGTCTAATTGGTTTATAACCAAAAGTCAACGTAGAAGTCAAACTACGCGACTTTCGGTTACGAACGACCCTAAAACGGGAATTGACGAGTAGAACATGTTTACACATGTTCTAATAATTATTACCGAGTTGTTTAAGTGATTAAACATATTTTAGAACATTTCTTAACTCATATCGTAATCATTTTAAAAAGTGGCCCGTTGACTTTTTAATTTAATATTACTTTGACTCGTCAATTGACCAAGCAAACGTGATTCTTAGAAGGTGCCCTTTTGAGGGATTAACACCTACCTAATTATGGTCACGTAACCATGTTCGTTGTGAACCATGGCTTGACCGTTTAAGGTCTAACTAAAAGTCAAAGCGTTATTACGATAACGCTTGACTTTTGGCTTAAAAGCCTATAAAACGGAAATTAGTGGCTAAAGACACTTACAAAGGGCCCTAGCAATCTTTTCTACTAAAAATGAGCTTCCTTATGGTCAGGAACCTCCAGGAAGTAGAATAGAATGAGAAAGAAGAAGAATGGTGCAAGTGAAAATGAAAGACTCATGGCCTATTTATACTAACTTGAGAAGAACAAGATCTTGACAAGTGTTGAACGGGATTCATAGGATTATTACATGTGTAATACCAGGTTTTTAAACCATTAACATGCCCCTAGATTGGTTAAGAGGTTTGTGTGATGGCCAAGCAAAACAATAATCAAAACAAATAAATAAAAAAATTTATAATCTGCAGATACGGTCGCTGGCGGCCCGCGACCGCCCTCGGTCCATTCGTACGCGGCCCGCGAGCCGGTGTCCGGCTCATCACAAGTTTGGCAGCTCAGCAGCTTTTGCCCCTGGATCTTTTGTATGCTTTTTAAACTTTTAAAGTTTACACTTTAAGCACAAAATTTATAATTCTCATTCGAAAGGTTAACGTATGTCATGGAAGCCCTTAATGAGCATGCTTAGGCACGCCCGGGAGTACGACCGAGCATTACCGCTGGTTTATTTAAAAGGTCACTAAAAGCATAGTTTCGTATGTTAACGCTTTTAGTCCTTCTTACGCACAAAGTCGTGCGTAATATCGTTTAACGATATCAAAGCCTTACATAGCTCATATTAGGCATTCCCGTGAGTATTATGGAACATCACGATGCTCTGGTTTTGTTAAAAGGTCATTCAGAGGTAAGAATTAACATGTTGACACTTTTAACCTTTTTAACGCACAGCTTTTGAATTATATTGCAAACGATTTCGTTTATCCAACAAGTAGCTTATTAAAAGAATACGAATACCGTATAAGGTCACTCAGAGGCTTAGTTTAAGCATGTCGAAACTTTTAGTCCTTGAATATTCAAAGTTTTCATCGTTTGGCAATAATAGTCCCTCCTACTCAACTTTTGACTTAATTAGGATTAGGGGCACGTGTCAACACATAATTGAACACGAG